>NW_026870870.1:1067414-1423219 GCF_033118175.1 Dama dama
GCCCTCTGAGCTCCAGCACCTTGCAGTGTGGAGACAGCCCCTGCCAGCAACCTCCTCTCCAAAGAGGCCTCAACCGAGGACTACACCCAGGGGAAAGGCACCAGCGGGGATGATCCTGGGGAGGCGCACGGACATGTCTGGACCCAGTCTCCGCAGCCTGCCCCTTGGTGGGGCAGTACCCCCGGAGGCGAGGAAGGTCTGGGCAAGGCTGGCCAGGGGCAGGGGACCTGCTGGGTCCTGCCCCTGGCCTGTGGGGCCTCTGAGCACAACCGGCCCTCTCCCACTGGAAGACATCCCCGGCTGCCTCCAAAGGCCGGTTTGCCAACACTCCCGCCCGCTGTTCCAACCAAGGGCGCACAACGCTCCCAAGCCCGGGAGAAAATCGCCTCGGGGTGGTGCTCTCTCCGGGCCCTTTCCCCTGAGCCTGGGGGCCAGGCAGGGGGTCCACATTCCCAGGCCAAGGCAGAACGACATGCACACGTCTGTTCCTGCCCCATGCACCGGCAGAGAGCTCGGGGGAGCCAGAGTCTGTCAGGCAGCTGCTGGGCTGGCCGCCTGTGTGGGAAGGGGCAGAGCCGACCTAGGGGCAAGTTGGGCCTCTTGCTCTCCCTGCTGCCCTGAGGCTGCTGGGCCAAAGAGATCTTGGGCATCCAGCCCCTTGCTTGTCCCTTCCCTCTGACGAGGCCCTCTGAGCTCCAGCACCTTGCAGTGTGGAGACAGCCCCTGCCAGCAACCTCCTCTCCAATGAGGCCTCAACCGAGGCCTAGGCCCAGGGGAAAGGCACCTGCGGGGATGAGCCTGGGGAGGCGCCCGGGCATGTCTGGACCCAGTCCCCGCAGCCTGTCCCTTGGTGGGGCAGTACCCCCGGAGGCCAGGAAGGTCTGGGCAAGGCTGGCCAGGGGCAGGGGCCCTGCTGCGTCCTGCCCCTGACCTGTGGGGCCTCTGAGCACAACCGGCCCTCTCCCACTGGAAGACCTCCCCGGCTGCCTCCAAAGGCCGGTTTGCAAGCGCTCCCGCCCACTGTTCCCAGCAGGCGTGCACAATGCTCCCAAGCCCGGGAGAAAAGCGCTTCAGGGTGGTGCTCTCTCCGGGCCCTTGCCCCTGAGCCTGGGGTCAAGGCACGGTGTCCACACTCCCAGGCCAATTCAGAACCACATGCACACGTCTGTTCCTGCCCCCTGCACCGGCAGAGAGCTCGGGGGAGCCAGAGTCTGTCAGGCAGCTGCTGGGCTGGCTGCCTGTGTGGGAAGGGGCAGAGCCGACCTAGGGGCAAGTTGGGCCTCTTGCTCTCCCTGCTGCCCTGAGGCTGCTGGGCCAAAGAGGTCTTGGGCATCCATCCCGTTGCTGGTCCCTTCCCTCTGACGAGGCCCTCTGAGCTCCAGCACCTTGCAGTGTGGAGACAGCCCCTGCCAGCAACCTCCTCTCCAAGGAGGCCTCAACCGAGGCCTAGGCCCAGGGGAAAGGCACCAGCGGGGATGAGCCTGGGGAGGCGCCCGGGCATGTCTGGACCCATTCCCCGCAGCCTACCCCTTGGTGGGGCTGTAACCCCGGAGGCAGGAAGGTCTGGGCAAGGCTGGCCAGGGGCAGGGGCCCTGCTGGGTCCTGCCCCTGGCCTGTGGGGCCTCTGAGCACAACCGGCCCTCTCCCACTGGAAGATCTCCCCGGCTGCCTCCAAAGGCCGGTTTGCAAGCACTCCCGCCCACTGTTCCCACCAAGCACGCACAATTCTCCCAAGCCCGGGAGAAAAGCGCTTCGGGGTGGTGCTCTCTCCGGGCCCTTGCCCCTGAACCTGGGGGCCAGGCAGTTGGTTCACACTCGGAGACCAAGGCAGAACCACATGCACACGTCTGTTCCTGACCCCTGCACCGGCAGAGAGCTCGGGGGAGCCAGAGTCTGTCAGGCAGCTGCTGGGCTGGCCGCCTGTGTGGGAAGGGGCAGAGCCGACCTAGGTGCAAGTTGGGCCTCTTCCTCTCCCTGCTGCCCTGAGGCTGCTGGGCCAAAGAGGTCTTGGGCATCCAGCCCCTTGCTGGTCCCTTCCCTCTGATGAGGCCCTCTGAGCTCCAGCACCTTGCAGTGTGGAGACAGCCCCTGCCAGCAACCTCCTCTCCAAGGAGGCCTCAACCGAGGCCTAGGCCTAGGGGAAAGGCACCAGCGGGGATGAGCCTGGGGAGGCGCCCGGCCATGTCTGGACCCAGTCCCCGCAGCCTGCCCCTTGGTGGGGCAGTACCCCCGGAAGCCAGGAAGGTCTCGGCAAGGCTGCCAGGGGCAGGGACACTGCTGGGTCCTGCCCCTGGCCTGTTGGGCGTCTGAGCACAACCGGCACTCTCCCGCTGGAAGACCTCCCCGTCTGCCTCCAAAAGACGGTTTGCAAGCACTCCCACCCGCTGTTCTCCCAGGCACGCACAATGCTCCCAAGCCCGGGAGAAAAGTGCTTTGGGGTGGTGCTCTCTCCGGGCCCTTGCCCCTGAGCCTGGGGCCAGGCAAGGGGAACACTCTCCCAGGCCAAGGGAGAATGACATGCACACGTCTGTTCTTGCCCCCTACACCGGCAGAGAGCTCGGGGGAGCCAGAGACTGCCAGGCTGCTGCTGGGCTGGCTGCCTGTGTGGGACGGGGCAGAGCCGACCTAGGGGCAAGTTGGGCCTCTTGCTCTCCCTGCTGCCCTGAGGCTGCTGGGTCAAAGAGGTCTTGGGCATCCAGCCCTTTGCTGGTGCCTTCCCTCTGACGAGGCCCTCTGAGCTCCAGCAACTTGCAGTGTGGAGACAGCCCCTGCCAGCAACCTCCTCTCCAAGGAGGCCTCAACCGAGGCCTAGGCCCAGGGGAAAGGCACCAGCGGGGATGAGCCAGGGGAGGCGCCCGAGCATGTCTGGACCCAGTTCCCGCAGCCTGCCCCTTGGTGGGGCAGTACCCCCGGAGGCCAGGAAGGTCTGGGCAAGGCTGGCCAGGGGCAGGGGCCCTGCTGGGTCCTGCCCCTGGCCTGTGGGGCCTCTGAGCACAACCGGCCCTCTCCCACTGAAAGACCTCCCCGGCTGCCTCCAAAGGCCGGTTTGCAAGCGCTACCGCCCACTGTTCCCAGCAGGCGTGCACAATGCTCCTAAGCCCGGGAGAAAAGCGCTTCAGGGTGGTGCTCTCTCTGGGCCCCTGCCCCTGAGCCTGGGGGCAAGGCAGGGTGTCCACACTCCCAGGCCAAGGCAGAACCACATGCACACGTCTGATCTGCCCCCTGCACCGGCAGAGAGCTCGGGGGAGCCAGAGTCTGTCAGGCAGCTGCTGGGCTGGCCGCCTGTGTGGGAAGTGGCAGAGCCGACCTAGGGGCAAGTTGGGCCTCTTGCCCTCCCTGCTGCCCTGAGGCTGCTGGGCCAAAGAGGTCTTGGGCATCCAACCCCTTGCTGGTCCCTTCCCTCTGACGAGGCCCTCTGAGCTCCAGCACCTTGCAGTGTGGAGACAGCCCCTGCCAGCAACCTCCTCTCCAAGGAGGCCTAAACCGAGGCCTAGGCACAGGGGAAAGGCACCAGCGGGAATGAGCCTGGGGAGGCGCCCGGGCATGTATGGACCCAGTCCCCGCAGCCTGCCCCTTGGTGGGGCAGTACCCCCGGAGGCGAGGAAGGTCTGGGCAAGGCTGGCCAGGGGCAGGGGACCTGCTGGTTCCTGCCCCTGGCCTGTGGGGCCTCTGAGCACAACCGGCCCTCTCCCACTGGAAGACTTCCCCGGCTGCCTCCAAAGGCCGGTTTGCCAACACTCCCGCCCGCTGTTCCAACCAAGGGCGCACAATGCTCCCAAGCCCGGGAGAAAATCGCCTCGGGGTGGTGCTCTCTCCGGGCCCTTTCCCCTGAGCCTGGGGGCCAGGCAGGGGGTCCACACTCCCAGGCCAAGGCAGAACGACATGCACACGTCTGTTCCTGCCCCATGCACCGGCAGAGAGCTCGGGGGAGCCAGAGTCTGTCAGGCAGCTGCTGGGCTGGCCGCCTGTGTGGGAAGGGGCAGAGCCGACCTAGGGGCAAGTTGGGCCTCTTGCTCTCCCTGCTGCGCTGAGGCTGCTGGGCCAAAGAGATCTTGGGCATCCAGCCCCTTGCTTGTCCCTTCCCTCTGACGAGGCCCTCTGAGCTCCAGCACCTTGCAGTGTGGAGACAGCCCCTGCCAGCAACCTCCTCTCCAAGGAGGCCTCAACCGAGGCCTAGGACCAGGGGAAAGGCACCAGCGGGGATGAGCCTGGGGAGGCGCCCGGGCATGTCTGGACCCAGTCCCCGCAGCCTGCCCCTTGGTGGGGCAGTACCCCCGGAGGCCAGGAAGGTCTGGGCAAGGCTGGCCACGGGCAGGGGCCCTGCTGGGTCCTGCCCCTGGCCTGTGGGGCCTCTGAGCACAACCGGCCCTCTCCCACTGGAAGACCTCCCCGGCTGCCTCCAAAGGCCGGTTTGCCAACACTCCCGCCCGCTGTTCCCGCCAGGCGCGCACAATTCTCCCAAGCCCGGGAGAAAAGCGCTTCGGGGTCGTGCTCTCTCCGGGCCCTTGCCCCTGAGCGTGGGGGCGAGGCAGTGGGTCCACACTCCCAGACCAACGCAGAACCACATGCACACGTGTGTTCCTGACCCCTGCACCGGCAGAGAGCTCGGGGAGCCAGAGTCTGTCAGGCAGCTGCTGGGCTGGCCGCCTGTGTGGGAAGGGGCAGAGCCGACCTAGGGGCAAGTTGGGCCTCTTCCTCTCCCTGCTGCCCTGAGGCTGCTGGGCCAAAGAGGTCTTGGGCATCCAGCCCCTTGCTGGTCCCTTCCCTCTGACGAGGCCCTCTGAGCTCCAGCACCTTGCAGTGTGGAGACAGCCCCTGCCAGCAACCTCCTCTCCAAGGAGGCCTCAACCGAGGCCTAGGCCCAGGGGAAAGGCACCAGCGGGGATGAGCCTGGGGAGGCGCCCGGCCATGTCTGGACCCAGTCCCCGCAGCCTGCCCCTTGGTGGGGCAGTACCCCCGGAGGCCAGGAGGGTCTGGGCAAGGCTGCCAGGGGCAGGGACACTGCTGGGTCCTGCCCCTGGCCTGTGGGGCGTCTGAGCACAACCGGCACTCTCCCACTGGAAGACCTCCCCGGCTGCCTCCAAAGGCCGGTTTGCAAGACCTCCCGCCCGCTGTTCCCGCCAGGCACGCACAATGCTCCCAAGCCCGGGAGAAAAGCGCTTCGGGGTGGTGCTCTCTTCGGGCCCTTGCCCCTGAGCCTGGGGGACAGGCAGGGGGAACACACTCCCAGGCCAAGGCAGAACGACATGCACACGTCTGTTCCCGCCCCCTACACCGGCAGAGAGTTCGGGGGAGCCAGAGACTGCCAGGCTGCTGCTGGGCTGGCTGCCTGTGTGGGACGGGGTAGAGCCGACCTAGGGGCAAGTTGGGCCTCTTGCTCTCCCTGCTGCCCTGAGGCTGCTGGGTCAAAGAGGTCTTGGGCATCCAGCCCTTTGCTGGTCCTTTCCCTCTGACGAGGCCCTCTGAGCTCCAGCACCTTGCAGTGTGCAGACAGCCCCTGCCGGCAACCTCCTCTCCAAGGAGGCCTCAACCGTGGCCTAGGCCCAGGGGAAAGGCACCAGCGGGTATGAGCCTGGGGAGGCGCCCGGGCATGTCTGGACCCAGGCCCCGCAGCCTGCCCCTTGGTGGGGTAGTACCCCCGGAGGCCAGGAAGGTCTGGGCAAGGCTGCCAGAGGCAGGGACACTGCTGGGTCCTGCCCCTGGCCTGTGGGGCCTCTGAGAACAACTGGCACTCTCCCGCTGGGAGACCTCCCCGGCTGCCTCCAAAGGCTGGTTTGCAAGCACTCAATCCCGCTGTTCACGCCAGCTGCGCACAATGCTCCCAAGCCCGGGAGAAAAGCATTTTGGGGTGGTGCTCACTCCGGGCTTTGGAAGACCTCCCCGGCTGCCTCCAAGGCCGGTTTGCAAGCACTTCTGCCTGCTGTTCCCGCCACCCGCGCACAATGCTCCCAAGCCCGGGAGAAAAGCGTTTCGGGGTGGTGTTCTCTCTGGGCCCAAGAAAGACCTCCCGGGCTGCCCCCAAATGCCGGTTTGCAAGCACTCCCACTCGCTGTTCCCGCCATCCGTGCAAATGCTCCAAGCCCAGGAGAAAAGCCCTTCAGGGTGGTGCTCTCTCCCGGCCCTTGGAAGACCTCCCCGGCTGCCTCCAAAGGCTGGATTTCAAGTACTCCCTCCCGCTGTCCCGCCAGCCGCACACAATGCTCCCAATCACGGGAGAAAAGCGCTTCGGGGTGGTGCTCTCTACGGGCCCTTGGAAGACCTCCCCGTTTGTCTCCAAAGGCCGGTTTGCAAGCACTCATGCCCGCTGTTCCCGCCAGCCGCGCACAATGCTCCCAAGCCTAGGAGAAAAGCGCTTCGGGGTGGTGCTCTCTCCCGGCCCTTGGAAGACCTCCCCGGCTGCCTCCAAAGGCCGGTTTGCAAGCACTCAATCCCGCTGTTCCCGCCAGCCGCGCACAATGCTCCCAAGCCCGGGAGAAAAGCGCTTCGGGGTGGTGCTCTCTCCCGGCCCTTGGAAGACCTCCCCGGCTGCCTCCAAAGGCTGGTTTTCAAGAACTCCCTCCCGCTGACCCGCCAGCCGCACACAATGCTCCCAAGCCCGGGAGAAAAGCATTTTGGGGTGGTCTCTCTCCGGGCCCTTGGAAGACTCCCCGGCTGCCTCTAAAGGCCGGTTTGCAAGCACTCATGTCCTCTGTTCCCGACAGCCGCGAACAATGCTCCCAATTCCGTGAGAAAAGTGCTTCGGGATGGTGCTCTCTCCGGGCCGTTGGAAGACCTCCCAAGCTGCCTCCAAAGGCTGGTTTGCAAGCACTCCCGCCCGCTGTTCCCGCCAGCCTCGCACAATGCTCCCAAGACCAGGAGAAAAGCACTTCGGGGTGGTGTTCTCTCCGTGCCAATGGAGGACCTCCCTGGCTGCCCCCAAAGGCCGGTTTGCAAGCACTCCCACTCGCTGTTCCCGCCAGCCACGCACAATCCTCCAAAACCCCGGAGAAAAGCGCTTCGGGGTGGTGTTCTCTCCGTGCCCATGGAAGACCTCCCGGGGTGCCCCCAAAGGCCGGTTTGGAAGCACTCCCACTCGCTGTTCCCGCCATCCGCGCACAATGCTCCCAAGCCCGGGAGAAAAGCATTTTGGGGTGGTGCTCACACCGGGCCCTGGAAGACCTCCCCGGCTGCCTCCAAAGGACGGTTTTCAAGCACTCCTGCCTGCTGTTCCCGCCACCCGCGCACAATGCTCCCAAGCCCGGGAGAAAAGCGCTTCGGGGTGGTGCTCTCTACAGGCCCTTGGAAGACCTCCCCGGCTGCCTCCAAAGGCCGGTTTGCAAGGACTCCTTCCTGCTGTTCCCGCCATCCGCGCACAATGCTCCCAAGCCCGGGAGAAAAGCATTTTGGGGTGGTGCTCACACCGGGCCCTGGAAGACCTCCCCGGCTGCCTCCAAAGGACGGTTTTCAAGCACTCCTGCCTGCTGTTCCCGCCACCCGCGCAGAATGCTCCCAAGCCCGGGAGAAAAGCGCGTCGGGGTGGTGCTCTCTACAGGCCCTTGGAAGACCTCCCCGGCTGCCTCCAAAGTCCTGTTTGCAAACACTCCCGCCCGCTGTTCTCCCAGGCACGCACAATGCTCCCAAGCCCGGGAGAAAAGTGCTTTGGGGTGGTGCTCTCTTCGGGCCCTTGCCCCTGAGCCTGGGGGCAAGGCAGGGGGAACACACTCCCAGGCCAAGGCAGAAACACATGCCCACGTCTGTTCCTGTCCCCTGCACCGGCAGAGAGCTTGGGGGAGCCAGAGTCTGTCAGGCAGGTGCTGGGTTGGCCGCCTGTGTGGGAAGGGGCAGAGCCGACCTAGGGGCAAGTTGGGCCTCTTGCTCTCCCTGCTGCCCTGAGGCTGCTGGGCCAAAGACGTCTTGGGCATCCAGCCCCTCGCTGGTCCCTTCACTCTGACGAGGCCCTCTGAGCTCCAGCACCTTGCAGTGTGGAGACAGCCCCTGCCAGCAACCTCCTCTCCAAGGAGGCCTCAACCGAGGCCTAGGCCCAGGGGAAAGGCACCAGCGGGGATGAGCCAGGGGAGGCGCCCGAGCATGTCTGGACCCAGTTCCCGCAGCCTGCCCCTTGGTGGGGCAGTACCCCCGGAGGCCAGGAACGTCTGGGCAAGGCTGGCCAGGGGCAGGGGCCCTGCTGGGTCCTGCCCCTGGCCTGTGGGGCCTCTGAGCACAACCGGCCCTCTCCCACTGAAAGACCTCCCCGGCTGCCTCCAAAGGCCGGTTTGCAAGCGCTACCGCCCACTGTTCCCAGCAGGCGTGCACAATGCTCCTAAGCCCGGGAGAAAAGCGCTTCAGGGTGGTGCTCTCTCTGGGCCCCTGCCCCTGAGCCTGGGGGCAAGGCAGGGTGTCCACACTCCCAGGCCAAGGCAGAACCACATGCACACGTCTGATCTGCCCCCTGCACCGGCAGAGAGCTCGGGGGAGCCAGAGTCTGTCAGGCAGCTGCTGGGCTGGCCGCCTGTGTGGGAAGTGGCAGAGCCGACCTAGGGGCAAGTTGGGCCTCTTGCCCTCCCTGCTGCCCTGAGGCTGCTGGGCCAAAGAGGTCTTGGGCATCCAACCCCTTGCTGGTCCCTTCCCTCTGACGAGGCCCTCTGAGCTCCAGCACCTTGCAGTGTGGAGACAGCCCCTGCCAGCAACCTCCTCTCCAAGGAGGCCTAAACCGAGGCCTAGGCACAGGGGAAAGGCACCAGCGGGAATGAGCCTGGGGAGGCGCCCGGGCATGTATGGACCCAGTCCCCGCAGCCTGCCCCTTGGTGGGGCAGTACCCCCGGAGGCGAGGAAGGTCTGGGCAAGGCTGGCCAGGGGCAGGGGACCTGCTGGGTCCTGCCCCTGGCCTGTGGGGCCTCTGAGCACAACCGGCCCTCTCCCACTGGAAGACTTCCCCGGCTGCCTCCAAAGGCCGGTTTGCCAACACTCCCGCCCGCTGTTCCAACCAAGGGCGCACAATGCTCCCAAGCCCGGGAGAAAATCGCCTCGGGGTGGTGCTCTCTCCGGGCCCTTTCCCCTGAGCCTGGGGGCCAGGCAGGGGGTCCACACTCCCAGGCCAAGGCAGAACGACATGCACACGTCTGTTCCTGCCCCATGCACCGGCAGAGAGCTCGGGGGAGCCAGAGTCTGTCAGGCAGCTGCTGGGCTTGCCGCCTGTGTGGGAAAGGGCAGAGCCGACCTAGGGGCAAGTTGGGCCTCTTGCTCTCCCTGCTGCGCTGAGGCTGCTGGGCCAAAGAGATCTTGGGCATCCAGCCCCTTGCTTGTCCCTTCCCTCTGACGAGGCCCTCTGAGCTCCAGCACCTTGCAGTGTGGAGACAGCCCCTGCCAGCAACCTCCTCTCCAAGGAGGCCTCAACCGAGGCCTAGGACCAGGGGAAAGGCACCAGCGGGGATGAGCCTGGGGAGGCGCCCGGGCATGTCTGGACCCAGTCCCCGCAGCCTGCCCCTTGGTGGGGCAGTACCCCCGGAGGCCAGGAAGGTCTGGGCAAGGCTGGCCACGGGCAGGGGCCCTGCTGGGTCCTGCCCCTGGCCTGTGGGGCCTCTGAGCACAACCGGCCCTCTCCCACTGGAAGACTTCCCCGGCTGCCTCCAAAGGCCGGTTTGCCAACACTCCCGCCCGCTGTTCCCGCCAGGCGCGCACAATTCTCCCAAGCCCGGGAGAAAAGCGCTTCGGGGTCGTGCTCTCTCCGGGCCCTTGCCCCTGAACCTGGGGGCGAGGCAGTGGGTCCACACTCCCAGACCAACGCAGAACCACATGCACACGTGTGTTCCTGACCCCTGCACCGGCAGAGAGCTCGGGGAGCCAGAGTCTGTCAGGCAGCTGCTGGGCTGGCCGCCTGTGTGGGAAGGGGCAGAGCCGACCTAGGGGCAAGTTGGGCCTCTTCCTCTCCCTGCTGCCCTGAGGCTGCTGGGCCAAAGAGGTCTTGGGCATCCAGCCCCTTGCTGGTCCCTTCCCTCTGACGAGGCCCTCTGAGCTCCAGCACCTTGCAGTGTGGAGACAGCCCCTGCCAGCAACCTCCTCTCCAAGGAGGCCTCAACCGAGGCCTAGGCCCAGGGGAAAGGCACCAGCGGGGATGAGCCTGGGGAGGCGCCCGGCCATGTCTGGACCCAGTCCCCGCAGCCTGCCCCTTGGTGGGGCAGTACCCCCGGAGGCCAGGAGGGTCTGGGCAAGGCTGCCAGGGGCAGGGACACTGCTGGGTCCTGCCCCTGGCCTGTGGGGCGTCTGAGCACAACCGGCACTCTCCCACTGGAAGACCTCCCCGGCTGCCTCCAAAGGCCGGTTTGCAAGACCTCCCGCCCGCTGTTCCCGCCAGGCACGCACAATGCTCCCAAGCCCGGGAGAAAAGCGCTTCGGGGTGGTGCTCTCTTCGGGCCCTTGCCCCTGAGCCTGGGGGACAGGCAGGGGGAACACACTCCCAGGCCAAGGCAGAACGACATGCACACGTCTGTTCCCGCCCCCTACACCGGCAGAGAGTTCGGGGGAGCCAGAGACTGCCAGGCTGCTGCTGGGCTGGCTGCCTGTGTGGGACGGGGTAGAGCCGACCTAGGGGCAAGTTGGGCCTCTTGCTCTCCCTGCTGCCCTGAGGCTGCTGGGTCAAAGAGGTCTTGGGCATCCAGCCCTTTGCTGGTCCTTTCCCTCTGACGAGGCCCTCTGAGCTCCAGCACCTTGCAGTGTGCAGACAGCCCCTGCCGGCAACCTCCTCTCCAAGGAGGCCTCAACCGTGGCCTAGGCCCAGGGGAAAGGCACCAGCGGGTATGAGCCTGGGGAGGCGCCCGGGCATGTCTGGACCCAGGCCCCGCAGCCTGCCCCTTGGTGGGGTAGTACCCCCGGAGGCCAGGAAGGTCTGGGCAAGGCTGCCAGAGGCAGGGACACTGCTGGGTCCTGCCCCTGGCCTGTGGGGCCTCTGAGAACAACTGGCACTCTCCCGCTGGGAGACCTCCCCGGCTGCCTCCAAAGGCTGGTTTGCAAGCACTCAATCCCGCTGTTCACGCCAGCTGCGCACAATGCTCCCAAGCCCGGGAGAAAAGCATTTTGGGGTGGTGCTCACTCCGGGCTTTGGAAGACCTCCCCGGCTGCCTCCAAGGCCGGTTTGCAAGCACTTCTGCCTGCTGTTCCCGCCACCCGCTCACAATGCTCCCAAGCCCGGGAGAAAAGCGTTTCGGGGTGGTGTTCTCTCTGGGCCCAAGAAAGACCTCCCGGCCTGCCCCCAAATGCCGGTTTGCAAGCACTCCCACTCGCTGTTCCCGCCATCCGTGCAAATGCTCCAAGCCCAGGAGAAAAGCCCTTCAGGGTGGTGCTCTCTCCCGGCCCTTGGAAGACCTCCCCGGCTGCCTCCAAAGGCTGGATTTCAAGTACTCCCTCCCGCTGTCCCGCCAGCCGCACACAATGCTCCCAATCACGGGAGAAAAGCGCTTCGGGGTGGTGCTCTCTACGGGCCCTTGGAAGACCTCCCCGTTTGTCTCCAAAGGCCGGTTTGCAAGCACTCATGCCCGCTGTTCCCGCCAGCCGCGCACAATGCTCCCAAGCCTAGGAGAAAAGCGCTTCGGGGTGGTGCTCTCTCCCGGCCCTTGGAAGACCTCCCCGGCTGCCTCCAAAGGCCGGTTTGCAAGCACTCAATCCCGCTGTTCCCGCCAGCCGCGCACAATGCTCCCAAGCCCGGGAGAAAAGCGCTTCGGGGTGGTGCTCTCTCCCGGCCCTTGGAAGACCTCCCCGGCTGCCTCCAAAGGCTGGTTTTCGAGAACTCCCTCCCGCTGACCCGCCAGCCGCACACAATGCTCCCAAGCCCGGGAGAAAAGCATTTTGGGGTGGTCTCTCTCCGGGCCCTTGGAAGACTCCCCGGCTGCCTCTAAAGGCCGGTTTGCAAGCACTCATGTCCTCTGTTCCCGACAGCCGCGAACAATGCTCCCAATTCCGTGAGAAAAGTGCTTCGGGATGGTGCTCTCTCCGGGCCGTTGGAAGACCTCCCAAGCTGCCTCCAAAGGCTGGTTTGCAAGCACTCCCGCCCGCTGTTCCCGCCAGCCTCGCACAATGCTCCCAAGACCAGGAGAAAAGCACTTCGGGGTGGTGTTCTCTCCGTGCCAATGGAGGACCTCCCTGGCTGCCCCCAAAGGCCGGTTTGCAAGCACTCCCACTCGCTGTTCCCGCCAGCCACGCACAATCCTCCAAAACCCCGGAGAAAAGCGCTTCGGGGTGGTGTTCTCTCCGTGCCCATGGAAGACCTCCCGGGGTGCCCCCAAAGGCCGGTTTGGAAGCACTCCCACTCGCTGTTCCCGCCATCCGCGCACAATGCTCCCAAGCCCGGGAGAAAAGCATTTTGGGGTGGTGCTCACACCGGGCCCTGGAAGACCTCCCCGGCTGCCTCCAAAGGACGGTTTTCAAGCACTCCTGCCTGCTGTTCCCGCCACCCGCGCACAATGCTCCCAAGCCCGGGAGAAAAGCGCTTCGGGGTGGTGCTCTCTACAGGCCCTTGGAAGACCTCCCCGGCTGCCTCCAAAGGCCGGTTTGCAAGGACTCCTTCCTGCTGTTCCCGCCATCCGCGCACAATGCTCCCAAGCCCGGGAGAAAAGCATTTTGGGGTGGTGCTCACACCGGGCCCTGGAAGACCTCCCCGGCTGCCTCCAAAGGACGGTTTTCAAGCACTCCTGCCTGCTGTTCCCGCCACCCGCGCAGAATGCTCCCAAGCCCGGGAGAAAAGCGCGTCGGGGTGGTGCTCTCTACAGGCCCTTGGAAGACCTCCCCGGCTGCCTCCAAAGGCCGGTTTGCAAGGACTCCTTCCTGCTGTTCCCGCCAGCCACGCACAATGCTCCCAAGCCCGGGAGAAAAGCATTTTGGGGTGGTGCTCACTCCGGGCCCTTGGAAGACCTCCTCGGCTGCCTCCAAAGGCCAGTTTGCAAGCAGTCCTGCCTGCTGTTCCCGCCAGCCGCGCACAATGCTCCCAAGCCCGGGAGAAAAGCGCTTCGGGGTGGTGCTCTCTCCGGGCCCTTGGAAGACGTCCCCGGCTGCCTCCAAAGGCCGGTTTGCAAGCACTCAATCCCGCTGTTCCCACCAGCCGCGCACAATGCTCCCAAGCCCGGGAGAAAAGCATTTTGGGGTGGTGCTCACTCCGGGCCCTTGGAAGACCTCCCCGGCTGCCTCCAAAAGCCAGTTTGCAAGCAGTCCTGCCTGCTGTTCCCGCCAGCCGCGCACAATGTTCCCAAGCCCGGGAGAAAAGCGCTTCGGGGTGGTGCTCTCTCCGGGCACTTTCAAGACCTCCCCGGCTGCCTCCAAAGGCCGGTTTGTAAGTACTCATGCCCGCTGCTTCCGCCATCCACGCACAATGCTCCCAAGCCCGGGAGAAAAGCATTTTGGAGTGGTGCTCTCTCCGGGCCCTTGGAAGACCTCCCGGGCTGCCTCCAAAGGCCGGTTTGCAAGCATTCATGTCCGTTGTTCCCGACAGCCGCGCACAATGCTCCCAAGCCCGAGAGAAAAGCATTTTGGGGTGGTGCTCTCTCCGGGCCCTTGGAAGACCTCCCGGGCTGCCTCCAAAGGCCGGTTTGCAAGCATTCATGTCCGTTGTTCCCGACAGCCGCGCACAATGCTCCCAAGCCCGGGAGAAAAGCGCTTCGGGGTGGTGTTCTCTCAGGGACCATGGAGGACCTCCCCGGCTGCCCCCAAAGGCCGATTTGCAAGCATTCCCACTCGCTGTTCCCGCCAGGCACACACAATGTTCCAAAACCCCGGAGAAAAGCGCTTCGGGGTGGTGCTCTCTCCGCGCCTTGGAAGACTTCTCTGGCTGCCGCCAAAGGCCGGTTTGCAAGAATTCCCTCCCGCTGTCCCACCAGCCGCACACAATGCTCCAAAACCCGAGAGAAAAGCGCTTCGAGGTGGTGCTCTCTCCGGGCCCTTGGAAGACCTCCCCGGCTGCCTCCAAAGGCCGGTTTGCAAGCACTCCTGCCTGCTGTTCCCGCCACGCGCGCACAATGCTCCCAAGCCCGGAAGAAAAGCATTTTGGGGTAGTGCTCTCTCCGGGCCCTTGGAAGACCTCCCGGGCTGCCTCCAAAGGCCGGTTTGCAAGCACTCATGTCCGCTGTTCCCGACAGCCGCGCACAATGCTCCCAAGCCCGGGAGAAAAGCATTTTGGGGTGCTGATCAGTCCGGGCCCTTGGAAGACGTCCCCGGCTGCCTCCAAAGGACAGTTTGCAAGAACTCATGCCCGCTGTTCCCGCCAGGCACGCACAATGCTCCCAAGCCCGGGAGAAAAGCGCTTCGGGGTGGTGCTCTCACCGGGCCCTTGCCCCTGAGCCTGGGGGCAATGCAGGGGGAACACACTCCCAGGCCAAGGCAGAACCACATGCAAACGTCTGTTCCTGGTCCCTGCACCGGCAGAGAGCTCGGGGGAGCCAGAGTATGCCAGGCAGCTGCTGGGTTGGCGGCCTGTGTGGAAAGGGGCAGAGCCGACCTAGGGGCAAGTTGGGCCTCTTGCTCTCCCTGCTGCCCTGAGGCTGCTGGGCCAAAGAGGTCTTGGGCATCCAGCCCCTTGCTGGTCCCTTCCCTCTGATGAGGCCCTCTGAGCTCCAGCACCTTGCAGTGTGGAGACAGCCCCTGCCAGCAACCTCCTCTCCAAGGCGGCCTCAACCGAGGCCTAGGCCCAGGGGAAAGGCACCAGCGGGGATGAGCCTGGGGAGGCGCCCGGGCATGTCTGGACCCAGTCCCCGCAGCCTGCCCCTTGGTGGGGCAGTACCCCCGGAGGCCAGGAAGGTCTGTGCAAGGCTGCCAGGGGCAGGGACAGCGCTGGGTCCTGCCCCTGGCCTGTGGGACGTCTGAGCACAACCGGCACTCTCCCGCTGGAAGACCTCCCCGTCTGCCTCGAAAGGCTGGTTTGCAAGCACTCCCGCCCGCTGTTACCGCCAGGCACGCACAATGCTCCCAAGCCCGGTAGAAAAGCGCTTCGGGGTGGTGCTCTCTCCGGGCCCTTGCCCCTAAGCCTGCGGGCCAGGCAGGGGGAACACACTCCCAGGCCAAGACAGAACGACATGAACACGTCTGTTCCTGCCCCCTACACCGGCAGAGAGCTCGGGGGAGCCAGAGTCTCTCAGGCAGGTGCTGGGCTGGCCGCCTGTGTGGGAAGGGGCAGAGCCGACCTAGGGGCAAGTTGGGCCTCTTGCTCTCCCTGCTGCCCTGAGGCTGCTGGGCCAAAGACGTCTTGGGCATCCAGCCCTTTGCTGGTCCCTTCCCTCTGACGAGGCCCTCTGAGCTCCAGCACCTTGCAGTGTGGAGACAGCCCCTGCCAGCAATCTCCTCTCCAAGGAGGCCTCAACCGAGGCCTAGGCCCAGGGGAAAGGCACCAGCGGGGATGAGCCTGGGGAGGCGCCCGGGCATGTCTGGACCCAGTCCCCGCAGCCTGCCCCTTGGTGGGGCAGTACCCCTGGAGGCCAGGAAGGTCTGGGCAAGGCTGACCAGGGGCAGGGGACCTGCTGGGTCCTGCCCCTGGCCTGTGGGGCCTCTGAGTACAACCGGCCCTCTCCCACTGGAAGACCTCCCCGGCTGCCTCCAAAGGCCGTTTTGCACGCACTCCCGCCCACTGTTCCCACCAAGCGTGCACAATGCTCCCATCCCGGGAGAAAAGCGCTTCGGGGTGGTGCTCTCTCCGGGCCCTTGCCCCTGAGACTGGGGGCCAGGCAGGGGGTCCACACTCCCAGGCCAAGGCAGAACCACATGCACACGTCTGTTCCTGACCCCTGCACCGGCAGAGAGCTCGGGGGAGCCAGAGTCTGTCAGGCAGCTGCTGGGCTGGCCGCCTGTGTGGGAAGTGGCAGAGCCGACCTAGGGGCAAGTTGGGCCTCTTGCTCTCCCTGCTGCCCTGAGGCTGCTGGGCCAAAGAGGTCTTGGGCATCCAGCCCCTTGCTGGTCCCTTCCCTCTGACGAGGCCCTCTGAGCTCCAGCACCTTGCAGTGTGGAGACAGCCCCTGCCAGCAACCTCCTCTCCAATGAGGCCTCAACCGAGGCCTAGGCCCAGGGGAAAGGCACCAGCGGGGATGAGCCTGGGGAGGCGCCCGGGCATGTCTGGACCCAGTCCCCGCAGCCTGCCCTTGGTGGGGCAGTACCCCCGGAGGCCAGGAAGGTCTGGGCAAGGCTGGCCAGGGGCAGGGGCACTGCTGGGTCCTGCCCCTGGCCTGTGGGGCCTCTGAGCACAACCGGCCCTCTCCCACTGGAAGAACTCCCCGGCTGCCTCCAAAGGCCAGTTTGCCAACACTCCCGCCCGCTGTTCCCGCCAGGCACGCACAATGCTCCCAAGCCCGGGAGAAAAGCACTTCGGTGTGGTGCTCTCCTCGGGCCCTTGCCCCTGAGCCTGGGGTCCAGGCAGTTGGTCCACACTCCCAGACCAAGGCAGAACCACATGCACACGTCTGTTCCTGACCCCTGCACCGGCAGAGAGCTCGGGGGAGCCAGAGTCTGTCAGGCAGCTGCTGGGCTGGCCGCCTGTGTGGGAAGGGGCAGAGCCGACCTAGGGGCAAGTTGGGCCTCTTCCTCTCCCTGCTGCCCTGAGGCTGCTGGGCTAAAGAGGTCTTGGGCATCCAGCCCCTTGCTGGTCCCTTCCCTCTGACGAGGCCCTTGAGCTCCAGCACCTTGCAGTGTGGAGACAGCCCCTGCCAGCAACCTCCTCTCCAATGAGGCCTCAACCGAGGCCTAGGCTCAGGGGAAAGGCACCAGCGGGGATGAGCCTGGGGAGGCGCCCGGGCATGTCTGGACCCAGTCCCCGCAGCCTGCCCCTTGGTGGGGCAGTACCCCCGGAGGCCAGGAAGGTCTGTGCAAGGCTGCCAGGGGCAGGGACAGCGCTGGGTCCTGCCCCTGGCCTGTGGGACGTCTGAGCACAACCGGCACTCTCCCGCTGGAAGACCTCCCCGTCTGCCTCGAAAGGCCGGTTTGCAAGCACTCCAGCCCGCTGTTCCCGCCAGGCACGCACAATGCTCCCAAGCCCGGTAGAAAAGCGCTTCGGGGTGGTGCTCTCTCCGGGCCTTTGCCCCTAAGCCTGCGGGCCAGGCAGGGGGAACACACTCCCAGGCCAAGACAGAACGACATGAACACGTCTGTTCCTGCCCCCTACACCGGCAGAGAGCTCGGGGGAGCCAGAGTCTCTCAGGCAGGTGCTGGGCTGGCCGCCTGTGTGGGAAGGGGCAGAGCCGACCTAGGGGCAAGTTGGGCCTCTTGCTCTCCCTGCTGCCCTGAGGCTGCTGGGCCAAAGACGTCTTGGGCATCCAGCCCTTTGCTGGTCCCTTCCCTCTGACGAGGCCCTCTGAGCTCCAGCACCTTGCAGTGTGGAGACAGCACCTGCCAGCAATCTCCTCTCCAAGGAGGCCTCAACCGAGGCCTAGGCCCAGGGGAAAGGCACCAGCGGGGATGAGCCTGGAGAGGCGCCCGGGCATGTCTGGACCCAGTCCCCGCAGCCTGCCCCTTGGTGGGGCAGTACCCCTGGAGGCCAGGAAGGTCTGGGCAAGGCTGACCAGGGGCAGGGGACCTGCTGGGTCCTGCCCCTGGCCTGTGGGGCCTCTGAGCACAACCGGCCCTCTCCCACTAGAAGACCTCCCCGGCTGCCTCCAAAGGCCGTTTTGCACGCACTCCCGCCCACTGTTCCCACCAAGCGCGCACAATGCTCCCATCCCGGGAGAAAAGCGCTTCGGGGTGGTGCTCTCTCCGGGCCCTTGCCCCTGAGACTGGGGGCCAGGCAGGGGGTCCACACTCCCAGGCCAAGGCAGAACCACATGCACACGTCTGTTCCTGACCCCTGCACCGGCAGAGAGCTCGGGGGAGCCAGAGTCTGTCAGGCAGCTGCTGGGTTGGCCGCCTGTGTGGGAAGGGGCAGAGCCGCCCTAGGGGCAAGTTGGGCCTCTTGCTCTCCCTGCTTCCCTGAGGCTGCTGGGCCAAAGACGTCTTGGGCATCCAGCCCCTTACTGGTCCCTTCCCTCTGACGAGGCCCTCTGAGCTCCAGCACCTTGCAGTGTGGAGACAGCCCCTGCCAGCAACCTCCTCTCCAAGGAGGCCTCAACCGAGGCCTAGGCCCAGGGGAAAGGCACCAGCGGGGATGAGCCAGGGGAGGCGCCCGAGCATGTCTGGACCCAGTCCCCGCAGCCTGCCCCTTGGTGGGGCAGTACCCCCGGAGGCCAGGAAGGTCTGGGCAAGGCTGGCCAGGGGCAGGGGCCCTGCTGCGTCCTGCCCCTGACCTGTGGGGCCTCTGAGCACAACCGGACCTCTCCCACTGGAAGACCTCCCCGGCTGCCTCCAAAGGCCGGTTTGCAAGCGCTCCCGCCCACTGTTCCCAGCAGGCGTGCACAATGCTCCCAAGCCCGGGAGAAAAGCGCTTCAGGGTGGTGCTCTCTCCGGGCCCTTGCCCCTGAGCCTGGGGTCAAGGCACGGTGTCCACACTCCCAGGCCAATTCAGAACCACATGCACACGTCTGTTCCTGCCCCCTGCACCGGCAGAGAGCTCGGGGGAGCCAGAGTCTGTCAGGCAGCTGCTGGGCTGGCCGCCTGTGTGGGAAGGGGCAGAGCCGACCTAGGGGCAAGTTGGGCCTCTTGCTCTCCCTGCTGCCCTGAGGCTGCTGGGCCAAAGAGGTCTTGGGCATCCATCCCGTTGCTGGTCCCTTCCCTCTGACGAGGCCCTCTGAGCTCCAGCACCTTGCAGTGTGGAGACAGCCCCTGCCAGCAACCTCCTCTCCAAGGAGGCCTCAACCGAGGCCTAGGCCCAGGGGAAAGGCACCAGCGGGGATGAGCCTGGGGAGGCGCCCGGGCATGTCTGGACCCATTCCCCGCAGCCTACCCCTTGGTGGGGCTGTAACCCCGGAGGCAGGAAGGTCTGGGCAAGGCTGGCCAGGGGCAGGGGCCCTGCTGGGTCCTGCTCCTGGCCTGTGGGGCCTCTGAGCACAACCGGCCCTCTCCCACTGGAAGACCTCCCCGGCTGCCTCCAAAGGCCGGTTTGCAAGCACTCCCGCCCACTGTTCCCACCAAGCACGCACAATTCTCCCAAGCCCGGGAGAAAAGCGCTTCGGGGTGGTGCTCTCTCCGGGCCCTTGCCCCTGAACCTGGGGGCCAGGCAGTTGGTTCACACTCGGAGACCAAGGCAGAACCACATGCACACGTCTGTTCCTGACCCCTGCACCGGCAGAGAGCTCGGGGGAGCCAGAGTCTGTCAGGCAGCTGCTGGGCTGGCCGCCTGTGTGGGAAGGGGCAGAGCCGACCTAGGGGCAAGTTGGGCCTCTTCCTCTCCCTGCTGCCCTGAGGCTGCTGGGCCAAAGAGGTCTTGGGCATCCAGCCCCTTGCTGGTCCCTTCCCTCTGATGAGGCCCTCTGAGCTCCAGCACCTTGCAGTGTGGAGACAGCCCCTGCCAGCAACCTCCTCTCCAAGGAGGCCTCAACCGAGGCCTAGGCCTAGGGGAAAGGCACCAGCGGGGATGAGCCTGGGGAGGCGCCCGGCCATGTCTGGACCCAGTCCCCGCAGCCTGCCCCTTGGTGGGGCAGTACCCCCGGAAGCCAGGAAGGTCTCGGCAAGGCTGCCAGGGGCAGGGACACTGCTGGGTCCTGCCCCTGGCCTGTTGGGCGTCTGAGCACAACCGGCACTCTCCCGCTGGAAGACCTCCCCGTCTGCCTCCAAAAGACGGTTTGCAAGCACTCCCACCCGCTGTTCCCCCAGGCACGCACAATGCTCCCAAGCCCGGGAGAAAAGCGCTTTGGGGTGGTGCTCTCTCCGGGCCCTTGCCCCTGAGCCTGGGGCCAGGCAAGGGGAACACTCTCCCAGGCCAAGGGAGAACGACATGCACACGTCTGTTCCTGCCCCCTACACCGGCAGAGAGCTCGGGGGAGCCAGAGACTGCCAGGCTGCTGCTGGGCTGGCTGCCTGTGTGGGACGGGGCAGAGCCGACCTAGGGGCAAGTTGGGCCTCTTGCTCTCCCTGCTGCCCTGAGGCTGCTGGGTCAAAGAGGTCTTGGGCATCCAGCCCTTTGCTGGTGCCTTCCCTCTGACGAGGCCCTCTGAGCTCCAGCACCTTGCAGTGTGGAGACAGCCCCTGCCAGCAACCTCCTCTCCAAAGAGGCCTCAACCGAGGACTACACCCAGGGGAAAGGCACCAGCGGGGATGATCCTGGGGAGGCGCACGGACATGTCTGGACCCAGTCTCCGCAGCCTGCCCCTTGGTGGGGCAGTACCCCCGGAGTCCAGGAAGGTCTGGGCAAGTCTGTCCATGGGCAGGGGCCCTGCTGGGTCCTGACCCTGGCCTGTGGGGCCTCTGAGCACAACCGGCCCTCTCCCACTGGAAGACCTCCCCGGCTGCCTCCAAAGTCCTGTTTGCAAACACTCCCGCCCGCTGTTCACGTCAGGCTCGCACAATGCTCCCAAGCCCGGGAGAAAAGCACTTCGGAGTGGTGCTCTCTCCGGGCCCTTGCCCCTGAGCCTGGGGGCAAGGCAGGGGGAACACACTCCCAGGCCAAGGCAGAAACACATGCCCACGTCTGTTCCTGTCCCCTGCACCGGCAGAGAGCTTGGGGGAGCCAGAGTCTGTCAGGAAGGTGCTGGGTTGGCCGCCTGTGTGGGAAGTGGCAGAGCCGACCTAGGGGCAAGTTGGGCCTCTTGCCCTCCCTGCTGCCCTGAGGCTGCTGGGCCAAAGAGGTCTTGGGCATCCAACCCCTTGCTGGTCCCTTCCCTCTGACGAGGCCCTCTGAGCTCCAGCACCTTGCAGTGTGGAGACAGCCCCTGCCAGCAACCTCCTCTCCAAGGAGGCCTAAACCGAGGCCTAGGCACAGGGGAAAGGCACCAGCGGGGATGAGCCTGGGGAGGCGCCCGGGCATGTATGGACCCAGTCCCCGCAGCCTGCCCCTTGGTGGGGCAGTACCCCCGGAGGCGAGGAAGGTCTGGGCAAGGCTGGCCAGGGGCAGGGGACCTGCTGGGTCCTGCCCCTGGCCTGTGGGGCCTCTGAGCACAACCGGCCCTCTCCCACTGGAAGACTTCCCCGGCTGCCTCCAAAGGCCGGTTTGCCAACACTCCCGCCCGCTGTTCCAACCAAGGGCGCACAACGCTCCCAAGCCCGGGAGAAAATCGCCTCGGGGTGGTGCTCTCTCCGGGCCCTTTCCCCTGAGCCTGGGGGCCAGGCAGGGGGTCCACACTCCCAGGCCAAGGCAGAACGACATGCACACGTCTGTTCCTGCCCCATGCACCGGCAGAGAGCTCGGGGGAGCCAGAGTCTGTCAGGCAGCTGCTGGGCTGGCCGCCTGTGTGGGATGGGGCAGAGCCGACCTAGGGGCAAGTTGGGCCTCTTGCTCTCCCTGCTGCCCTGAGGCTGCTGGGCCAAAGAGATCTTGGGCATCCAGCCCCTTGCTTGTCCCTTCCCTCTGACGAGGCCCTCTGAGCTCCAGCACCTTGCAGTGTGGAGACAGCCCCTGCCAGCAACCTCCTCTCCAAGGAGGCCTCAACCGAGGCCTAGGACCAGGGGAAAGGCACCAGCGGGGATGAGCCTGGGGAGGCGCCCGGGCATGTCTGGACCCAGTCCCCGCAGCCTGCCCCTTGGTGGGGCAGTACCCCCGGAGGCCAGGAAGGTCTGGGCAAGGCTGGCCAGGGGCAGGGGCCCTGCTGGGTCCTGCCCCTGGCCTGTGGGTCCTCTGAGCACAACCGGCCCTCTCCCACTGGAAGACTTCCCCGGCTGCCTCCAAAGGCCGGTTTGCCAACACTCCCGCCCGCTGTTCCCGCCAGGCACGCACAATTCTCCCAAGCCCGGGAGAAAAGCACTTTGGGGTGTTGCTCTCTCCGGGCCCTTGCCCCTGAGCGTGGGGGCGAGGCAGTGGGTCCACACTCCCAGACCAACGCAGAACCACATGCACACGTCTGTTCCTGACCCCTGCACCGGCAGAGAGCTCGGGGGAGCCAGAGTCTGTCAGGCAGCTGCTGGGCTGGCCGCCTGTGTGGGAAGGGGCAGAGCCGACCTAGGGGCAAGTTGGGCCTCTTCCTCTCCCTGCTGCCCTGAGGCTGCTGGGCCAAAGAGGTCTTGGGCATCCAGCCCCTTGCTGGTCCCTTCCCTCTGACGAGGCCCTCTGAGCTCCAGCACCTTGCAGTGTGGAGACAGCCCCTGCCAGCAACCTCCTCTCCAAGGAGGCCTCAACCGAGGCCTAGGCCCAGGGGAAAGGCACCAGCGGGGATGAGCCTGGGGAGGCGCCCGGGCATGTCTGGACCCATTCCCCGCAGCCTACCCCTTGGTGGGGCTGTAACCCCGGAGGCAGGAAGGTCTGGGCAAGGCTGGCCAGGGGCAGGGGCCCTGCTGGGTCCTGCCCCTGGCCTGTGGGGCCTCTGAGCACAACCGGCCCTCTCCCACTGGAAGACCTCCCCGGCTGCCTCCAAAGGCCGGTTTGCAAGCACTTCCGTCCACTGTTCCCACCAAGCACGCACAATTCTCCCAAGCCCGGGAGAAAAGCGCTTCGGGGTGGTGCTCTCTCCGGGCCCTTGCCCCTGAACCTGGGGGCCAGGCAGTTGGTTCACACTCGGAGACCAAGGCAGAACCACATGCACACGTCTGTTCCTGACCCCTGCACCGGCAGAGAGCTCGGGGGAGCCAGAGTCTGTCAGGCAGCTGCTGGGTTGGCCGCCTGTGTGGGAAGGGGCAGAGCCGACCTAGGGGCAAGTTGGGCCTCTTGCTCTCCCTGCTTCCCTGAGGCTGCTGGGCCAAAGACGTCTTGGGCATCCAGCCCCTTACTGGTCCCTTCCCTCTGACGAGGCCCTCTGAGCTCCAGCACCTTGCAGTGTGGAGACAGCCCCTGCCAGCAACCTCCTCTCCAAGGAGGCCTCAACCGAGGCCTAGGCCCAGGGGAAAGGCACCAGCGGGGATGAGCCAGGGGAGGCGCCCGAGCATGTCTGGACCCAGTCCCCGCAGCCTGCCCCTTGGTGGGGCAGTACCCCCGGAGGCCAGGAAGGTCTGGGCAAGGCTGGCCAGGGGCAGGGGCCCTGCTGCGTCCTGCCCCTGACCTGTGGGGCCTCTGAGCACAACCGGACCTCTCCCACTGGAAGACCTCCCCGGCTGCCTCCAAAGGCCGGTTTGCAAGCGCTCCCGCCCACTGTTCCCAGCAGGCGTGCACAATGCTCCCAAGCCCGGGAGAAAAGCGCTTCAGGGTGGTGCTCTCTCCGGGCCCTTGCCCCTGAGCCTGGGGTCAAGGCACGGTGTCCACACTCCCAGGCCAATTCAGAACCACATGCACACGTCTGTTCCTGCCCCCTGCACCGGCAGAGAGCTCGGGGGAGCCAGAGTCTGTCAGGCAGCTGCTGGGCTGGCCGCCTGTGTGGGAAGGGGCAGAGCCGACCTAGGGGCAAGTTGGGCCTCTTGCTCTCCCTGCTGCCCTGAGGCTGCTGGGCCAAAGAGGTCTTGGGCATCCATCCCGTTGCTGGTCCCTTCCCTCTGACGAGGCCCTCTGAGCTCCAGCACCTTGCAGTGTGGAGACAGCCCCTGCCAGCAACCTCCTCTCCAAGGAGGCCTCAACCGAGGCCTAGGCCCAGGGGAAAGGCACCAGCGGGGATGAGCCTGGGGAGGCGCCCGGGCATGTCTGGACCCATTCCCCGCAGCCTACCCCTTGGTGGGGCTGTAACCCCGGAGGCAGGAAGGTCTGGGCAATGCTGGCCAGGGGCAGGGGCCCTGCTGGGTCCTGCTCCTGGCCTGTGGGGCCTCTGAGCACAACCGGCCCTCTCTCACTGGAAGACCTCCCCGGCTGCCTCCAAAGTCCGGTTTGCAAGCACTCCCGCCCACTGTTCCCACCAAGCACGCACAATTCTCCCAAGCCCGGGAGAAAAGCGCTTCGGGGTGGTGCTCTCTCCGGGCCCTTGCCCCTGAACCTGGGGGCCAGGCAGTTGGTTCACACTCGGAGACCAAGGCAGAACCACATGCACACGTCTGTTCCTGACCCCTGCACCGGCAGAGAGCTCGGGGGAGCCAGAGTCTGTCAGGCAGCTGCTGGGCTGGCCGCCTGTGTGGGAAGGGGCAGAGCCGACCTAGGGGCAAGTTGGGCCTCTTCCTCTCCCTGCTGCCCTGAGGCTGCTGGGCCAAAGAGGTCTTGGGCATCCAGCCCCTTGCTGGTCCCTTCCCTCTGATGAGGCCCTCTGAGCTCCAGCACCTTGCAGTGTGGAGACAGCCCCTGCCAGCAACCTCCTCTCCAAGGAGGCCTCAACCGAGGCCTAGGCCTAGGGGAAAGGCACCAGCGGGGATGAGCCTGGGGAGGCGCCCGGCCATGTCTGGACCCAGTTCCCGCAGCCTGCCCCTTGGTGGGGCAGTACCCCCGGAAGCCAGGAAGGTCTCGGCAAGGCTGCCAGGGGCAGGGACACTGCTGGGTCCTGCCCCTGGCCTGTTGGGCGTCTGAGCACAACCGGCACTCTCCCGCTGGAAGACCTCCCCGTGTGCCTCCAAAAGACGGTTTGCAAGCACTCCCACCCGCTGTTCCCCCAGGCACGCACAATGCTCCCAAGCCCGGGAGAAAAGCGCTTTGGGGTGGTGCTCTCTCCGGGCCCTTGCCCCTGAGCCTGGGGCCAGGCAAGGGGAACACTCTCCCAGGCCAAGGGAGAACGACATGCACACGTCTGTTCCTGCCCCCTACACCGGCAGAGAGCTCGGGGGAGCCAGAGACTGCCAGGCTGCTGCTGGGCTGGCTGCCTGTGTGGGACGGGGCAGAGCCGACCTAGGGGCAAGTTGGGCCTCTTGCTCTCCCTGCTGCCCTGAGGCTGCTGGGTCAAAGAGGTCTTGGGCATCCAGCCCTTTGCTGGTGCCTGCCCTCTGACGAGGCCCTCTGAGCTCCAGCACCTTGCAGTGTGGAGACAGCCCCTGCCAGCAACCTCCTCTCCAAAGAGGCCTCAACCGAGGACTACACCCAGGGGAAAAGCACCAGCGGGGATGATACTGGGGAGGCGCACGGACATGTCTGGACCCAGTCTCCGCAGCCTGCCCCTTGGTGGGGCAGTACCCCCGGAGTCCAGGAAGGTCTGGGCAAGTCTGTCCATGGGCAGGGGCCCTGCTGGGTCCTGACCCTGGCCTGTGGGGCCTCTGAGCACAACCGGCCCTCTCCCACTGGAAGACCTCCCCGGCTGCCTCCAAAGTCCTGTTTGCAAACACTGCCGCCCGCTGTTCACGTCAGGCTCGCACAATGCTCCCAAGCCCGGGAGAAAAGCACTTCGGAGTGGTGCTCTCTCCGGGCCCTTGCCCCTGAGCCTGGGGGCAAGGCAGGGGGAACACACTCCCAGGCCAAGGCAGAAACACATGCCCACGTCTGTTCCTGTCCCCTGCACCGGCAGAGAGCTTGGGGGAGCCAGAGTCTGTCAGGCAGGTGCTGGGTTGGCCGCCTGTGTGGGAAGTGGCAGAGCCGACCTAGGGGCAAGTTGGGCCTCTTGCCCTCCCTGCTGCCCTGAGGCTGCTGGGCCAAAGAGGTCTTGGGCATCCAACCCCTTGCTGGTCCCTTCCCTCTGACGAGGCCCTCTGAGCTCCAGCACCTTGCAGTGTGGAGACAGCCCCTGCCAGCAACCTCCTCTCCAAGGAGGCCTAAACCGAGGCCTAGGCACAGGGGAAAGGCACCAGCGGGGATGAGCCTGGGGAGGCGCCCGGGCATGTATGGACCCAGTCCCCGCAACCTGCCCCTTGGTGGGGCAGTACCCCCGGAGGCGAGGAAGGTCTGGGCAAGGCTGGCCAGGGGCAGGGGACCTGCTGGGTCCTGCCCCTGGCCTGTGGGGCCTCTGAGCACAACCGGCCCTCTCCCACTGGAAGACTTCCCCGGCTGCCTCCAAAGGCCGGTTTGCCAACACTCCCGCCCGCTGTTCCAACCAAGGGCGCACAACGCTCCCAAGCCCGGGAGAAAATCGCCTCGGGGTGGTGCTCTCTCCGGGCCCTTTCCCCTGAGCCTGGGGGCCAGGCAGGGGGTCCACACTCCCAGGCCAAGGCAGAACGACATGCACACGTCTGTTCCTGCCCCATGCACCGGCAGAGAGCTCGGGGGAGCCAGAGTCTGTCAGGCAGCTGCTGGGCTGGCCGCCTGTGTGGGATGGGGCAGAGCCGACCTAGGGGCAAGTTGGGCCTCTTGCTCTCCCTGCTGCCCTGAGGCTGCTGGGCCAAAGAGATCTTGGGCATCCAGCCCCTTGCTTGTCCCTTCCCTCTGACGAGGCCCTCTGAGCTCCAGCACCTTGCAGTGTGGAGACAGCCCCTGCCAGCAACCTCCTCTCCAAGGAGGCCTCAACCGAGGCCTAGGACCAGGGAAAAGGCACCAGCGGGGATGAGCCTGGGGAGGCGCCCGGGCATGTCTGGACCCAGTCCCCGCAGCCTGCCCCTTGGTGGGGCAGTACCCCCGGAGGCCAGGAAGGTCTGGGCAAGGCTGGCCACGGGCAGGGGCCCTGCTGGGTCCTGCCCCTGGCCTGTGGGTCCTCTGAGCACAACCGGCCCTCTCCCACTGGAAGACTTCCCCGGCTGCCTCCAAAGGCCGGTTTGCCAACACTCCCGCCCGCTGTTCCCGCCAGGCACGCACAATTCTCCCAAGCCCGGGAGAAAAGCGCTTTGGGGTGTTGCTCTCTCCGGGCCCTTGCCCCTGAGCGTGGGGGCGAGGCAGTGGGTCCACACTCCCAGACCAACGCAGAACCACATGCACACGTCTGTTCCTGACCCCTGCACCGGCAGAGAGCTCGGGGGAGCCAGAGTCTGTCAGGCAGCTGCTGGGCTGGCCGCCTGTGTATGAAGGGGCAGAGCCGACCTAGGGGCAAGTTGGGCCTCTTCCTCTCCCTGCTGCCCTGAGGCTGCTGGGCCAAAGAGGTCTTGGGCATCCAGCCCCTTGCTGGTCCCTTCCCTCTGACGAGGCCCTCTGAGCTCCAGCACCTTGCAGTGTGGAGACAGCCCCTGCCAGCAACCTCCTCTCCAATGAGGCCTCAACCGAGGCCTAGGCCCAGGGGAAAGGCACCAGCGGGGATGAGCCTGGGGAGGCGCCCGGGCATGTCTGGACCCAGTCCCCGCAGCCTGCCCCTTGGTGGGGCAGTACCCCCGGAGGCCAGGAAGGTCTGGGCAAGGCTGGCCAGGGGCAGGGGCCCTGCTGCGTCCTGCCCCTGACCTGTGGGGCCTCTGAGCACAACCGGCCCTCTCCCACTGGAAGACCTCCCCGGCTGCCTCCAAAGGCCGATTTGCAAGCGCTCCCGCCCACTGTTCCCAGCAGGCGTGCACAATGCTCCCAAGCCCGGGAGAAAAGCGCTTCAGGGTGGTGCTCTCTCCGGGCCCTTGCCCCTGAGCCTGGGGTCAAGGCACGGTGTCCACACTCCCAGGCCAATTCAGAACCACATGCACACGTCTGTTCCTGCCCCCTGCACCGGCAGAGAGCTCGGGGGAGCCAGAGTCTGTCAGGCAGCTGCTGGGCTGGCCGCCTGTGTGGGAAGGGGCAGAGCCGACCTAGGGGCAAGTTGGGCCTCTTGCTCTCCCTGCTGCCCTGAGGCTGCTGGGCCAAAGAGGTCTTGGGCATCCATCCCGTTGCTGGTCCCTTCCCTCTGACGAGGCCCTCTGAGCTCCAGCACCTTGCAGTGTGGAGACAGCCCCTGCCAGCAACCTCCTCTCCAAGGAGGCCTCAACCGAGGCCTAGGCCCAGGGGAAAGGCACCAGCGGGGATGAGCCTGGGGAGGCGCCCGGGCATGTCTGGACCCATTCCCCGCAGCCTACCCCTTGGTGGGGCTGTAACCCCGGAGGCAGGAAGGTCTGGGCAAGGCTGGCCAGGGGCAGGGGCCCTGCTGGGTCCTGCCCCTGGCCTGTGGGGCCTCTGAGCACAACCGGCCCTCTCCCACTGGAAGACCTCCCCGGCTGCCTCCAAAGGCCGGTTTGCAAGCACTCCCGCCCACTGTTCCCACCAAGCACGCACAATTCTCCCAAGCCCGGGAGAAAAGCGCTTCGGGGTGGTGCTCTCTCCGGGCCCTTGCCCCTGAACCTGGGGGCCAGGCAGTTGGTTCACACTCGGAGACCAAGGCAGAACCACATGCACACGTCTGTTCCTGACCCCTGCACCGGCAGAGAGCTCGGGGGAGCCAGAGTCTGTCAGGCAGCTGCTGGGTTGGCCGCCTGTGTGGGAAGGGGCAGAGCCGCCCTAGGGGCAAGTTGGGCCTCTTGCTCTCCCTGCTTCCCTGAGGCTGCTGGGCCAAAGACGTCTTGGGCATCCAGCCCCTTACTGGTCCCTTCCCTCTGACGAGGCCCTCTGAGCTCCAGCACCGTGCAGTGTGGAGACAGCCCCTGCCAGCAACCTCCTCTCCAAGGAGGCCTCAACCGAGGCCTAGGCCCAGGGGAAAGGCACCAGCGGGGATGAGCCAGGGGAGGCGCCCGAGCATGTCTGGACCCAGTCCCCGCAGCCTGCCCCTTGGTGGGGCAGTACCCCCGGAGGCCAGGAAGGTCTGGGCAAGGCTGGCCAGGGGCAGGGGCCCTGCTGCGTCCTGCCCCTGACCTGTGGGGCCTCTGAGCAACCCGGACCTCTCCCACTGGAAGACCTCGCCGGCTGCCTCCAAAGGCCGGTTTGCAAGCGCTCCCGCCCACTGTTCCCAGCAGGCGTGCACAATGCTCCCAAGCCCGGGAGAAAAGCGCTTCAGGGTGGTGCTCTCTCCGGGCCCTTGCCCCTGAGCCTGGGGTCAAGGCACGGTGTCCACACTCCCAGGCCAATTCAGAACCACATGCACACGTCTGTTCCTGCCCCCTGCACCGGCAGAGAGCTCGGGGGAGCCAGAGTCTGTCAGGCAGCTGCTGGGCTGGCCGCCTGTGTGGGAAGGGGCAGAGCCGACCTAGGGGCAAGTTGGGCCTCTTCCTCTCCCTGCTGCCCTGAGGCTGCTGGGCCAAAGAGGTCTTGGGCATCCAGCCCCTTGCTGGTCCCTTCCCTCTGACGAGGCCCTCTGAGCTCCAGCACCTTGCAGTGTGGAGACAGCCCCTGCCAGCAACCTCCTCTCCAAGGAGGCCTCAACCGAGGCCTAGGCCTAGGGGAAAGGCACCAGCGGGGATGAGCCTGGGGAGGCGCCCGGCCATGTCTGGACCCAGTCCCCGCAGCCTGCCCCTTGGTGGGGCAGTACCCCCGGAAGCCAGGAAGGTCTCGGCAAGGCTGCCAGGGGCAGGGACACTGCTGGGTCCTGCCCCTGGCCTGTTGGGCGTCTGAGCACAACCGGCACTCTCCCGCTGGAAGACCTCCCCGTCTGCCTCCAAAAGACGGTTTGCAAGCACTCCCACCCGCTGTTCCCCCAGGCACGCACAATGCTCCCAAGCCCGGGAGAAAAGCGCTTTGGGGTGGTGCTCTCTCCGGCCCCTTGCCCCTGAGCCTGGGGCCAGGCAAGGGGAACACTCTCCCAGGCCAAGGGAGAACGACATGCACACGTCTGTTCCTGCCCCCTACACCGGCAGAGAGCTCGGGGGAGCCAGAGACTGCCAGGCTGCTGCTGGGCTGGCTGCCTGTGTGGGACGGGGCAGAGCCGACCTAGGGGCAAGTTGGGCCTCTTGCTCTCCCTGCTGCCCTGAGGCTGCTGGGTCAAAGAGGTCTTGGGCATCCAGCCCTTTGCTGGTGCCTTCCCTCTGACGAGGCCCTCTGAGCTCCAGCACCTTGCAGTGTGGAGACAGCCCCTGCCAGCAACCTCCTCTCCAAAGAGGCCTCAACCGAGGACTACACCCAGGGGAAAGGCACCAGCGGGGATGATCCTGGGGAGGCGCACGGACATGTCTGGACCCAGTCTCCGCAGCCTGCCCCTTGGTGGGGCAGTACCCCCGGAGGCCAGGAAGGTCTGGGCAAGGCTGGCCACGGGCAGGGGCCCTGCTGGGTCCTGCCCCTGGCCTGTGGGGCCTCTGAGCACAACCGGCCCTCTCCCACTGGAAGACTTCCCCGGCTGCCTCCAAAGGCCGGTTTGCCAACACTCCCGCCCGCTGTTCCAACCAAGGGCGCACAACGCTCCCAAGCCCGGGAGAAAATCGCCTCGGGGTGGTGCTCTCTCCGGGCCCTTTCCCCTGAGCCTGGGGGCCAGGCAGGGGGTCCACACTCCCAGGCCAAGGCAGAACGACATGCACACGTCTGTTCCTGCCCCATGCACCGGCAGAGAGCTCGGGGGAGCCAGAGTCTGTCAGGCAGCTGCTGGGCTGGCCGCCTGTGTGGGATGGGGCAGAGCCGACCTAGGGGCAAGTTGGGCCTCTTGCTCTCCCTGCTGCCCTGAGGCTGCTGGGCCAAAGAGATCTTGGGCATCCAGCCCCTTGCTTGTCCCTTCCCTCTGACGAGGCCCTCTGAGCTCCAGCACCTTGCAGTGTGGAGACAGCCCCTGCCAGCAACCTCCTCTCCAAGGAGGCCTCAACCGAAGCCTAGGACCAGGGGAAAGGCACCAGCGGGGATGAGCCTGGGGAGGCGCCCGGGCATGTCTGGACCCAGTCCCCGCAGCCTGCCCCTTGGTGGGGCAGTACCCCCGGAGGCCAGGAAGGTCTGGGCAAGGCTGGCCAGGGGCAGGGGCCCTGCTGGGTCCTGCCCCTGGCCTGTGGGTCCTCTGAGCACAACCGGCCCTCTCCCACTGGAAGACTTCCCCGGCTGCCTCCAAAGGCCGGTTTGCCAACACTCCCGCCCGCTGTTCCCGCCAGGCACGCACAATTCTCCCAAGCCCGGGAGAAAAGCACTTTGGGGTGTTGCTCTCTCCGGGCCCTTGCCCCTGAGCGTGGGGGCGAGGCAGTGGGTCCACACTCCCAGACCAACGCAGAACCACATGCACACGTCTGTTCCTGACCCCTGCACCGGCAGAGAGCTCGGGGGAGCCAGAGTCTGTCAGGCAGCTGCTGGGCTGGCCGCCTGTGTGGGAAGGGGCAGAGCCGACCTAGGGGCAAGTTGGGCCTCTTCCTCTCCCTGCTGCCCTGAGGCTGCTGGGCCAAAGAGGTCTTGGGCATCCAGCCCCTTGCTGGTCCCTTCCCTCTGACGAGGCCCTCTGAGCTCCAGCACCTTGCAGTGTGGAGACAGCCCCTGCCAGCAACCTCCTCTCCAAGGAGGCCTCAACCGAGGCCTAGGCCCAGGGGAAAGGCACCAGCGGGGATGAGCCTGGGGAGGCGCCCGGGCATGTCTGGACCCATTCCCCGCAGCCTACCCCTTGGTGGGGCTGTAACCCCGGAGGCAGGAAGGTCTGGGCAAGGCTGGCCAGGGGCAGGGGCCCTGCTGGGTCCTGCCCCTGGCCTGTGGGGCCTCTGAGCACAACCGGCCCTCTCCCACTGGAAGACCTCCCCGGCTGCCTCCAAAGGCCGGTTTGCAAGCACTTCCGTCCACTGTTCCCACCAAGCACGCACAATTCTCCCAAGCCCGGGAGAAAAGCGCTTCGGGGTGGTGCTCTCTCCGGGCCCTTGCCCCTGAACCTGGGGGCCAGGCAGTTGGTTCACACTCGGAGACCAAGGCAGAACCACATGCACACGTCTGTTCCTGACCCCTGCACCGGCAGAGAGCTCGGGGGAGCCAGAGTCTGTCAGGCAGCTGCTGGGTTGGCCGCCTGTGTGGGAAGGGGCAGAGCCGACCTAGGGGCAAGTTGGGCCTCTTCCTCTCCCTGCTGCCCTGAGGCTGCTGGGCCAAAGAGGTCTTGGGCATCCAGCCCCTTGCTGGTCCCTTCCCTCTGACGAGGCCCTCTGAGCTCCAGCACCTTGCAGTGTGGAGACAGCCCCTGCCAGCAACCTCCTCTCCAATGAGGCCTCAACCGAGGCCTAGGCCCAGGGGAAAGGCACCAGCGGGGATGAGCCTGGGGAGGCGCCCGGGCATGTCTGGACCCAGTCCCCGCAGCCTGCCCCTTGGTGGGGCAGTACCCCCGGAGGCCAGGAAGGTCTGGGCAAGGCTGGCCAGGGGCAGGGGCCCTGCTGCGTCCTGCCCCTGACCTGTGGGGCCTCTGAGCACAACCGGCCCTCTCCCACTGGAAGACCTCCCCGGCTGCCTCCAAAGGCCGATTTGCAAGCGCTCCCGCCCACTGTTCCCAGCAGGCGTGCACAATGCTCCCAAGCCCGGGAGAAAAGCGCTTCAGGGTGGTGCTCTCTCCGGGCCCTTGCCCCTGAGCCTGGGGTCAAGGCACGGTGTCCACACTCCCAGGCCAATTCAGAACCACATGCACACGTCTGTTCCTGCCCCCTGCACCGGCAGAGAGCTCGGGGGAGCCAGAGTCTGTCAGGCAGCTGCTGGGCTGGCCGCCTGTGTGGGAAGGGGCAGAGCCGACCTAGGGGCAAGTTGGGCCTCTTGCTCTCCCTGCTGCCCTGAGGCTGCTGGGCCAAAGAGGTCTTGGGCATCCATCCCGTTGCTGGTCCCTTCCCTCTGACGAGGCCCTCTGAGCTCCAGCACCTTGCAGTGTGGAGACAGCCCCTGCCAGCAACCTCCTCTCCAAGGAGGCCTCAACCGAGGCCTAGGCCCAGGGGAAAGGCACCAGCGGGGATGAGCCTGGGGAGGCGCCCGGGCATGTCTGGACCCATTCCCCGCAGCCTACCCCTTGGTGGGGCTGTAACCCCGGAGGCAGGAAGGTCTGGGCAAGGCTGGCCAGGGGCAGGGGCCCTGCTGGGTCCTGCCCCTGGCCTGTGGGGCCTCTGAGCACAACCGGCCCTCTCCCACTGGAAGACCTCCCCGGCTGCCTCCAAAGGCCGGTTTGCAAGCACTCCCGCCCACTGTTCCCACCAAGCACGCACAATTCTCCCAAGCCCGGGAGAAAAGCGCTTCGGGGTGGTGCTCTCTCCGGGCCCTTGCCCCTGAACCTGGGGGCCAGGCAGTTGGTTCACACTCGGAGACCAAGGCAGAACCACATGCACACGTCTGTTCCTGACCCCTGCACCGGCAGAGAGCTCGGGGGAGCCAGAGTCTGTCAGGCAGCTGCTGGGTTGGCCGCCTGTGTGGGAAGGGGCAGAGCCGCCCTAGGGGCAAGTTGGGCCTCTTGCTCTCCCTGCTTCCCTGAGGCTGCTGGGCCAAAGACGTCTTGGGCATCCAGCCCCTTACTGGTCCCTTCCCTCTGACGAGGCCCTCTGAGCTCCAGCACCGTGCAGTGTGGAGACAGCCCCTGCCAGCAACCTCCTCTCCAAGGAGGCCTCAACCGAGGCCTAGGCCCAGGGGAAAGGCACCAGCGGGGATGAGCCAGGGGAGGCGCCCGAGCATGTCTGGACCCAGTCCCCGCAGCCTGCCCCTTGGTGGGGCAGTACCCCCGGAGGCCAGGAAGGTCTGGGCAAGGCTGGCCAGGGGCAGGGGCCCTGCTGCGTCCTGCCCCTGACCTGTGGGGCCTCTGAGCACAACCGGACCTCTCCCACTGGAAGACCTCGCCGGCTGCCTCCAAAGGCCGGTTTGCAAGCGCTCCCGCCCACTGTTCCCAGCAGGCGTGCACAATGCTCCCAAGCCCGGGAGAAAAGCGCTTCAGGGTGGTGCTCTCTCCGGGCCCTTGCCCCTGAGCCTGGGGTCAAGGCACGGTGTCCACACTCCCAGGCCAATTCAGAACCACATGCACACGTCTGTTCCTGCCCCCTGCACCGGCAGAGAGCTCGGGGGAGCCAGAGTCTGTCAGGCAGCTGCTGGGCTGGCCGCCTGTGTGGGAAGGGGCAGAGCCGACCTAGGGGCAAGTTGGGCCTCTTCCTCTCCCTGCTGCCCTGAGGCTGCTGGGCCAAAGAGGTCTTGGGCATCCATCCCGTTGCTGGTCCCTTCCCTCTGACGAGGCCCTCTGAGCTCCAGCACCTTGCAGTGTGGAGACAGCCCCTGCCAGCAACCTCCTCTCCAAGGAGGCCTCAACCGAGGCCTAGGCCCAGGGGAAAGGCACCAGCGGGGATGAGCCTGGGGAGGCGCCCGGGCATGTCTGGACCCATTCCCCGCAGCCTACCCCTTGGTGGGGCTGTAACCCCGGAGGCAGGAAGGTCTGGGCAAGGCTGGCCAGGGGCAGGGGCCCTGCTGGGTCCTGCCCCTGGCCTGTGGGGCCTCTGAGCACAACCGGCCCTCTCCCACTGGAAGACCTCCCCGGCTGCCTCCAAAGGCCGGTTTGCAAGCACTCCCGCCCACTGTTCCCACCAAGCACGCACAATTCTCCCAAGCCCGGGAGAAAAGCGCTTCGGGGTGGTGCTCTCTCCGGGCCCTTGCCCCTGAACCTGGGGGCCAGGCAGTTGGTTCACACTCGGAGACCAAGGCAGAACCACATGCACACGTCTGTTCCTGACCCCTGCACCGGCAGAGAGCTCGGGGGAGCCAGAGTCTGTCAGGCAGCTGCTGGGCTGGCCGCCTGTGTGGGAAGGGGCAGAGCCGACCTAGGGGCAAGTTGGGCCTCTTCCTCTCCCTGCTGCCCTGAGGCTGCTGGGCCAAAGAGGTCTTGGGCATCCAGCCCCTTGCTGGTCCCTTCCCTCTGATGAGGCCCTCTGAGCTCCAGCACCTTGCAGTGTGGAGACAGCCCCTGCCAGCAACCTCCTCTCCAAGGAGGCCTCAACCGAGGCCTAGGCCTAGGGGAAAGGCACCAGCGGGGATGAGCCTGGGGAGGCGCCCGGCCATGTCTGGACCCAGTCCCCGCAGCCTGCCCCTTGGTGGGGCAGTACCCCCGGAAGCCAGGAAGGTCTCGGCAAGGCTGCCAGGGGCAGGGACACTGCTGGGTCCTGCCCCTGGCCTGTTGGGCGTCTGAGCACAACCGGCACTCTCCCGCTGGAAGACCTCCCCGTCTGCCTCCAAAAGACGGTTTGCAAGCACTCCCACCCGCTGTTCCCCCAGGCACGCACAATGCTCCCAAGCCCGGGAGAAAAGCGCTTTGGGGTGGTGCTCTCTCCGGGCCCTTGCCCCTGAGCCTGGGGCCAGGCAAGGGGAACACTCTCCCAGGCCAAGGGAGAACGACATGCACACGTCTGTTCCTGCCCCCTACACCGGCAGAGAGCTCGGGGGAGCCAGAGACTGCCAGGCTGCTGCTGGGCTGGCTGCCTGTGTGGGACGGGGCAGAGCCGACCTAGGGGCAAGTTGGGCCTCTTGCTCTCCCTGCTGCCCTGAGGCTGCTGGGTCAAAGAGGTCTTGGGCATCCAGCCCTTTGCTGGTGCCTTCCCTCTGACGAGGCCCTCTGAGCTCCAGCACCTTGCAGTGTGGAGACAGCCCCTGCCAGCAACCTCCTCTCCAAAGAGGCCTCAACCGAGGACTACACCCAGGGGAAAGGCACCAGCGGGGATGATCCTGGGGAGGCGCACGGACATGTCTGGACCCAGTCTCCGCAGCCTGCCCCTTGGTGGGGCAGTACCCCCGGAATCCAGGAAGGTCTGGGCAAGTCTGTCCATGGGCAGGGGCCCTGCTGGGTCCTGACCCTGGCCTGTGGGGTCTCTGAGCACAACCGGCCCTCTCCCACTGGAAGACCTCCCCGGCTGCCTCCAAAGGCCGGTTTGCAAGCGATCCCGCCCACTGTTTCCAGCAGGCGTGCACAATGCTCCCAAGCCCGGGAGAAAAGCGCTTCAGGGTGGTGCTCTCTCTGGGCCCTTGCCCCTGAGACTGGGGGCAAGGCAGGGTGTCCACACTCCCAGGCCAAGGCAGAACCACATGCACACGTCTGATCTGCGCCCTGCACCGGCAGAGAGCTCGGGGGAGCCAGAGTCTGTCAGGCAGCTGCTGGGCTGGCCGCCTGTGTGGGAAGGGGCAGAGCCGACCTAGGGGCAAGTTGGGCCTCTTGCTCTCCCTGCTGCCCTGAGGCTGCTGGGCCAAAGAGGTCTTGGCCATCCAGCCCCTTGCTGGTCCCTTCCCTCTGACGAGGCCCTCTGAGCTCCAGCACCTTGCAGTGTGGAGACAGCCCCTGCCAGCAACCTCCTCTCCAAGGAGGCCTCAACCGAGGCCTAGGCCCAGGGGAAAGGCACCAGCGGGGATGAGCCTGGGGAGGCGCCCGGGCATGACTGGACCCAGTCCCCGCAGCCTGCCCCTTGGTGGGGCAGTACCCCCGGAGGCCAGGAAGGTCTGGGCAAGGCTGGCCAGGGGCAGGGGCCCTGCTGGGTCCTGCCCCTGGCCTGTGGGGCCTCTGAGCACAACCGGCCCTCTCCCACTGAAAGACTTCCCCGGCTGCCTCCAAAGGCCGGTTTGCCAACACTCCCGCCCGCTGTTCTCGCCAGGCACGCACAATTCTCCCAAGCCCGGGAGAAAAGCGCTTCGTTGTGTTGCTCTCTCCGGGCCCTTGCCCCTGAGTGTGGGGGCCAGGCAGTGTTTCCACACTCCCAGACCAAGGCAGAACCACATGCACACGTCTGTTCCTGACCCCTGCACCGGCAGAGAGCTCGGGGGAGCCAGAGTCTGTCAGGCAGCTGCTGGGCTGGCCGCCTGTGTGGGAAGGGGCAGAGCCGACCTAGGGGCAAGTTGGGCCTCTTCCTCTCCCTGCTGCCCTGAGGCTGCTGGGCCAAAGAGATCTTGGGCATCCAGCCCCTTGCTGGTCCCTTCCCTCTGACGAGGCCCTCTGAGCTCCAGCACCTTGCAGTGTGGAGACAGCCCCTGCCAGCAACCTCCTCTCCAAGGAGGCCTCAACCGAGGCCTAGGCCCAGGGGAAAGGCACCAGCGGGGATGAGCCAGTGGAGGCGCACGGGCATGTCTGGACCCAGTCCCCGCAGCCTGCCCCTTGGTGGGGCAGTACCCCCGGAGGCCAGGAAGGTCTGGGCAAGGCTGCCAGGGGCAGGGACACTGCTGGGTCCTGCCCCTGGCCTGTGGGACGTCTGAGCACAACCGGCACTCTCCCGCTGGAAGACCTGCCCGGCTGCCTCCAAAGGCCGGTTAACAAGCGCTCCCGCCCACTGTTCCCAGCAGGCGTGCACAATGCTCCCAAGCCCGGGAGAAAAGCGCTTCGGGGTGGTGCTCTCTTCGGGCCCTTGCCCCTGAGCCTGGGGGCAAGGCAGGGGGTCCACACTCCCAGGCCAAGGCAGAACCACATGCACACGTCTGTTCCTGACCCCTGCACCGGCAGAGAGCTCGGGGGAGCCAGAGTCTGTCAGGCAGCTGCTGGGCTGGCCGCCTTTGTGGGAAGGGGCAGAGCCGACCTAGGGGCAAGTTGGGCCTCTTGCTCTCCCTGCTGCCCTGAGGCTGCTGGGCCAAAGAGGTCTTGGGCATCCAGCCCTTTGCTTGTCCCTTCACTCTGACGAGGCCCTCTGAGCTCCAGCACCTTGCAGTGTGGAGACAGCCCCTGCCAGCAACCTCCTCTCCAAGGAGGCCTCAACCGAGACCTAGGACCAGGGGAAAGGCACCAGCGGGGATGAGCCTGGGGAGGCGCCCAGGCATGTCTGGACCCAGTCCCCGCAGCCTGCCCCTTGGTGGGGCAGTACCCCCGGAGGCCAGGAAGGTCTGGGAAAGGCTGGCCAGGGGCAGGGGACCTGCTGGGTCCTGCCCCTGGCCTGTGGGGCCTCTGAGCACAACCGGCCCTCTCCCACTGGAAGACCTCCCCGGCTGCCTCCAAAGGCCGGTTTGCAAGCGCTCCCGGCCACTGTTACCAGCAGGCGGGCACAATGCTCCTAAGCCCGGAAGAAAAGCGCTTCATGGTGGTGCTCTCTCTGGGCCCTTGCCCCTGAGCCTGGGGGCAAGTCAGGGTGTCCACACTCCCAGGCCAAGGCACAACCACATGCACACGTCTGAACTGCCCCCTGCACCGGCAGAGAGCTCGGGGGAGCCAGAGTCTGTCAGGCAGCTGCTGGGCTGTCCGCCTGTGTGGGAAGTGGCAGAGCCGACCTAGGGGCAAGTTGGGCCTCTTGCTCTCCCTGCTGCCCTGAGGCTGCTGGGCCAAAGAGGTCTTGGGCATCCAGCCCCTTGCTGGTCCCTTCCCTCTGACGAGGCCCTCTGAGCTCCAGCACCTTGCAGTGTGGAGACAGCCCCTGCCAGCAACCTCCTCTCCAAGGAGGCCTCAACCGAGGCCTAGGCCCAGGGGAAAGGCACCAGCGGGGATGAGCCTGGGGAGGCGCCCGGGCATGTCTGGACCCAGTCCCCGCAGCCTGCCCCTTGGTGGGGCAGTACCCCCGGAGGCCAGGAAGGTCTGGGCAAGGCTGGCCAGGGGCAGGGGCCCTGCTGGGTCCTGCCCCTGGCCTGTGGGGCCTCTGAGCACAACCGGCCCTCTCCCACTGGAAGAACTCTCCGGCTGCCTCCAAAGGCCAGTTTGCCAACACTCCCGCCCGCTGTTCCCGCCAGGCACGCACAATGCTCCCAAGCCCGGGAGAAAAGCACTTCGGTGTGGTGCTCTCCTCGGGCCCTTGCCCCTGAGCCTGGGGGCCAGGCAGTTGGTCCACACTCCCAGACCAAGGCAGAACCACATGCACACGTCTGTTCCTGACCCCTGCACCGGCAGAGAGCTCGGGGGAGCCAGAGTCTGTCAGGCAGCTGCTGGGCTGGCCGCCTGTGTGGGAAGGGGCAGAGCCGACCTAGGGGCAAGTTGGGCCTCTTCCTCTCCCTGCTGCCCTGAGGCTGCTGGGCCAAAGAGGTCTTGGGCATCCAGCCCCTTGCTGGTCCCTTCCCTCTGACGAGGCCCTCTGAGCTCCAGCACCTTGCAGTGTGGAGACAGCCCCTGCCAGCAACCTCCTCTCCAATGAGGCCTCAACCGAGGCCTAGGCCCAGGGGAAAGGCACCAGCTGGGATCAGCCTGGGGAGGCGCCCGGGCATGTCTGGACCCAGTCCGCGCAGCCTGCCCCTTGGTGGGGCAGTACCCCCGGAGGCCAGGAAGGTCTGTGCAAGGCTGCCAGGGGCAGGGACAGCGCTGGGTCCTGCCCCAGGCCTGTGGGACGTCTGAGCACAACCGGCACTCTTCCGCTGGAAGACCTCCCCGTCTGCCCCGAAAGGCCGGTTTGCAAGCACTCCCGCCCGCTGTTCCCGCCAGGCATGCACAATGCTCCCAAGCCCGGTAGAAAAGCGCTTCGGGGTGGTGCTCTCTCCGGGCCCTTGCCCCTAAGCCTGGGGGCCAGGCAGGGGGAACACACTCCCAGGCCAAGACAGAACGACATGAACACGTCTGTTCCTGCCCCCTACACCGGCAGAGAGCTCGGGGGAGCCAGAGTCTCTCAGGCAGGTGCTGGGCTGGCCGCCTGTGTGGGAAGGGGCAGAGCCGACCTAGGGGCAAGTTGGGCCTCTTGCTCTCCCTGCTGCCCTGAGGCTGCTGGGCCAAAGACGTCTTGGGCATCCAGCCCTTTGCTGGTCCCTTCCCTCTGACGAGGCACTCTGAGCTCCAGCACCTTGCAGTGTGGAGACAGCACCTGCCAGCAATCTCCTCTCCAAGGAGGCCTCAACCGAGGCCTAGGCCCAGGGGAAAGGCACCAGCGGGGATGAGCCTGGAGAGGCGCCCGGGCATGTCTGGACCCAGTCCCCGCAGCCTGCCCCTTGGTGGGGCAGTACCCCTGGAGGCCAGGAAGGTCTGGGCAAGGCTGACCAGGGGCAGGGGACCTGCTGGGTCCTGCCCCTGGCCTGTGGGGCCTCTGAGCACAACCGGCCCTCTCCCGCTGGAAGACCTCCCCGGCTGCCTCCAAAGTCCTGTTTGCCAACACTCCCACCCGCTGTTCACGCCAGACTTGCACAATGCTCCCAAGCCCGGGAGAAAAGCGCTTCGGGGTGGTGCTCTCTCCGGGCCCTTGCCCCTGAGCCTGGGGGCAAGGCATGGGGAACACACTCCCAGGCCAAGGCAGAACCACATGCCCACGTCTGTTCCTGTCCCCTGCACCGGCAGAGAGCTTGGGGGAGCCAGAGTCTGTCAGGCAGCTGCTGGGTTGGCCGCCTGTGTGGGAAGGGGCAGAGCCGACCTAGGGGCAAGTTGGGCCTCTTGCTCTCCCTGCTGCCCTGAGGCTGCTGGGCCAAAGACGTCTTGGGCATCCAGCCCCTTACTGGTCCCTTCCCTCTGACGAGGCCCTCTGAGCTCCAGCACCTTGCAGTGTGGAGACAGCCCCTGCCAGCAACCTCCTCTCCAAGGAGGCCTCAACCGAGGCCTAGGCCCAGGGGAAAGGCACCAGCGGGGATGAGCCAGGGGAGGCGCCCGAGCATGTCTGGACCCAGTCCCCGCAGCCTGCCCCTTGGTGGGGCAGTACCCCCGGAGGCCAGGAAGGTCTGGGTAAGACTGGCCAGGGGCAGGGGCCCTGCTGGGTCCTGCCCCTGGCCTGTGGGGCCTCTGAGCACAACCGGCCCTCTCCCACTGGAAGACCTCCCCGGCTGCCTCCAAAGGCCGGTTTGCAAGCGCTCCCGGCCACTGTTACCAGCAGGCGGGCACAATGCTCCTAAGCCCGGAAGAAAAGCGCTTCAGGGTGGTGCTCTCTCTGGGCCCTTGCCCCTGAGCCTGGGGGCAAGGCAGGGTGTCCACACTCCCAGGCCAAGGCAGAACCACATGCACACGTCTGACCTGCCCCCTGCACCGGCAGAGAGCTCGGGGGAGCCAGAGTCTGTCAGGCAGCTGCTGGGCTGGCCGCCTGTGTGGGAAGTGGCAGAGCCGACCTAGGGGCAAGTTGGGCCTCTTGCTCTCCCTGCTGCCCTGAGGCTGCTGGGCCAAAGAGGTCTTGGGCATCCAGCCCCTTGCTGGTCTCTTCACTCTGACGAGGCCCTCTGAGCTCCAGCACCTTGCAGTGTGGAGACAGCCCCTGCCAGCAACCTCCTCTCCAAGGAGGCCTCAACCGAGGCCTAGGCCCAGGGGAAAGGCACCAGCGGGGATGAGCCTGGGGAGGCGCCCGGGCATGTCTGGACCCAGTCCCCGCAGCCTGCCCCTTGGTGGGGCAGTACCCCCGGAGGCCAGGAAGGTCTGGGCAAGGCTGGCCAGGGGCAGGGGCCCTGCTGGGTCCTGCCCCTGGCCTGTGGGGCCTCTGAGCACAACCGGCCCTCTCCCACTGGAAGACCTCCCCGGCTGCCTCCAAAGGCCAGTTTGCCAACACTCCCGCCCACTGTTCCCGCCAGGCACGCACAATGCTCCCAAGCCCGGGAGAAAAGCACTTCGGGGTGGTGCTCTCCTCGGGCCCTTGCCCCTGAGCCTGGGGGCCTGGCAGTTGGTCCACACTCCCAGACCAAGGCAGAACCACATGCACACGTCTGTTCCTGACCCCTGCACCGGCAGAGAGCTCGGGGGAGCCAGAGTCTGTCAGGCAGCTGCTGGGCTGGCCGCCTGTGTGGGAAGGGGCAGAGCCGACCTAGGGGCAAGTTGGGCCTCTTCCTCTCCCTGCTGCCCTGAGGCTGCTGGGCCAAAGAGGTCTTGGGCATCCAGCCCCTTGCTGGTCCCTTCCCTCTGACGAGGCCCTCTGAGCTCCAGCACCTTGCAGTGTGGAGACAGCCCCTGCCAGCAACATCCTCTCCAAGGAGGCCTCAACCGAGGCCTAGGCCCAGGGGAAAGGCACCAGCGGGGATGAGCCAGTGGAGGCGCACGGGCATATCAGGACCCAGTCCCCGCAGCCTGCCCCTTGGTGGGGCAGTACCCCCGGAGGCCAGGAAGATCTGGGCAAGGCTGGCCAGGGGCAGGGGCCCTGCTGGGTCCTCCCCATGGCCTGTGGGGCCTCTGAGCACAACCGGCCCTCTCCCACTGGAAGACCTCCCCGGCTGCCTCCAAAGGCCAGTTTGCCAACACTCCTGCCCGCTCTTCCCGCCAGGCACGCACAATGCTCCCAAGCCCGGGAGAAAAGCGCTTTGGGGTGGTGCTCTCTCCGGGCCCTTGCCCCTGAGCCTGTGGGCAAGGCAGGGGGATCACACTCCCAGACCAAGGCAGAAACACATGCACACGTCTGTTCCTGTCCCCTGCACCGGCAGAGAGCTCGGGGGAGCCAGACTCTCTCAGGCAGGTGCTGGGCTGGCCGCCTGTGTGGGAAGGGGCAGAGCCGACCTAGGGGCAAGTTGGGCCTCTTGCTCTCCCTGCTGCCCTGAGGCTGCAGGGCCAAAGACGTCTTGGGCATCCAGCCCCTTACTGGTCCCTTCCCTCTGACGAGGCCCTCTGAGCTCCAGCACCTTGCAGTGTGGAGACAGCCCCTGCCAGCAATCTCCTCTCCAAGGAGGCCTCATCCGAGGCCTAGGCCCAGGGGAAAGGCACCAGCGGGGTTGAGCCAGGGGAGGCGCCCGGGCATGTCTGGACCCTGTCCCCGCAGCCTGCCCCTTGGTGGGGCAGTACGCCCGGAGGCCAGGAAGGTCTGGGCAAGGCTGGCCAGGGGCAGGGGCCCTGCTGGGTCCTGCCCCTGGCCTGTGGGGCCTCTGAGCACAACCGGCCCTCTCCCACTGGAAGACCTCCCCGGCTGCCTCCAAAGGCCGGTTTGCAAGCACTCCCGCCCACTGTTCCCGCCAGGCGCGCACAATGCTCCCAAGCCCGGGAGAAAAGCGCTTCGGGGTGGTGGTCTCTCCGGGCCCTTGCCCCTGAGCCTGGGGGCCAGGCTGGGGATCCACAGTCCCAGGCCAAGGCACAACAACATGCACACGTCTGTTCCTGCCCCCTCCACCGGCAGAGAGCTCGGGGGAGCCAGAGTCTGTCAGGCAGCTGCTGGGCTGGCCGCCTGTGTGGGAAGGGGCAGAGCCGACCTAGGGGCAAGTTGGGCCTCTTGCTCTCCCTGCTGCCCTGAGGCTGCTGGGCCAAAGAGGTCTTGGGCATCCAGCCCCTTGCTGGTCCCTTCCCTCTGACGAGGCCCTCTGAGCTCCAGCACCTTGCAGTGTGGAGACAGCCCCTGCCAGCAACCTCCTCTCCAAGGAGGCCTCAACCGAGGCCTAGGCACAGGGGAAAGGCACCAGCGGGGATGAGCCAGTGGAGGCGCACGGGCATATCAGGACCCAGTCCCCGCAGCCTGCCCCTTGGTGGGGCAGTACCCCCGGAGGCCAGGAAGGTCTGCGCAAGGCTGGCCAGGGGCAGGGTCCCTGCTGGGTCCTGCCCCTGGCCTGTGGGGCCTCTGAGCACAACCGGCCCTCTCCCACTGGAAGACCTCCCCGGCTGCCTCCAAAGGCGGGTTTGCCAACACTCCCGCCCGCTGTTCCCGCCAGGCACGCACAACGCTCCCAAGGCCAGGAGAAAAGCGCTTCGGGTGTTGCTCTCTCCGGGCCCTTGCCCCTGAGCCTGGGGTCCAGGCAGTGGGTCCACACTCCCAGACCAAGGCAGAACCACATGCACACGTCTGTTCCTGACCCCTGCACCGGCAGAGAGCTCGGGGGAGCCAGAGTCTGTCAGGCAGCTGCTGGGTTGGCTGCCTGTGTGGGAAGGGGCAGAGCCGACCTAGGGGCAAGTTGGGCCTCTTGCTCTCCCTGCTGCCCTGAGGCTGCTGGGCCAAAGAGGTCTTGGGCATCCAGCCCCTTGCTGGTCCCTTCCCGCTGACGAGGCCCTCTGAGCTCCAGCACCTTGCAGTGTGGAGACAGCCCCTGCCAGCAACCTCCTCTCCAAGGAGGCATCAACCGAGGCCTATGCCCAGGGGAAAGGCACCAGCGGGGATGAGCCTGGGGAGGCGCCCAGGCATGTCTGGACCCAGTCCCCGCAGCCTGCCCCTTGGTGGGGCAGTACCCCCGGAGGCCAGGAAGGTCTGGGCAAGGCTGGCCAGGGGCAGGGGCCCTACTGGGTCCTGCCCCTGGCCTGTGGGGCCTCTGAGCATAACCGGCCCTCTCCCACTCGAAGAACTCCCCGGCTGCCTCCAAAGGCCAGTTTGCCAACACTCCCGCCCGCTGTTCCCGCCAGGCACGCACAATGCTCCCAAGCCCGGGAGAAAAGCACTTCGGGGTGGTGCTCTCCTCGGGCCCTTGCCCCTGAGCCTGGGGGCCAGGCAGTTGGTCCACACTCCCAGACCAAGGCAGAACCACATGCACACGTCTGTTCCTGACCCCTGCACCGGCAGAGAGCTCGGGGGAGCCAGAGTCTATCAGGCAGCTGCTGGGCTGGCCGCCTGTGTGGGAAGGGGCAGAGCCGACCTAGGGGCAAGTTGGGCCTCTTCCTCTCCCTGCTGCCCTGAGGCTGCTGGGCCAAATAGGTCTTGGGCATCCAGCCCCTTGCTGGTCCCTTCACTCTGACGAGGCCCTCTGAGCTCTAGCACCTTGCAGTGTGGAGACAGCCCCTGCCAGCAACATCCTCTCCAAGGAGGCCTCAACCGAGGCCTAGGCCCAGGGGAAAGGCACCAGCGGGGATGAGCCTGGGGAGGCGCCCGGGCATGTCTGGACCCAGTCCCCGCAGCCTGCCCCTTGGTGGGGCAGTACCCCCGGAGGCCAGGAAGATCTGGGCAAGGCTGGCCAGGGGCAGGGGCCCTGCTGGGTCCTCCCCATGGCCTGTGGGGCCTCTGAGCACAACCGGCCCTCTCCCACTGGAAGACCTCCCCGGCTGCCTCCAAAGGCCAGTTTGCCAACACTCCTGCCCGCTCTTCCCGCCAGGCACGCACAATGCTCCCAAGCCCGGGAGAAAAGCGCTTCGGGGTGGTGCTCTCTCCGGGCCCTTGCCCCTGAGCCTGTGGGCAAGGCAGGGGGAACACACTCCCAGACCAAGGCAGAAACACATGCACACGTCTGGTCCTGTCCCCTGCACCGGCAGAGAGCTCGGGGGAGCCAGAGTCTCTCAGGCAGCTGCTGGGCTGGCCGCCTGTGTGGGAAGGGGCAGAGCCGACCTAGGGGCAAGTTGGGCCTCTTGCTCTCCCTGCTGCCCTGAGGCTGCTGGGCCAAAGAGGTCTTGGGCATCCAGCCCCTTGCTGGTCCCTTCCCTCTGACGAGGCCCTCTGAGCTCCAGCACCTTGCAGTGTGGAGACAGCCCCTGCCAGCAACCTCCTCTCCAAGGAGGCCTCAACCGAGGCCTAGGCACAGGGGAAAGGCACCAGCGGGGATGAGCCAGTGGAGGCGCACGGGCATATCAGGACCCAGTCCCTGCAGCCTGCCCCTTGGTGGGGCAGTACCCCCGGAGGCCAGGAAGGTCTGGGCAAGGCTGCGAGGGGCAGGGGCCCTGCTGGGTCGTGCCCCTGGCCTGTGGGGCGTCTGAGCACAACCGGCACTCTCCCGCTGGAAGACCTCCCCGTCTGCCTCCAAAGGCCGGTTTGCAAGCACTCCCGCCCGCTGTTCCCGCCAGGCAGGCACAATGCTCCCAAGCCCGGGAGAAAAGCGCTTCGGGGTGGTGCTCTCCTCGGGCCCTTGCCCCTGAGCCTGGGGGCCAGGGAGTTGGAACACACTCCCAGGCCAAGGCAGAACGACATGCACACGTCTGTTCCTGCCCCCTACACCGGCAGAGAGCTCGGGGGAGCCAGAGACTGCCAGGCTGCTACTGGGCTGGCTGCCTGTGTGGGACGGGGCAGAGCCGACCTAGGGGCAAGTTGGGCCTCTTGCTCTCCCTGCTGCCCTGAGGCTGCTGGGTCAAAGAGGTCTTGGGCATCCAGCCCTTTGCTGGTCCCTTCCCTCTGACGAGGCCCTCTGAGCTCCAGCACCTTGCAGTGTGGAGACAGCCCCTGCCAGCAACCTCCTCTCCAAAGAGGCCTCAACCGAGGCCTACGCCCAGGGGAAAAGCACCAGCGGGGATGATCCTGGGGAGGCGCACGGACATGTCTGGACCCAGTCCCCGCAGCCTGCCCCTTGGTGGGGCAGTACCCCCGGAGGCCAGGAAGGTCTGGGCAAGGCTGGCCAGGGGCAGGGTCCCTGCTGGGTCCTGCCCCTGGCCTGTGAGGCCTCTGAGCACAACCGGCCCTCTCCCACTGGAAGACCTCCCCAGCTGCCTCCAAAGTCCTGTTTGCAAACACTCCCGCCCGCTGTTCACGCCAGGCTCACACAATGCTCCCAAGCCCGGGAGAAAAGCGCTTCGGGGTGGTGCTCTCTCCGGGCCCTTGCCCCTGAGCCTGGGGGCCAGGCAGTGGGTCCACACTCCCAGACCAAGGCAGAACCACATGCACACGTCTGTTCCTGACCCCTGCACCGGCAGAGAGCTCGGGGGAGCCAGAGTCTGTCAGGCAGCTGCTGGGCTGGCCGCCTGTGTGGGAAGGGGCAGAGCCGACCTAGGGGCAAGTTGGGCCTCTTCCTCTCCCTGCTGCCCTGAGGCTGCTGGGCCAAAGAGGTCTTGGGCATCCAGCCCCTTGCTGGTCCCTTCCCTCTGACGAGGCCCTCTGAGCTCCAGCACCTTGCAGTGTGGAGACAGCCCCTGCCAGCAACCTCCTCTCCAATGAGGCCTCAACCGAGGCCTAGGCCCAGGGGAAAGGCAACAGCGGGGATGAGCCTGGGGAGGCGCCCGGGCATGTCTGGACTCAGTCCCCGCAGCCTGCCCCTTGGTGGGGCAGTACCCCTGGAGGCCAGGAAGGTCTGGGCAAGGCTGACCAGGGGCAGGGGACCTGCTGGGTCCTGCCCCTGGCCTGTGGGGCCTCTGAGCACAACCGGGCCTCTCCCACTGGAAGACCTCCCCGGCTGCCTCCAAAGGCCGGTTTGCAAGCGCTCCCGGCCACTGTTACCAGCAGGCGGGCACAATGCTCCTAAGCCCGGAAGAAAAGCGCTTCAGGGTGGTGCTCTCTCTGGGCCCTTGCCCCTGAGCCTGGGGGCAAGGCAGGGTGTCCACACTCCCAGGCCAAGGCAGAACCACATGCACACGTCTGACCTGCCCCCTGCACCGGCAGAGAGCTCGGGGGAGCCAGAGTCTGTCAGGCAGCTGCTGGGCTGGCCGCCTGTGTGGGAAGTGGCAGAGCCGACCTAGGGGCAAGTTGGGCCTCTTGCTCTCCCTGCTGCCCTGAGGCTGCTGGGCCAAAGAGGTCTTGGGCATCCAGCCCCTTGCTGGTCCCTTCACTCTGACGAGGCCCTCTGAGCTCCAGCACCTTGCAGTGTGCAGACAGCCCCTGCCAGCAACCTCCTCTCCAAGGAGGCCTCAACCGAGGCCTAGGCCCAGGGGAAAGGCACCAGCGGGGATGAGCCTGGGGAGGCGCCCGGGCATGTCTGGACCCAGTCCCCGCAGCCTGCCCCTTGGTGGGGCAGTACCCCCGGAGGCCAGGAAGGTCTGGGCAAGGCTGGCCAGGGGCAGGGGCCCTGCTGGGTCCTGCCCCTGGCCTGTGGGGCCTCTGAGCACAACCGGCCCTCTCCCACTGGAAGACCTCCCCGGCTGCCTCCAAAGGCCGGTTTGCCAACACTCCCGCCCGCTGTTCCCGCCAGGCACGCACAATGCTCCCAAGCCCGGGAGAAAAGCGCTTCGTGGTGTTGCCCTCTCCGGGCCCTTGCCCCTGAGCCTGGGGTCCAGGCAGTGGGTCCACACTCCCAGACCAAGGCAGAACCACATGCACACGTCTGTTCCTGACTCCTGCACCGGCAGAGAGCTCGGGGGAGCCAGAGTCTGTCAGGCAGCTGCTGGGTTGGCTGCCTGTGTGGGAAGGGGCAGAGCCGACCTAGGGGCAAGTTGGGCATCTTCCTCTCCCTACTGCCCTGAGGCTGCTGGGCCAAAGACGTCTTGGGCATCCAGCCCCTTACTGGTCCCTTCCCTCTGACGAGGCCCTCTGAGCTCCAGCACCTTGCAGTGTGGAGACAGCCCCTGCCAGCAACCTCCTCTCCAAGGAGGCCTCAACCGAGGCCTAGGCCCAGGGGAAAGGCACCAGCGGGGATGAGCCAGTGGAGGCGCAAGGGCATGTCTGGACCCAGTCCCCGCAGCCTGCCCCTTGGTGGGGCAGTACCCCCGGAGGCCAGGAAGGTCTGGGCAATGCTGCGAGGGGCAGGGGCCCTGCTGGGTCGTGCCCCTGGCCTGTGGGGCGTCTGAGCACAACCGGCACTCTCCCGCTGGAAGACCTCCCCGTCTGCCTCCAAAGGCCGGTTTGCAAGCACTCCCGCCCGCTGTTCCTGCCAGGCAGGCACAATGCTCCCAAGCCCGGGAGAAAAGCGCTTCGGGGTGGTGCTCTCCTCGGGCCCTTGCCCCTGAGCCTGGGGGCCAGGGAGTTGGAACACACTCCCAGGCCAAGGCAGAACGACATGCACACGTCTGTTCCTGCCCCCTACACCGGCAGAGAGCTCGGGGGAGCCAGAGACTGCCAGGCTGCTACTGGGCTGGCTGCCTGTGTGGGACGGGGCAGAGCCGACCTAGGGGCAAGTTGGGCCTCTTGCTCTCCCTGCTGCCCTGAGGCTGCTGGGTCAAAGAGGTCTGAGGCATCCAGCCCTTTGCTGGTCCCTTCCCTCTGACGAGGCCCTCTGAGCTCCAGCACCTTGCAGTGTGGAGACAGCCCCTGCCAGCAACCTCCTCTCCATAGAGGCCTCAACCGAGGCCTACGCCCAGGGGAAAAGCACCAGCGGGGATGATCCTGGGGAGGCGCACGGACATGTCTGGACCCAGTCAACGCAGCCTGCCCCTTGGTGGGGCAGTACCCCCGGAGGCCAGGAAGGTCTGGGCAAGGCTGGCCAGGGGCAGGGTCCCTGCTGGGTCCTGCCCCTGGCCTGTGAGGCCTCTGAGCACAACCGGCCCTCTCCCACTGGAAGACCTCCCCAGCTGCCTCCAAAGTCCTGTTTGCAAACACTCCCGCCCGCTGTTCACGCCAGGCTCGCACAATGCTCCCAAGCCCGGGAGAAAAGCGCTTCGGGGTGGTGCTCTCTCCGGGCCCTTGCCCCTGAGCCTGGGTCCAGGCAGTGGGTCCACACTCCCAGACCAAGGCAGAACCACATGCACACGTCTGTTCCTGACCCCTGCACCGGCAGAGAGCTCGGGGGAGCCAGAGTCTGTCAGGCAGCTGCTGGGCTGGCCGCCTGTGTGGGAAGGGGCAGAGCCGACCTAGGGGCAAGTTGGGCCTCTTCCTCTCCCTGCTGCCCTGAGGCTGCTGGGCCAAAGAAGTCTTGGGCATCCAGCCCCTTGCTGGTCCCTTCCCTCTGACGAGGCCCTCTGAGCTCCAGCACCTTGCAGTGTGGAGACAGCCCCTGCCAGCAACCTCCTCTCCAATGAGGCCTCAACCGAGGCCTAGGCCCAGGGGAAAGGCACCAGCGGGGATGAGCCTGGGGAGGCGCCCGGGCATGTCTGGACCCAGTCCCCGCAGCCTGCCCCTTGGTGGGGCAGTACCCCTGGAGGCCAGGAAGGTCTGGGCAAGGCTGCGAGGGGCAGGGGCCCTGCTGGGTCGTGCCCCTGGCCTGTGGGGCGTCTGAGCACAACCGGCACTCTCCCGCTGGAAGACCTCCCCGTCTGCCTCCAAAGGCCGGTTTGCAAGCACTCCCGCCCGCTGTTCCCGCCAGGCAGGCACAATGCTCCCAAGCCCGGGAGAAAAGCGCTTCGGGGTGGTGCTCTCCTCGGGCCCTTGCCCCTGAGCCTGGGGGCCAGGGAGTTGGAACACACTCCCAGGCCAAGGCAGAACGACATGCACACGTCTGTTCCTGCCCCCTACACCGGCAGAGAGCTCGGGGGAGCCAGAGACTGCCAGGCTGCTACTGGGCTGGCTGCCTGTGTGGGACGGGGCAGAGCCGACCTAGGGGCAAGTTGGGCCTCTTGCTCTCCCTGCTGCCCTGAGGCTGCTGGGTCAAAGAGGTCTTGGGCATCCAGCCCTTTGCTGGTCCCTTCCCTCTGACGAGGCCCTCTGAGCTCCAGCACCTTGCAGTGTGGAGACAGCCCCTGCCAGCAACCTCCTCTCCAAAGAGGCCTCAACCGAGGCCTACGCCCAGGGGAAAAGCACCAGCGGGGATGATCCTGGGGAGGCGCACGGACATGTCTGGACCCAGTCCCCGCAGCCTGCCCCTTGGTGGGGCAGTACCCCCGGAGGCCAGGAAGGTCTGGGCAAGGCTGGCCAGGGGCAGGGTCCCTGCTGGGTCCTGCCCCTGGCCTGTGAGGCCTCTGAGCACAACCGGCCCTCTCCCACTGGAAGACCTCCCCAGCTGCCTCCAAAGTCCTGTTTGCAAACACTCCCGCCCGCTGTTCACGCCAGGCTCACACAATGCTCCCAAGCCCGGGAGAAAAGCGCTTCGGGGTGGTGCTCTCTCCGGGCCCTTGCCCCTGAGCCTGGGGGCCAGGCAGTGGGTCCACACTCCCAGACCAAGGCAGAACCACATGCACACGTCTGTTCCTGACCCCTGCACCGGCAGAGAGCTCGGGGGAGCCAGAGTCTGTCAGGCAGCTGCTGGGCTGGCCGCCTGTGTGGGAAGGGGCAGAGCCGACCTAGGGGCAAGTTGGGCCTCTTCCTCTCCCTGCTGCCCTGAGGCTGCTGGGCCAAAGAGGTCTTGGGCATCCAGCCCCTTGCTGGTCCCTTCCCTCTGACGAGGCCCTCTGAGCTCCAGCACCTTGCAGTGTGGAGACAGCCCCTGCCAGCAACCTCCTCTCCAATGAGGCCTCAACCGAGGCCTAGGCCCAGGGGAAAGGCAACAGCGGGGATGAGCCTGGGGAGGCGCCCGGGCATGTCTGGACTCAGTCCCCGCAGCCTGCCCCTTGGTGGGGCAGTACCCCTGGAGGCCAGGAAGGTCTGGGCAAGGCTGACCAGGGGCAGGGGACCTGCTGGGTCCTGCCCCTGGCCTGTGGGGCCTCTGAGCACAACCGGGCCTCTCCCACTGGAAGACCTCCCCGGCTGCCTCCAAAGGCCGGTTTGCAAGCGCTCCCGGCCACTGTTACCAGCAGGCGGGCACAATGCTCCTAAGCCCGGAAGAAAAGCGCTTCAGGGTGGTGCTCTCTCTGGGCCCTTGCCCCTGAGCCTGGGGGCAAGGCAGGGTGTCCACACTCCCAGGCCAAGGCAGAACCACATGCACACGTCTGACCTGCCCCCTGCACCGGCAGAGAGCTCGGGGGAGCCAGAGTCTGTCAGGCAGCTGCTGGGCTGGCCGCCTGTGTGGGAAGTGGCAGAGCCGACCTAGGGGCAAGTTGGGCCTCTTGCTCTCCCTGCTGCCCTGAGGCTGCTGGGCCAAAGAGGTCTTGGGCATCCAGCCCCTTGCTGGTCCCTTCACTCTGACGAGGCCCTCTGAGCTCCAGCACCTTGCAGTGTGGAGACAGCCCCTGCCAGCAACCTCCTCTCCAAGGAGGCCTCAACCGAGGCCTAGGCCCAGGGGAAAGGCACCAGCGGGGATGAGCCTGGGGAGGCGCCCGGGCATGTCTGGACCCAGTCCCCGCAGCCTGCCCCTTGGTGGGGCAGTACCCCCGGAGGCCAGGAAGGTCTGGGCAAGGCTGGCCAGGGGCAGGGGCCCTGCTGGGTCCTGCCCCTGGCCTGTGGGGCCTCTGAGCACAACCGGCCCTCTCCCACTGGAAGACCTCCCCGGCTGCCTCCAAAGGCCGGTTTGCCAACACTCCCGCCCGCTGTTCCCGCCAGGCACGCACAATGCTCCCAAGCCCGGGAGAAAAGCGCTTCGTGGTGTTGCCCTCTCCGGGCCCTTGCCCCTGAGCCTGGGGTCCAGGCAGTGGGTCCACACTCCCAGACCAAGGCAGAACCACATGCACACGTCTGTTCCTGACTCCTGCACCGGCAGAGAGCTCGGGGGAGCCAGAGTCTGTCAGGCAGCTGCTGGGTTGGCTGCCTGTGTGGGAAGGGGCAGAGCCGACCTAGGGGCAAGTTGGGCATCTTCCTCTCCCTACTGCCCTGAGGCTGCTGGGCCAAAGACGTCTTGGGCATCCAGCCCCTTACTGGTCCCTTCCCTCTGACGAGGCCCTCTGAGCTCCAGCACCTTGCAGTGTGGAGACAGCCCCTGCCAGCAACCTCCTCTCCAAGGAGGCCTCAACCGAGGCCTAGGCCCAGGGGAAAGGCACCAGCGGGGATGAGCCAGTGGAGGCGCAAGGGCATGTCTGGACCCAGTCCCCGCAGCCTGCCCCTTGGTGGGGCAGTACCCCCGGAGGCCAGGAAGGTCTGGGCAATGCTGCGAGGGGCAGGGGCCCTGCTGGGTCGTGCCCCTGGCCTGTGGGGCGTCTGAGCACAACCGGCACTCTCCCGCTGGAAGACCTCCCCGTCTGCCTCCAAAGGCCGGTTTGCAAGCACTCCCGCCCGCTGTTCCTGCCAGGCAGGCACAATGCTCCCAAGCCCGGGAGAAAAGCGCTTCGGGGTGGTGCTCTCCTCGGGCCCTTGCCCCTGAGCCTGGGGGCCAGGGAGTTGGAACACACTCCCAGGCCAAGGCAGAACGACATGCACACGTCTGTTCCTGCCCCCTACACCGGCAGAGAGCTCGGGGGAGCCAGAGACTGCCAGGCTGCTACTGGGCTGGCTGCCTGTGTGGGACGGGGCAGAGCCGACCTAGGGGCAAGTTGGGCCTCTTGCTCTCCCTGCTGCCCTGAGGCTGCTGGGTCAAAGAGGTCTGAGGCATCCAGCCCTTTGCTGGTCCCTTCCCTCTGACGAGGCCCTCTGAGCTCCAGCACCTTGCAGTGTGGAGACAGCCCCTGCCAGCAACCTCCTCTCCATAGAGGCCTCAACCGAGGCCTACGCCCAGGGGAAAAGCACCAGCGGGGATGATCCTGGGGAGGCGCACGGACATGTCTGGACCCAGTCAACGCAGCCTGCCCCTTGGTGGGGCAGTACCCCCGGAGGCCAGGAAGGTCTGGGCAAGGCTGGCCAGGGGCAGGGTCCCTGCTGGGTCCTGCCCCTGGCCTGTGAGGCCTCTGAGCACAACCGGCCCTCTCCCACTGGAAGACCTCCCCAGCTGCCTCCAAAGTCCTGTTTGCAAACACTCCCGCCCGCTGTTCACGCCAGGCTCGCACAATGCTCCCAAGCCCGGGAGAAAAGCGCTTCGGGGTGGTGCTCTCTCCGGGCCCTTGCCCCTGAGCCTGGGTCCAGGCAGTGGGTCCACACTCCCAGACCAAGGCAGAACCACATGCACACGTCTGTTCCTGACCCCTGCACCGGCAGAGAGCTCGGGGGAGCCAGAGTCTGTCAGGCAGCTGCTGGGCTGGCCGCCTGTGTGGGAAGGGGCAGAGCCGACCTAGGGGCAAGTTGGGCCTCTTCCTCTCCCTGCTGCCCTGAGGCTGCTGGGCCAAAGAAGTCTTGGGCATCCAGCCCCTTGCTGGTCCCTTCCCTCTGACGAGGCCCTCTGAGCTCCAGCACCTTGCAGTGTGGAGACAGCCCCTGCCAGCAACCTCCTCTCCAATGAGGCCTCAACCGAGGCCTAGGCCCAGGGGAAAGGCACCAGCGGGGATGAGCCTGGGGAGGCGCCCGGGCATGTCTGGACCCAGTCCCCGCAGCCTGCCCCTTGGTGGGGCAGTACCCCTGGAGGCCAGGAAGGTCTGGGCAAGGCTGACCAGGGGCAGGGGACCTGCTGGGTCCTGCCCCTGGCCTGTGGGGCCTCTGAGCACAACCGGGCCTCTCCCACTGGAAGACCTCCCCGGCTGCCTCAAAAGGCCGTTTTGCACGCACTCCCGCCCACTCTTCCCACCAAGCGCGCACAATGCTCCCAAGCCCGGGAGAAAAGCGCTTCGGGGTGGTGCTCTCTCCGGGCCCTTGCCCCTGAGACTGGGGTCCAGGCAGGGGGTCCACACTCCCAGGCCAAGGCAGAACCACATGCACACGTCTGTTCCTGACCCCTGCACCGGCAGAGAGCTCGGGGGAGCCAGAGTCTGTCAGGCAGCTGCTGGGCTGGCCGCCTTTGTGGGAAGGGGCAGAGCCGACCTAGGGGCAAGTAGGGCCTCTTGCTCTCCCTGCTGCCCTGAGGCTGCTGGGCCAAAGAGGTCTTGGGCATCCAGCCCTTTGCTTGTCCCTTCCCTCTGACGAGGCCCTCTGAGCTCCAGCACCTTGCAGTGTGGAGACAGCCCCTGCCAGCAACCTCCTCTCCAAGGAGGCCTCAACCGAGACCTAGGACCAGGGGAAAGGCACCAGCGGGGATGAGCCTGGGGAGGCGCCCAGGCATGTCTGGACCCAGTCCCCGCAGCCTGCCCCTTGGTGGGGCAGTACCCACGGAGGCCAGGAAGGTCTGGGAAAGGCTGGCCAGGGGCAGGGCACCTGCTGGGTCCTGCCCCTGGCCTGTGGGGCCTCTGAGCACAACCGGCCCTCTCCCACTGGAAGACCTCCCCGGCTGCCTCCAAAGTCCTGTTTGCCAACACTCCCACCCGCTGTTCACGCCAGACTTGCACAATGCTCCCAAGCCCGGGAGAAAAGCGCTTCGGGGTGGTGCTCTCTCCGGGCCCTGCCCCTGAGCCTGGGGGCAAGGCATGGGGAACACACTCCCAGGCCAAGGCAGAACCACATGCCCACGTCTGTTCCTGTCCCCTGCACCGGCAGAGAGCTTGGGGTAGCCAGAGTCTGTCAGGCAGCTGCTGGGTTGGCCACCTGTGTGGGAAGGGGCAGAGCCGCCCTAGGGGCAAGTTGGGCCTCTTGCTCTCCCTGCTGCCCTGAGGCTGCTAGGCCAAAGACGTCTTGGGCATCCAGCCCCTTACTGGTCCCTTCCCTCTGACGAGGCCCTCTGAGCTCCAGCACCTTGCAGTGTGGAGACAGCCCCTGCCAGCAACCTCCTCTCCAAGGAGGCCTCAACCGAGGCCTAGGCCCAGGGGAAAGGCACCAGCGGGGATGAGCCTGGGGAGGCGCCCGAGCATGTCTGGACCCAGTCCCCGCAGCCTGCCCCTTGGTGGGGCAGTACCCCCGGAGGCCAGGAAGGTCTGGGAAAGGCTGGCCAGGGGCAGGGGACCTGCTGGGTCCTGCCCCTGGCCTGTGGGGCCTCTGAGCACAACCGGCCCTCTCCCACTGGAAGACCTCCCCGGCTGCCTCCAAAGGCCGGTTTGCAAGCGCTCCCGGCCACTGTTACCAGCAGGCGGGCACAATGCTCCTAAGCCCGGAAGAAAAGCGCTTCGGGGTGGTGGTCTCTCCGGGCCCTTGCCCCTGAGCCTGGGGGCCAGGCAGGGGATCCACAGTCCCAGGCCAAGGCACAACAACATGCACACGTCTGTTCCTGACCCCTGCACCGGCAGAGAGCTCGGGGGAGCCAGAGTCTGTCAGGCAGCTGCTGGGCTGGCCGCCTTTGTGGGAAGGGGCAGAGCCGACCTAGGGGCAAGTAGGGCCTCTTGCTCTCCCTGCTGCCCTGAGGCTGCTGGGCCAAAGAGGTCTTGGGCATCCAGCCCTTTGCTTGTCCCTTCCCTCTGACGAGGCCCTCTGAGCTCCAGCACCTTGCAGTGTGGAGACAGCCCCTGCCAGCAACCTCCTCTCCAAGGAGGCCTCAACCGAGACCTAGGACCAGGGGAAAGGCACCAGCGGGGATGAGCCTGGGGAGGCGCCCAGGCAGGTCTGGACCCAGTCCCCGCAGCCTGCCCCTTGGTGGGGCAGTACCCACGGAGGCCAGGAAGGTCTGGGAAAGGCTGGCCAGGGGCAGGGGACCTGCTGGGTCCTGCCCCTGGCCTGTGGGGCCTCTGAGCACAACCGGCCCTCTCCCACTGGAAGACCTCCCCGGCTGCCTCCAAAGTCCTGTTTGCCAACACTCCCACCCGCTGTTCACGCCAGACTTGCACAATGCTCCCAAGCCCGGGAGAAAAGCGCTTCGGGGTGGTGCTCTCTCCGGGCCCTTGCCCCTGAGCCTGGGGGCAAGGCATGGGGAACACACTCCCAGGCCAAGGCAGAACCACATGCCCACGTCTGTTCCTGTCCCCTGCACCGGCAGAGAGCTTGGGGTAGCCAGAGACTGTCAGGCAGCTGCTGGGTTGGCCGCCTGTGTGGGAAGGGGCAGAGCCGCCCTAGGGGCAAGTTGGGCCTCTTGCTCTCCCTGCTGCCCTGAGGCTGCTGGGCCAAAGACGTCTTGGGCATCCAGCCCCTTACTGGTCCCTTCCCTCTGACGAGGCCCTCTGAGCTCCAGCACCTTGCAGTGTGGAGACAGCCCCTGCCAGCAACCTCCTCTCCAAGGAGGCCTCAACCGAGGCCTAGGCCCAGGGGAAAGGCACCAGCGGGGATGAGCCTGGGGAGGCGCCCGAGCATGTCTGGACCCAGTCCCCGCAGCCTGCCCCTTGGTGGGGCAGTACCCCCGGAGGCCAGGAAGGTCTGGGAAAGGCTGGCCAGGGGCAGGGGCCCTGCTGGGTCCTGCCCCTGGCCTGTGGGGCCTCTGAGCACAACCGACCCTCTCCCACTGGAAGAACTCCCCGGCTGCCTCCAAAGGCCAGTTTGCCAACACTCCCGCCCGCTGTTCCCGCCAGGCACGCACAATGCTCCCAAGCCCGGGAGAAAAGCGCTTCGGGGTGGTGCTCTCCTCGGGCCCTTGCCTCTGAGCCTGGGGGCCAGGCAGTTGGTCCACACTCCCAGACCAAGGCAGAACCACATGCACACGTCTGTTCCTGACCCCTGCACCGGCAGATAGCTCGGGGGAGCCAGAGTCTGTCAGGCAGCTGCTGGGCTGGCCGCCTGTGTGGGAAGGGGCAGAGCCGACCTAGGGGCAAGTTGGGCCTCTTCCTCTCCCTGCTGCCCTGAGGCTGCTGGGCCAAAGAGGTCTTGGGCATCCAGCCCCTTGCTGGTCCCTTCCCTCTGACGAGGCCCTCTGAGCTTCAGCACCTTGCAGTGTGGAGACAGCCCCTGCCAGCAACATCCTCTCCAAGGAGGCCTCAACCGAGGCCTAGGCCCAGGGGAAAGGCACCAGCGGGGATGAGCCTGGGGAGTCGCCCGGGCATGTCTGGACCCAGTCCCCGCAGCCTGCCCCTTGGTGGGGCAGTACCCCCGGAGGCCAGGAAGATCTGGGCAAGGCTGGCCAGGGGCAGGGGCCCTGCTGGGTCCTCCCCATGGCCTGTGGGGCCTCTGAGCACAACCGGCCCTCTCCCACTGGAAGACCTCCCCGGCTGCCTCCAAAGGCCAGTTTGCCAACACTCCTGCCCGCTCTTCCCGCCAGGCACGCACAATGCTCCCAAGCCCGGGAGAAAAGCGCTTCGGGGTGGTGGTCTCTCCGGGCCCTTGCCCCTGAGCCTGGGGGCCAGGCAGGGGATCCACAGTCCCAGGCCAAGGCACAACAACATGCACACGTCTGTTCCTGCCCCCTCCACCGGCAGAGAGCTGGGGGGAGCCAGAGTCTGTCAGGCAGCTGCTGGGCTGGCCGCCTGTGTGGGAAGGGGCAGAGCCGACCTAGGGGCAAGTTGGGCCTCTTGCTCTCCCTGCTGCCCTGAGGCTGCTGGGCCAAAGAGGTCTTGGGCATCCAGCCCCTTGCTGGTCCCTTCCCTCTGACGAGGCCCTCTGAGCTCCAGCACCTTGCAGTGTGGAGACAGCCCCTGCCAGCAACCTCCTCTCCAAGGAGGCCTCAACCTAGGCCTAGGCCCAGGGGAAAGGCACCAGCGGGGATGAGCCAGTGGAGGCGCACGGGCATATCAGGACCCAGTCCCCGCAGCCTGCCCCTTGGTGGGGCAGTACCCCCGGAGGCCAGGAAGGTCTGGGCAAGGCTGGCCAGGGGCAGGGTCCCTGCTGGGTCCTGCCCCTGGCCTGTGGGGCCTCTGAGCACAACCGGCCCTCTCCCACTGGAAGACCTCCCCGGCTGCCTCCAAAGGCGGGTTTGCCAACACTCCCGCCCGCTGTTCCCGCCAGGCACGCACAACGCTCCCAAGGCCAGGAGAAAAGCGCTTCGGGGTGTTGCTCTCTCCGGGCCCTTGCCCCTGAGCCTGGGGTCCAGGCAGTGGGTCCACACTCCCAGACCAAGGCAGAACCACATGCACACGTCTGTTCCTGACCCCTGCACCGGCAGAGAGCTCGGGGGAGCCAGAGTCTGTTAGGCAGCTGCTGGGTTGGCTGCCTGTGTGGGAAGGGGCAGAGCCGACCTAGGGGCAAGTTGGGCCTCTTGCTCTCCCTGCTGCCCTGAGGCTGCTGGGCCAAAGAGGTCTTGGGCATCCAGCCCCTTGCTGGTCCCTTCCCTCTGACGAGGCCCTCTGAGCTCCAGCACCTTGCAGTGTGGAGCCAGCCTCTGCCAGCAACCTCCTCTCCAAGGAGGCATCAACCGAGGCCTATGCCCAGGGGAAAGGCACCAGCGGGGATGAGCCTGGGGAGGCGCCCAGGCATGTCTGGACCCAGTCCCCGCAGCCTGCCCCTTGGTGGGGCAGTACCCCCGGAGGCCAGGAAGGTCTGGGCAAGGCTGGCCAGGGGCAGGGGCCCTGCTGGGTCCTGCCCCTGGCCTGTGGGGCCTCTGAGCACAACCGGCCCTCTCCCACTGGAAGAACTCCCCGGCTGACTCCAAAGGCCAGTTTGCCAACACTCCCGCCCGCTGTTCCCGCCAGGCACGCACAATGCTCCCAAGCCCGGGAGAAAAGCACTTCGGGGTGGTGCTCTCCTCGGGCCCTTGCCCCTGATCCTGGGGGCCAGGCAGTTGGTCCACACTCCCAGACCAAGGCAGTACCACATGCACACGTCTGTTCCTGACCCCTGCACCGGCAGAGAGCTCGGGGGAGCCAGAGTCTGTCAGGCAGCTGCTGGGCTGGCCGCCTGTGTGGGAAGGGGCAGAGCCGACCTAAGGGCAAGTTGGGCCTCTTGCTCTCCCTGCTGCCCTGAGGCTGCTGGGCCAAAGAGGTCTTGGGCATCCAGCCCCTTGCTGGTCCCTTCCCTCTGACGAGGCCCTCTGAGCTCTAGCACCTTGCAGTGTGGAGACAGCCCCTGCCAGCAACATCCTATCCAAGGAGGCCTCAACCGAGGCCTAGGCCCAGGGGAAAGGCACCAGCGGGGATGAGCCTGGGGAGGCGCCCGGGCATGTCTGGACCCAGTCCCCGCAGCCTGCCCCTTGGTGGGGCAGTACCCCCGGAGGCCAGGAAGATCTGGGCAAGGCTGGCCAGGGGCAGGGGCCCTGCTGGGTCCTCCCCATGGCCTGTGGGGCCTCTGAGCACAACCGGCCCTCTCCCACTGGAAGACCTCCCCGGCTGCCTCCAAAGGCCAGTTTGCCAACACTCCTGCCCGCTCTTCCCGCCAGGCACGCACAATGCTCCCAAGCCCGGGAGAAAAGCGCTTCGGGGTGGTGCTCTCTCCGGGCCCTTGCCCCTGAGCCTGTGGGCAAGGCAGGGGGAACACACTCCCAGACCAAGGCAGAAACACATGCACACGTCTGGTCCTGTCCCCTGCACCGGCAGAGAGCTCGGGGGAGCCAGAGTCTCTCAGGCAGGTGCTGGGCTGGCCGCCTGTGTGGGAAGGGGCAGAGCCGACCTAGGGGCAAGTTGGGCCTCTTGCTCTCCCTGCTGCCCTGAGGCTGCAGGGCCAAAGACGTCTTGGGCATCCAGCCCCTTACTGGTCCCTTCCCTCTGACGAGGCCCTCTGAGCTCCAGCACCTTGCAGTGTGGAGACAGCCCCTGCCAGCAATCTCCTCTCCAAGGAGGCCTCAACCGAGGCCTAGGCCCAGGGGAAAGGCACCAGCGGGGTTGAGCCAGGGGAGGCGCCCGGGCATGTCTGGACCCTGTCCCCGCAGCCTGCCCCTTGGTGGGGCAGTACCCCCGGAGGCCAGGAAGGTCTGGGCAAGGCTGGCCAGGGGCAGGGGCCCTGCTGGGTCCTGCCCCTGGCCTGTGGGGCCTCTGAGCACAACCGGCCCTCTCCCACTGGAAGACCTCCCCGGCTGCCTCCAAAGGCCGGTTTGGAAGCACTCCCGCCCACTGTTCCCAGCAGGCGTGCACAATGCTCCCAAGCCTGGGAGAAAAGCGCTTCAGGGTGGTGCTCTCTCCGGGCCCTTGCCCCTGAGCCTGGGGGCAAGGCAGGGTGTCCACACTCCCAGGATAAGGCAGAACCACATGCACACGTCTGATCTGCCCCCTGCACCGGCAGAGAGCTCGGGGGAGCCAGAGTCTGTCAGGCAGCTGCTGGGCTGGCCGCCTGTGTGGGAAGGGGCAGAGCCGACCTAGGGGCAAGTTGGGCCTCTTGCTCTCCCTGCTGCCCTGAGGCTGCTGGGCCAAAGAGGTCTTGGGCATCCAGCCCCTTGCTGGTCCCTTCCCTCTGACGAGGCCCTCTGAGCTCCAGCACCTTGCAGTGTGGAGACAGCCCCTGCCAGCAACCTCCTCTCCAAGGAGGCCTCAACCGAGGCCTAGGCCCAGGGGAAAGGCACCAGCGGGGATGAGCCTGGGGAGGCGCCCGGGCATGTCTGGACCCAGTCCCCGCAGCCTGCCCCTTGGTGGGGCAGTACCCCCGGAGGCCAGGAAGTTCTGGGCAAGGCTGCCAGGGGCAGGGACACTGCTGGGTCCTGCCCCTGGCCTGTGGGGCGTCTGAGCACAACCGGCACTCTCCCGCTGGAAGACCTCCCCGTCTGCCTCGAAAGGCCGGTTTGCAAGCACTCCCGCCCGCTGTTCCCGCCAGGCACGCACAATGCTCCCAAGCCCGGGAGAAAAGCGCTTCGGGGTGGTGCTCTCACCGGGCCCTTGCCCCTGAGCCTGGGGCCAGGCAGGGGGAACACACTCCCAGGCCAATGGAGAACGACATGCACACGTCTGTTCCTGCCCCCTACACCGGCAGAGAGCTCGGGGGAGCCAGAGACTGCCAGGCTGCGGCTGGGCTGGCTGCCTGTGTGGGACGGGGCAGAGCCGACCTAGGGGCAAGTTGGGCCTCTTGCTCTCCCTGCTGCCCTGAGGCTGCTGGGTCAAAGAGGTCTTGGGCATCCAGCCCTTTGCTGGTGCCTTCCCTCTGACGAGGCCCTCTGAGCTCCAGCACCTTGCAGTGTGGAGACAGCCCCTGCCAGCAACCTCCTCTCCAAAGAGGCCTCAACCGAGGACTACACCCAGGGGAAAGGCACCAGCGGGGATGATCCTGGGGAGGCGCACGGACATGTCTGGACCCAGTCTCCGCAGCCTGCCCCTTGGTGGGGCAGTACCCCCGGAGGCCAGGAAGGTCTGGGCAAGTCTGGCCAGGGGCAGGGGCCCTGCTGGGTCCTGCCCCTGGCCTGTGGGGCCTCTGAGCACAACCGGCCCTCTCCCACTGGAAGACCTCCCCGGCTGCCTCCAAAGTCCTGTTTGCAAACACTCCCGCCCGCTGTTCACGTCAGGCTCGCACAATGCTCCCAAGCCCGGGAGAAAAGGACTTCGGAGTGGTGCTCTCTCCGGGCCCTTGCCCCTGAGCCTGGGGGCAAGGCAGGGGGAACACACTCCCAGGCCAAGGCAGAACCACATGCCCACGTCTGTTCCTGTCCCCTGCACCGGCAGAGAGCTCGGGGGAGCCAGAGTCTGTCAGGCAGGTGCTGGGTTGGCCGCCTCTGTGGGAAGGGGCAGAGCCGACCTAGGGGCAAGTTGGGCCTCTTGCTCTCCCTGCTGCCCTGAGGCTGCTGGGCCAAAGACGTCTTGGGCATCCAGCCCCTCGCTGGTCCCTTCACTCTGACGAGGCCCTCTGAGCTCCAGCACCTTGCAGTGTGGAGACAGCCCCTGCCAGCAACCTCCTCTCCAAGGAGGCCTCAACCGAGGCCTAGGCCCAGGGGAAAGGCACCAGAGGGGATGAGCCAGGGGAGGCGCCCGAGCATGTCTGGACCCAGTTCCCGCAGCCTGCCCCTTGGTGGGGCAGTACCCCCGGAGGCCAGGAAGGGCTGGGCAAGGCTGGCCAGGGGCAGGGGCCCTGCTGGGTCCTGCCCCTGGCCTGTGGGGCCTCTGAGCACAACCGGCCCTCTCCCACTGATAGACCTCCCCGGCTGCCTCCAAAGGCTGGTTTGCAAGCACTCAATCCCGCTGTTCACGCCAGCTGCGGACAATGCTCCCAAGCCCGGGAGAAAAGCATTTTGGGGTGGTGCTCACTCCGGGCTTTGGAAGACCTCCCCGGCTGCCTCCAAGGCCGGTTTGCAAGCACTTCTGCCTGCTGTTCCCGCCACCCGCGCACAATGCTCCCAAGCCCGGGAGAAAAGCGTTTCGGGGTGGTGTTCTCTCTGGACCCAAGAAAGACCTCCTGGGCTGCCCCCAAATGCCGGTTTGCAAGCACTCCCACTCACTGTTCCCGCCATCCGTGCAAATGCTCCAAGCCCAGGAGAAAAGCCCTTCAGGGTGGTGCTCTCTCCCGGCCCTTGGAAGACCTCCCCGGCTGCCTCCAAAGGCTGGATTTCAAGTACTCCCTCCCGCTGTCCCGCCAGCCGCACACAATGCTCCCAATCACAGGAGAAAAGCGCTTCGGGGTGGTGCTCTCTACGGGCCCTTGGAAGACCTCCCCGTTTGTCTCCAAAGGCCGGTTTGCAAGCACTCATGCCCGCTGTTCCCGCCAGCCGCGCACAATGCTCCCAAGCCTAGGAGAAAAGCGCTTCGGGGTGGTGCTCTCTCCCGGCCCTTGGAAGACCTCCCCGGCTGCCTCCAAAGGCCGGTTTGCAAGCACTCAATCCCGCTGTTCCCGCCAGCCGCGCACAATGCTCCCAAGCCCGGGAGAAAAGCGCTTCGGGGTGGTGCTCTCTCCCGGCCCTTGGAAGACCTCCCCGGCTGCCTCCAAAGGCTGGTTTTCAAGAACTCCCTCCCGCTGACCCGCCAGCCGCACACAATGCTCCCAAGCCCGGGAGAAAAGCATTTTGAGGTGGTCTCTCTCCGGGCCCTTGGAAGACTCCCCGGCTGCCTCTAAAGGCCGGTTTGCAAGCACTCATGTCCTCTGTTCCCGACAGCCGCGAACAATGCTCCCAATTCCGTGAGAAAAGTGCTTCGGGATGGTGCTCTCTCCGGGCCCTTGGAAGACCTCCCAAGCTGCCTCCAAAGGCCGGTTTGCAAGCACTCCCGCCCGCTGTTCCCGCCAGCCTCGCACAATGCTCCCAAGCCCGGGAGAAAAGCTCTTCAGGGTGGTGTTCTCTCCGTGCCAATGGAGGACCTCCCTGGCTGCCCCCAAAGGCCGGTTTGCAAGCACTCCCACTCGCTGTTCCCGCCAGCCACGCACAATCCTCCAAAACCCCGGAGAAAAGCGCTTCGGGGTGGTGTTCTCTCCGTGCCCATGGAAGACCTCCCGGGGTGCCCCCAAAGGCCGGTTTGGAAGCACTCCCACTCGCTGTTCCCGCCATCCGCGCACAATGCTCCCAAGCCCGGGAGAAAAGCATTTTGGGGTGGTGCTCACACCGGGCCCTGGAAGACCTCCCCGGCTGCCTCCAAAGGACGGTTTTCAAGCACTCCTGCCTGCTGTTCCCGCCACCCGCGCACAATGCTCCCAAGCCTGGGAGAAAAGCGCTTCGGGGTGGTGCTCTCTACAGGCCCTTGGAAGACCTCCCTGGCTGCCTCCAAAGGCCGGTTTGCAAGGACTCCTTCCTGCTGTTCCCGCCATCCGCGCACAATGCTCCCAAGCCCGGGAGAAAAGCATTTTGGGGTGGTGCTCACACCGGGCCCTGGAAGACCTCCCCGGCTGCCTCCAAAGGACGGTTTTCAAGCACTCCTGCCTGCTGTTCCCGCCACCCGCGCAAAATGCTCCCAAGCCCGGGAGAAAAGCGCTTCGGGGTGGTGCTCTCTACAGGCCCTTGGAAGACCTCCCCGGCTGCCTCCAAAGGCCGGTTTGCAAGGACTCCTTCCTGCTGTTCCCGCCAGCCACGCACAATGCTCCCAAGCCCGGGAGAAAAGCATTTTGGGGTGGTGCTCACACCGGGCCCTGGAAGTCCTCCCCGGCTGCCTCCAAAGGACGGTTTTCAAGCACTCCTGCCTGCTGTTCCCGCCACCCGCGCAGAATGCTCCCAAGCGCGGGAGAAAAGCGCTTCGGGGTGGTGCTCTCTACAGGCCCTTGGAAGACCTCCCCGGCTGCCTCCAAAGGCCGGTTTGCAAGGACTCCTTCCTGCTGTTCCCGCCAGCCACGCACAATGCTCCCAAGCCCGGGAGAAAAGCATTTTGGGGTGGTGCTCACTCCGGGCCCTTGGAAGACCTCCCCGGCTGCCTCCAATGGCCAGTTTGCAAGCACTCATGTCCGCTGTTCCCACCAGCCGCGCACAATGCTCCCAAGCCCGGGAGAAAAGCTTTTTGGGGTGGTGCTCACTCCGGGCCCTGGAAGACCTCCCCGGCTGCCTCCAAAGGCCAGTTTTCAAGCACTCCTGCCTGCTGTTCCCGCCACCTGCGCACAATGCTCCCAAGCCCGGGAGAAAAGCGCTTCGGGGTGGTACTCTCTACAGGCCCTTGGAAGACCTCCCCGGCTGCCTCCAAAGGCCGGTTTGCAAGGACTCCTTCCTGCTGTTCCCGCCAGCCACGCACAATGCTCCCAAGCCCGGGAGAGAAGCATTTTGGGGTGGTGCTCTCTACAGGCCCTTGGAAGACCTCCCCGGCTGCCTCCAGTGGCCAGTTTGCAAGCACTCATGCCCGCTGTTCCCACCAGCCGCGCACAATGCTCCCAAGCCCGGGAGAAAAGCTTTTTGGGGTGGTGCTCACACCGGGCCCTGGAAGACCTCCCCGGCTGTCTGCAAAGGCCGGTTTTCAAGCACTCCTGCCTGCTGTTCCTGCCACCCGCGCACAATACTCCCAAGCCCGGGAGAAAAGCGCTTCGGGGTGGTGCTCTCTACAGGCCCTTGGAAGACCTCCCCCGCTGCCTCCAAAGGCCGGTTTGCAAGGACTCCTTCCTGCTGTTCCCGCCAGCCACGCACAATGCTCCCAAGCCCGGGAGAAAAGTGCTTCGGGGTGGTGATCTCTCCGGGCCCTTGGAAGTCGTCCCCGGCTGCCTCCAAAGGCCGGTTTGCAAGCACTCATGCCCGTTGTTCCCACCAGCCGCGCACAATGCTCCCAAGCCCGGGAGAAAAGCATTTTGGGGTGGTGCTCACTCCGGGCCCTTGGAAGACCTCCCCGGCTGCCTCCAAAGGCTAGTTTGCAAGCAGTCCTGCCTGCTGTTCCCGCCAGCCGCGCACAATGCTCCCAAGCCCGGGAGAAAAGCGCTTCGGGGTGGTGCTCTCTCCGGGCCCTTGGAAGACGTCCCCGCCTGCCTCCAAAGGCCGGTTTGCAAGCACTCATGCCCGTTGTTCCCACCAGCCGCGCACAATGCTCCCAAGCCCGGGAGAAAAGCGCTTCGGGGTGGTGCTCTCTCCGGGCACTTTCAAGACCTCCCCGGCTGCCTCCAAAGGCCGGTTTGTAAGTACTCATTCCCGCTGCTTCCGCCAGCCACGCACAATGCTCCCAAGCCCGGGAGAAAAGCATTTTGGGGTGGTGCTCTCTCCGGGCCCTTGGAAGACCTCCCGGGCTGCCTCCAAAAGCCGGTTTGCAAGCATTCATGTCCGTTGTTCCCGACAGCCGCGCACAATGCTCCCAAGCCCGAGAGAAAAGCATTTTGGGGTGGTGATCAGTCCGGCCCTTGGAAGACCTCCCCGGCTGCCTCCAAAGGACAGTTTGCAAGCACTCCCGCCCGCTGTTCACGCCAGGCTCGCACAATGCTCCCAAGCCCGGGAGAAAAGCGCTTCGGGGTGGTGCTCTCTCCGGGCCCTTGCCCCTGAGCCTGGGGGCCAGGCAGTGGGTCCACACTCCCAGACCAAGGCAGAACCACATGCACACGTCTGTTCCTGACCCCTGCACCGGCAGAGAGCTCGGGGGAGCCAGAGTCTATCAGGCAGGTGCTGGGTTGGCTGCCTGTGTGGGAAGGGGCAGAGCCGACCTAGGGGCAAGTTGGGCCTCTTGCTCTCCCTGCTGCCCTGAGGCTGCTGGGCCAAAGAGGTCTTGGGCATCCAGCCCCTTGCTGGTCCCTTCCCTCTGACGAGGCCCTCTGAGCTCCAGCACCTTGCAGTGTGGAGACAGCCCCTGCCAGCAACCTCCTCTCCAAGGAGGCATCAACCGAGGCCTATGCCCAGGGGAAAGGCACCAGCGGGGATGAGCCTGGGGAGGCGCCCGGGCATGTCTGGACCCAGTCCCCGCAGCCTGCCCCTTGGTGGGGCAGTACCCCCGGAGGCCAGGAAGGTCTGGGCAAGGCTGGCCAGGGGCAGGGGACCTGCTGGGTCCTGCCCCTGGCCTGTGAGGCCTCTGAGCACAACCGGCCCTCTCCCACTGGAAGACCTCCACGGCTGCCTCCAAAGTCCTGTTTGCAAACACTCCCGCCCGCTGTTCACGCCAGGCTCGCACAATGCTCCCAAGCCCGGGAGAAAAGCGCTTCGGGGTGGTGCTCTCTCCGGGCCCTTGCCCCTAAGCCTGCGGGCCAGGCAGGGGGAACACACTCCCAGGCCAAGACAGAACGACATGAACACGTCTGTTCCTGCCCCCTACACCGGCAGAGAGCTCGGGGGAGCCAGAGTCTCTCAGGCAGGTGCTGGGCTGGCCGCCTGTGTGGGAAGGGGCAGAGCCGACCTAGGGGCAAGTTGGGCCTCTTGCTCTCCCTGTTGCCCTGAGGCTGCTGGGCCAAAGACGTCTTGGGCATCCAGCCCTTTGCTGGTCCCTTCCCTCTGACGAGGCCCTCTGAGCTCCAGCACCTTGCAGTGTGGAGACAGCACCTGCCAGCAATCTCCTCTCCAAGGAGGCCTCAACCGAGGCCTAGGCCCAGGGGAAAGGCACCAGCGGGGATGAGCCTGGGGAGGCGCCCGGGCATGTCTGGACCCAGTCCCCGCAGCCTGCCCCTTGGTGGGGCAGTACCCCTGGAGGCCAGTAAGGTCTGGGCAAGTCTGACCAGGGGCAGGGGACCTGCTGGGTCCTGCCCCTGGCCTGTGGGGCCTCTGAGCACAACCGGCCCTCTCCCACTGGAAGACCTCCCCGGCTGCCTCCAAAGGCCGTTTTGCACGCACTCCCGCCCACTGTTCCCACCACGCGCGCACAATGCTCCCAAGCCCGGGAGAAAAGCGCTTCGGGGTGGTGCTCTCTCCGGGCCCTTGCCCCTGAGCCTGGGGGACAGGCAGGGGGTCCAGAGTCCCAGGCCAAGGCAGAACCACATGCACACGTCTGTTCCTGACCCCTGCACCGGCAGAGAGCTCGGGGGAGCCAGAGTCTGTCAGGCAGCTGCTGGGCTGGCCGCCTTTGTGGGAAGGGGCAGAGCCGACCTAGGGGCAAGTTGGGCCTCTTGCTCTCCCTGCTGCCCTGAGGCTGCTGGGCCAAAGAGGTCTTGGGCATCCAGCCCTTTGCTTGTCCCTTCACTCTGACGAGGCCCTCTGAGCTCCAGCACCTTGCAGTGTGGAGACAGCCCCTGCCAGCAACCTCCTCTCCAAGGAGGCCTCAACCGAGGCCTAGGCCCAGGGGAAAGGCACCAGCGGGGTTGAGCCAGGGGAGGCGCCCGGGCATGTCTGGACCCTGTCCCCGCAGCCTGCCCCTTGGTGGGGCAGTAGCCCCGGAGGCCCGGAAGGTCTGGGCAAGGCTGGCCAGGGGCAGGGGCCCTGCTGGGTCATGCCCCTGGCCTGTGGGGCCTCTGAGCACAACCGGCCCTCTCCCACTGGAAGACCTCCCCGGCTGCCTCCAAAGGCCGGTTTGCAAGCACTCCCGCCCACTGTTCCCGCCAGGCGCGCACAATGCTCCCAAGCCCGGGAGAAAAGCGCTTCGGGGTGGTGGTCTCTCCGGGCCCTTGCCCCTGAGCCTGGGGGCCAGGCAGGGGGTCCACAGTCCCAGGCCAAGGCACAACAACATGCACACGTCTGTTCCTGCCCCCTCCACCGGCAGAGAGCTGGGGGGAGCCAGAGTCTGTCAGGCAGCTGCTGGGCTGGCCGCCTGTGTGGGAAGGGGCAGAGCCGACCTAGGGGCAAGTTGGGCCTCTTCCTCTCCCTGCTGCCCTGAGGCTGCTGTGCCAAAGAGGTCTTGGGCATCCAGCCCCTTGCTGGTCCCTTCCCTCTGACGAGGCCCTCTGAGCTCCAGCACCTTGCAGTGTGGAGACAGCCCCTGCCAGCAACCTCCTCTCCAAGGAGGCCTCAACCGAGGCCTAGGCCCAGGGGAAAGGCACAAGCGGGGATGAGCCAGTGGAGGCACACGGGCATATCAGGACCCAGTCCCCGCAGCCTGCCCCTTGGTGGGGCAGTACCCCCGGAGGCCAGGAAGGTCTGGGCAAGGCTGGCCAGGGGCAGGGTCCCTGCTGGGTCCTGCCCCTGGCCTGTGGGGCCTCTGAGCACAACCGGCCCTCTCCCACTGGAAGACCTCCCCGGCTGCCTTCAAAGGCGGGTTTGCCAACACTCCCGCCCGCTGTTCCCGCCAGGCTCGCACAACGCTCCCAAGGCCAGGAGAAAAGCGCTTCGGGGTGTTGCTCTCTCCGGGCCCTTGCCCCTGAGCCTGGGGTCCAGGCAGTGGGTCCACACTCCCAGACCAAGGCAGAACCACATGCACACGTCTGTTCCTGACCCCTGAACCGGCAGAGAGCTCGGGGGAGCCAGAGTCTATCAGGCAGCTGCTGGGTTGGCTGCCTGTGTGGGAAGGGGCAGAGCCGACCTAGGGGCAAGTTGGGCCTCTTGCTCTCCCTGCTGCCCTGAGGCTGCTGGGCCAAAGAGGTCTTGGGCATCCAGCCCCTTGCTGGTCCCTTCCCTCTGACGAGGCCCTCTGAGCTCCAGCACCTTGCAGTGTGGAGACAGCCCCTGCCAGCAACCTCCTCTCCAAGGAGGCATCAACCGAGGCCTATGCCCAGGGGAAAGGCACCAGCGGGGATGAGCCTGGGGAGGCGCCCGGGCATGTCTGGACCCAGTCCCCGCAGCCTGCCCCTTGGTGGGGCAGTACCCCCGGAGGCCAGGAAGGTCTGGGCAAGGCTGGCCAGGGGCAGGGGACCTGCTGGGTCCTGCCCCTGGCCTGTGAGGCCTCTGAGCACAACCGGCCCTCTCCCACTGGAAGACCTCCACGGCTGCCTCCAAAGTCCTGTTTGCAAACACTCCCGCCCGCTGTTCACGCCAGGCTCGCACAATGCTCCCAAGCCCGGGAGAAAAGCGCTTCGGGGTGGTGCTCTCTCCGGGCCCTTGCCCCTAAGCCTGCGGGCCAGGCAGGGGGAACACACTCCCAGGCCAAGACAGAACGACATGAACACGTCTGTTCCTGCCCCCTACACCGGCAGAGAGCTCGGGGGAGCCAGAGTCTCTCAGGCAGGTGCTGGGCTGGCCGCCTGTGTGGGAAGGGGCAGAGCCGACCTAGGGGCAAGTTGGGCCTCTTGCTCTCCCTGTTGCCCTGAGGCTGCTGGGCCAAAGACGTCTTGGGCATCCAGCCCTTTGCTGGTCCCTTCCCTCTGACGAGGCCCTCTGAGCTCCAGCACCTTGCAGTGTGGAGACAGCACCTGCCAGCAATCTCCTCTCCAAGGAGGCCTCAACCGAGGCCTAGGCCCAGGGGAAAGGCACCAGCGGGGATGAGCCTGGGGAAGCTCCCGGGCATGTCTGGACCCAGTCCCCGCAGCCTGCCCCTTGGTGGGGCAGTACCCCTGGAGGCCAGGACGGTCTGGGCAAGGTTGACCAGGGGCAGGGGACCTGCTGGGTCCTGCCCCTGGCCTGTGGGGCCTCTGAGCACAACCGGCCCTCTCCCACTGGAAGACCTCCCCGGCTGCCTCCAAAGGCCGTTTTGCACGCACTCCCGCCCACTGTTCCCACCACGCGCGCACAATGCTCCCAAGCCCGGGAGAAAAGCGCTTCGGGGTGGTGCTCTCTCCGGGCCCTTTCCCCTGAGCCTGGGGGCCAGGCAGGGGGTCCACAGTCCCAGGCCAAGGCAGAACCACATGCACACGTCTGTTCCTGACCCCTGCACCGGCAGAGAGCTCGGGGGAGCCAGAGTCTGTCAGGCAGCTGCTGGGCTGGCCGCCTTTGTGGGAAGGGGCAGAGCCGACCTAGGGGCAAGTTGGGCCTCTTCCTCTCCCTGCTGCCCTGAGGCTGCTGGGCCAAAGAGGTCTTGGGCATCCAGCCCTTTGCTTGTCCCTTCACTCTGACGAGGCCCTCTGAGCTCCAGCACCTTGCAGTGTGGAGACAGCCCCTGCCAGCAACCTCCTCTCCAAGGAGGCCTCAACCGAGACCTAGGACCAGGGGAAAGGCACCAGCGGGGATGAGCCTGGGGAGGCGCCCCGGCATGTCTGGACCCAGTCCCCGCAGCCTGCCCCTTGGTGGGGCAGTACCCCCGGAGGCCAGGAAGGTCTGGGAAAGGCTGGCCAGGGGCAGGGGACCTGCTGGGTCCTGCCCCTGGCCTGTGGGGCCTCTGAGCACAACCGGCCCTCTCCCACTGGAAGACCTCCCCGGCTGCCTCCAAAGTCCTGTTTGCCAACACTCCCACCCGCTGTTCACGCCAGACTTGCACAATGCTCCCAAGCCCGGGAGAAAAGCGCTTCGGGGTGGTGCTCTCTCTGGGCCCTTGCCCCTGAGCCTGGGGGCAAGGCAGGGTGTCCACACTCCCAGGCCAAGGCAGAACCACATGCACACGTCTGATCTGCCCCCTGCACCGGCAGAGAGCTCGGGGGAGCCAGAGTCTATCAGGCAGCTGCTGGGTTGGCTGCCTGTGTGGGAAGGGGCAGAGCCGACCTAGGGGCAAGTTGGGCCTCTTGCTCTCCCTGCTGCCCTGAGGCTGCTGGGCCAAAGACGTCTTGGGCATCCAGCCCTTTGCTGGTCCCTTCCCTCTGACGAGGCCCTCTGAGCTCCAGCACCTTGCAGTGTGGAGACAGCACCTGCCAGCAATCTCCTCTCCAAGGAGGCCTCAACAGAGGCCTAGGCCCAGGGGAAAGGCACCAGCGGGGATGAGCCTGGGGAGGCGCCCGGGCATGTCTGGACCCAGTCCCCGCAGCCTGCCCCTTGGTGGGGCAGTACCCCTGGAGGCCAGTAAGGTCTGGGCAAGTCTGACCAGGGGCAGGGGACCTGCTGGGTCCTGCCCCTGGCCTGTGGGGCCTCTGAGCACAACCGGCCCTCTCCCACTGGAAGACCTCCCCGGCTGCCTCCAAAGGCCGTTTTGCACGCACTCCCGCCCACTGTTCCCACCACGCGCGCACAATGCTCCCAAGCCCGGGAGAAAAGCGCTTCGGGGTGGTGCTCTCTCCGGGCCCTTGCCCCTGAGCCTGGGGGCCAGGCAGGGGGTCCAGAGTCCCAGGCCAAGGCAGAACCACATGCACACGTCTGTTCCTGACCCCTGCACCGGCAGAGAGCTCGGGGGAGCCAGAGTCTGTCAGGCAGCTGCTGGGCTGGCCGCCTTTGTGGGAAGGGGCAGAGCCGACCTAGGGGCAAGTTGGGCCTCTTGCTCTCCCTGCTGCCCTGAGGCTGCTGGGCCAAAGAGGTCTTGGGCATCCAGCCCTTTGCTTGTCCCTTCACTCTGACGAGGCCCTCTGAGCTCCAGCACCTTGCAGTGTGGAGACAGCCCCTGCCAGCAACCTCCTCTAGAAGGAGGCCTCAACCGAGGCCTAGGCCCAGGGGAAAGGCACCAGCGGGGTTGAGCCAGGGGAGGCGCCCGGGCATGTCTGGACCCTGTCCCCGCAGCCTGCCCCTTGGTGGGGCAGTAGCCCCGGAGGCCAGGAAGGTCTGGGCAAGGCTGGCCAGGGGCAGGGGCCCTGCTGGGTCATGCCCCTGGCCTGTGGGGCCTCTGAGCACAACCGGCCCTCTCCCACTGGAAGACCTCCCCGGCTGCCTCCAAAGGCCGGTTTGCAAGCACTCCCGCCCACTGTTCCCGCCAGGCGCGCACAATGCTCCCAAGCCCGGGAGAAAAGCGCTTCGGGGTGGTGGTCTCTCCGGGCCCTTGCCCCTGAGCCTGGGGGCCAGGCAGGGGGTCCACAGTCCCAGGCCAAGGCACAACAACATGCACACGTCTGTTCCTGCCCCCTCCACCGGCAGAGAGCTGGGGGGAGCCAGAGTCTGTCAGGCAGCTGCTGGGCTGGCCGCCTGTGTGGGAAGGGGCAGAGCCGACCTAGGGGCAAGTTGGGCCTCTTCCTCTCCCTGCTGCCCTGAGGCTGCTGTGCCAAAGAGGTCTTGGGCATCCAGCCCCTTGCTGGTCCCTTCCCTCTGACGAGGCCCTCTGAGCTCCAGCACCTTGCAGTGTGGAGACAGCCCCTGCCAGCAACCTCCTCTCCAAGGAGGCCTCAACCGAGGCCTAGGCCCAGGGGAAAGGCACCAGCGGGGATGAGCCAGTGGAGGCACACGGGCATATCAGGACCCAGTCCCCGCAGCCTGCCCCTTGGTGGGGCAGTACCCCCGGAGGCCAGGAAGGTCTGGGCAAGGCTGGCCAGGGGCAGGGTCCCTGCTGGGTCCTGCCCCTGGCCTGTGGGGCCTCTGAGCACAACCGGCCCTCTCCCACTGGAAGACCTCCCCGGCTGCCTTCAAAGGCGGGTTTGCCAACACTCCCGCCCGCTATTCCCGCCAGGCACGCACAACGCTCCCAAGGCCAGGAGAAAAGCGCTTCGGGGTGTTGCTCTCTCCGGGCCCTTGCCCCTGAGCCTGGGGTCCAGGCAGTGGGTCCACACTCCCAGACCAAGGCAGAACCACATGCACACGTCTGTTCCTGACCCCTGCACCGGCAGAGAGCTCGGGGGAGCCAGAGTCTATCAGGCAGCTGCTGGGTTGGCTGCCTGTGTGGGAAGGGGCAGAGCCGACCTAGGGGCAAGTTGGGCCTCTTGCTCTCCCTGCTGCCCTGAGGCTGCTGGGCCAAAGAGGTCTTGGGCATCCAGCCCCTTGCTGGTCCCTTCCCTCTGACGAGGCCCTCTGAGCTCCAGCACCTTGCAGTGTGGAGACAGCCCCTGCCAGCAACCTCCTCTCCAAGGAGGCATCAACCGAGGCCTATGCCCAGGGGAAAGGCACCAGCGGGGATGAGCCTGGGGAGGCGCCCGGGCATGTCTGGACCCAGTCCCCGCAGCCTGCCCCTTGGTGGGGCAGTACCCCCGGAGGCCAGGAAGGTCTGGGCAAGGCTGGCCAGGGGCAGGGGACCTGCTGGGTCCTGCCCCTGGCCTGTGAGGCCTCTGAGCACAACCGGCCCTCTCCCACTGGAAGACCTCCACGGCTGCCTCCAAAGTCCTGTTTGCAAACACTCCCGCCCGCTGTTCACGCCAGGCTCGCACAATGCTCCCAAGCCCGGGAGAAAAGCGCTTCGGGGTGGTGCTCTCTCCGGGCCCTTGCCCCTAAGCCTGCGGGCCAGGCAGGGGGAACACACTCCCAGGCCAAGACAGAACGACATGAACACGTCTGTTCCTGCCCCCTACACCGGCAGAGAGCTCGGGGGAGCCAGAGTCTCTCAGGCAGGTGCTGGGCTGGCCGCCTGTGTGGGAAGGGGCAGAGCCGACCTAGGGGCAAGTTGGGCCTCTTGCTCTCCCTGTTGCCCTGAGGCTGCTGGGCCAAAGACGTCTTGGGCATCCAGCCCTTTGCTGGTCCCTTCCCTCTGACGAGGCCCTCTGAGCTCCAGCACCTTGCAGTGTGGAGACAGCACCTGCCAGCAATCTCCTCTCCAAGGAGGCCTCAACCGAGGCCTAGGCCCAGGGGAAAGGCACCAGCGGGGATGAGCCTGGGGAGGCGCCCGGGCATGTCTGGACCCAGTCCCCGCAGACTGCCCCTTGGTGGGGCAGTACCCCTGGAGGCCAGTAAGGTCTGGGCAAGTCTGACCAGGGGCAGGGGACCTGCTGGGTCCTGCCCCTGGCCTGTGGGGCCTCTGAGCACAACCGGCCCTCTCCCACTGGAAGACCTCCCCGGCTGCCTCCAAAGGCCGTTTTGCACGCACTCCCGCCCACTGTTCCCACCACGCGCGCACAATGCTCCCAAGCCCGGGAGAAAAGCGCTTCGGGGTGGTGCTCTCTCCGGGCCCTTGCCCCTGAGCCTGGGGGCCAGGCAGGGGGTCCACAGTCCCAGGCCAAGGCAGAACCACATGCACACGTCTGTTCCTGACCCCTGCACCGGCAGAGAGCTCGGGGGAGCCAGAGTCTGTCAGGCAGCTGCTGGGCTGGCCGCCTTTGTGGGAAGGGGCAGAGCCGACCTAGGGGCAAGTTGGGCCTCTTGCTCTCCCTGCTGCCCTGAGGCTGCTGGGCCAAAGAGGTCTTGGGCATCCAGCCCTTTGCTTGTCCCTTCACTCTGACGAGGCCCTCTGAGCTCCAGCACCTTGCAGTGTGGAGACAACCCCTGCCAGCAACCTCCTCTCCAAGGAGGCCTCAACCGAGGCCTAGGCCCAGGGGAAAGGCACCAGCGGGGTTGAGCCAGGGGAGGCGCCCGGGCATGTCTGGACCCTGTCCCCGCAGCCTGCCCCTTGGTGGGGCAGTAGCCCCGGAGGCCAGGAAGGTCTGGGCAAGGCTGGCCAGGGGCAGGGGCCCTGCTGGGTCATGCCCCTGGCCTGTGGGGCCTCTGAGCACAACCGGCCCTCTCCCACTGGAAGACCTCCCCGGCTGCCTCCAACGGCCGGTTTGCAAGCACTCCCGCCCACTGTTCCCGCCAGGCGCGCACAATGCTCCCAAGCCCGGGAGAAAAGCGCTTCGGGGTGGTGGTCTCTCCGGGCCCTTGCCCCTGAGCCTGGGGGCCAGGCAGGGGGTCCACAGTCCCAGGCCAAGGCACAACAACATGCACACGTCTGTTCCTGCCCCCTCCACCGGCAGAGAGCTGGGGGGAGCCAGAGTCTGTCAGGCAGCTGCTGGGCTGGCCGCCTGTGTGGGAAGGGGCAGAGCCGACCTAGGGGCAAGTTGGGCCTCTTCCTCTCCCTGCTGCCCTGAGGCTGCTGTGCCAAAGAGGTCTTGGGCATCCAGCCCCTTGCTGGTCCCTTCCCTCTGACGAGGCCCTCTGAGCTCCAGCACCTTGCAGTGTGGAGACAGCCCCTGCCAGCAACCTCCTCTCCAAGGAGGCCTCAACCGAGGCCTAGGCCCAGGGGAAAGGCACCAGCGGGGTTGAGCCAGTGGAGGCACACGGGCATATCAGGACCCAGTCCCCGCAGCCTGCCCCTTGGTGGGGCAGTACCCCCGGAGGCCAGGAAGGTCTGGGCAAGGCTGGCCAGGGGCAGGGTCCCTGCTGGGTCCTGCCCCTGGCCTGTGGGGCCTCTGAGCACAACCGGCCCTCTCCCACTGGAAGACCTCCCCGGCTGCCTTCAAAGGCGGGTTTGCCAACACTCCCGCCCGCTGTTCCCGCCAGGCACGCACAACGCTCCCAAGGCCAGGAGAAAAGCGCTTCGGGGTGTTGCTCTCTCCGGGCCCTTGCCCCTGAGCCTGGGGTCCAGGCAGTGGGTCCACACTCCCAGACCAAGGCAGAACCACATGCACACGTCTGTTCCTGACCCCTGAACCGGCAGAGAGCTCGGGGGAGCCAGAGTCTATCAGGCAGCTGCTGGGTTGGCTGCCTGTGTGGGAAGGGGCAGAGCCGACCTAGGGGCAAGTTGGGCCTCTTGCTCTCCCTGCTGCCCTGAGGCTGCTGGGCCAAAGAGGTCTTGGGCATCCAGCCCCTTGCTGGTCCCTTCCCTCTGACGAGGCCCTCTGAGCTCCAGCACCTTGCAGTGTGGAGACAGCCCCTGCCAGCAACCTCCTCTCCAAGGAGGCATCAACCGAGGCCTATGCCCAGGGGAAAGGCACCAGCGGGGATGAGCCTGGGGAGGCGCCCGGGCATGTCTGGACCCAGTCCCCGCAGCCTGCCCCTTGGTGGGGCAGTACCCCCGGAGGCCAGGAAGGTCTGGGCAAGGCTGGCCAGGGGCAGGGGACCTGCTGGGTGCTGCCCCTGGCCTGTGAGGCCTCTGAGCACAACCGGCCCTCTCCCACTGGAAGACCTCCACGGCTGCCTCCAAAGTCCTGTTTGCAAACACTCCCGCCCGCTGTTCACGCCAGGCTCGCACAATGCTCCCAAGCCCGGGAGAAAAGCGCTTCGGGGTGGTGCTCTCTCCGGGCCCTTGCCCCTAAGCCTGCGGGCCAGGCAGGGGGAACACACTCCCAGGCCAAGACAGAACGACATGAACACGTCTGTTCCTGCCCCCTACACCGGCAGAGAGCTCGGGGGAGCCAGAGTCTCTCAGGCAGGTGCTGGGCTGGCCGCCTGTGTGGGAAGGGGCAGAGCCGACCTAGGGGCAAGTTGGGCCTCTTGCTCTCCCTGTTGCCCTGAGGCTGCTGGGCCAAAGACGTCTTGGGCATCCAGCCCTTTGCTGGTCCCTTCCCTCTGACGAGGCCCTCTGAGCTCCAGCACCTTGCAGTGTGGAGACAGCACCTGCCAGCAATCTCCTCTCCAAGGAGGCCTCAACCGAGGCCTAGGCCCAGGGGAAAGGCACCAGCGGGGATGAGCCTGGGGAGGCGCCCGGGCATGTCTGGACCCAGTCCCCGCAGACTGCCCCTTGGTGGGGCAGTACCCCTGGAGGCCAGGAAGGTCTGGGCAAGGCTGACCAGGGGCAGGGGACCTGCTGGGTCCTGCCCCTGGCCTGTGGGGCCTCTGAGCACAACCGGCCCTCTCCCACTGGAAGACCTCCCCGGCTGCCTCCAAAGGCCGTTTTGCACGCACTCCCGCCCACTGTTCCCACCAAGCGCGCACAATGCTCCCAAGCCCGGGAGAAAAGCGCTTCGGGGTGGTGCTCTCTCCGGGCCCTTTCCCCTGAGCCTGGGGGCCAGGCAGGGGGTCCACAGTCCCAGGCCAAGGCAGAACCACATGCACACGTCTGTTCCTGACCCCTGCACCGGCAGAGAGCTCGGGGGAGCCAGAGTCTGTCAGGCAGCTGCTGGGCTGGCCGCCTTTGTGGGAAGGGGCAGAGCCGACCTAGGGGAAAGTTGGGCCTCTTGCTCTCCCTGCTGCCCTGAGGCTGCTGGGCCAAAGAGGTCTTGGGCATCCAGCCCTTTGCTTGTCCCTTCACTCTGACGAGGCCCTCTGAGCTCCAGCACCTTGCAGTGTGGAGACAGCCCCTGCCAGCAACCTCCTCTCCAAGGAGGCCTCAACCGAGACCTAGGACCAGGGGAAAGGCACCAGCGGGGATGAGCCTGGGGAGGCGCCCGGGCATGTCTGGACCCAGTCCCCGCAGCCTGCCCCTTGGTGGGGCAGTACCCCCGGAGGCCAGGAAGGTCTGGGAAAGGCTGGCCAGGGGCAGGGGACCTGCTGGGTCCTGCCCCTGGCCTGTGGTGCCTCTGAGCACAACCGGCCCTCTCCCACTGGAAGACCTCCCCGGCTGCCTCCAAAGTCCTGTTTGCCAACACTCCCACCCGCTGTTCACGCCAGACTTGCACAATGCTCCCAAGCCCGGGAGAAAAGTGCTTCTGGGTGGTGCTCTCTCTGGGCCCTTGCCCCTGAGCCTGTGGGCAAGGCAGGGTGTCCACACTCCCAGGCCAAGGCACAACAACATGCACACGTCTGTTCCTGCCCCCTCCACCGGCAGAGAGCTGGGGGGAGCCAGAGTCTGTCAGGCAGCTGCTGGGCTGGCCGCCTGTGTGGGAAGGGGCAGAGCCGACCTAGGGGCAAGTTGGGCCTCTTGCTCTCCCTGCTGCCCTGAGGCTGCTGTGCCAAAGAGGTCTTGGGCATCCAGCCCCTTGCTGGTCCCTTCCCTCTGACGAGGCCCTCTGAGCTCCAGCACCTTGCAGTGTGCAGACAGACCCTGCCAGCAACCTCCTCTCCAAGGAGGCCTCAACCGAAGCCTAGGCCCAGGGGAAAGGCACCAGCGGGGATGAGCCAGTGGAGGCGCACGGGCATATCAGGACCCAGTCCCCGCAGCCTGCCCCTTGGTGGGGCAGTACCCCCGGAGGCCAGGAAGGTCTGGGCAAGGCTGGCCAGGGGCAGGGTTCCTGCTGGGTCCTGCCCCTGGCCTGTGGGGCCTCTGAGCACAACCGGCCCTCTCCCACTGGAAGACCTCCCCGGCTGCCTTCAAAGGCGGGTTTGCCAACACTCCCGCCCGCTGTTCCCGCCAGGCACGCACAACGCTCGCAAGGCCAGGAGAAAAGCGCTTCGGGGTGTTGCTCTCTCCGGGCACTTGCCCCTGAGCCTGGGGTCCAGGCAGTGGGTCCACACTCCCAGACCAAGGCAGAACCACATGCACACGTCTGATCTGCCCCCTGCACCGGCAGAGAGCTCGGGGGAGCCAGAGTCTGTCAGGCAGCTGCTGGGCTGGCCGCCTGTGTGGGAAGGGGCAGAGCCGACCTAGGGGCAAGTTGGGCCTCTTGCTCTCCCTGCTGCCCTGAGGCTTCTGGGCCAAAGAGGTCTTGGGCATCCAGCCCCTTGCTGGTCCCTTCCCTCGGACGAGGCTCTCTGAGCTCCAGCACCTTGCAGTGTGGAGACAGCACCTGCCAGCAACCTCCTCTCCAAGGAGTCCTCAACCGAGGCCTAGGCCCAGGGGAATGGCACCAGCGGGGATGAGCCTGGGGAGGCGCCCGGGCATGTCTGGACCCAGTCCCCGCAGCCTGCCCCTTGGTGGGGCAGTACCCCCGGAGGCCAGGAAGGTCTGGGCAAGGCTGCCAGGGGCAGGGACACTGCTGGGTCCTGCCCCTGGCCTGTGGGGCGTCTGAGCACAACCGGCACTCTCCCGCTGGAAGACTTCCCCGTCTGCCTCGAAAGGCCGGTTTGCAAGCACTCCCGCCCGCTGTTCCCGCCAGGCACGCACAATGCTCCCAAGCCCGGGAGAAAAGCGCTTCGGGGTGGTGCTCTCACCGGGCCCTTGCCCCTGAGCCTGGGGGCCAGGCAGGGGGAACACACTCCCAGGCCAAGGCAGAACGACATGCACACGTCTGTTCCTGTCCCCTGCACCGGCAGAGAGCTCGGGGGAGCCAGAGTCTGTCAGGCAGCTGCTGGGCTGGCCGCCTGTGTGGGAAGTGGCAGAGCCGACCTAGGGGCAAGTTGGGCCTCTTGCCCTCCCTGCTGCCCTGAGGCTGCTTGGCCAAAGAGGTCTTGGGCATCCAACCCCTTGCTGGTCCCTTCCCTCTGACGAGGCCCTCTGAGCTCCAGCACCTTGCAGTGTGGAGACAGCCCCTGCCAGCAACCTCCTCTCCAAGGAGGCATCAACCGAGGCCTAGGCACAGGGGAAAGGCACCAGCGGGGATGAGCCTGGGGAGGCGCCCGGGCATGTATGGACCCAGTCCCCGCAGCCTGCCCCTTGGTGGGGCAGTACCCCCGGAGGCGAGGAAGGTCTGGGAAAGGCTGGCCAGGGGCAGGGGACCTGCTGGGTCCTGCCCCTGGCCTGTGGGGCCTCTGAGCACAACCGTCCCTCTCCCACTGGAAGACGTCCCCGGCTGCCTCCAAAGGCCGGTTTGCAAGCACTCCCGCCCACTGTTCCAACCAAGGGCGCACAACGCTCCCAAGCCCGGGAGAAAATCGCCTCGGGGTGGTGCTCTCTCCGGGCCCTTTCCCCTGAGCCTGGGGGCCAGGCAGGGTGTCCACACTCCCAGGCCAAGGCAGAACGACATGCACACGTCTGTTCCTGCCCCATGCACCGGCAGAGAGCTCGGGGGAGCCACAGTCTGTCAGGCAGCTGCTGGGCTGGCCGCCTGTGTGGGAAGGGGCAGAGCCGACCTAGGGGCAAGTTGGGCCTCTTGCTCTCCCTGCTGCCCTGAGGCTGCTGGGTCAAAGAGGTCTTGGGCATCCAGCCCTTTGCTGGTCCCTTCCCTCTGACGAGGCCCTCTGAGCTCCAGCACCTTGCAGTGTGGAGACAGCCCCTGCCAGCAACCTCCTCTCCAAAGAGGCCTCAACTGAGGCCTACGCCCAGGGGAAAAGCACCAGCGGGGATGATCCTGGGGAGGCGCACGGACATGTCTGGACCCAGTCCCCGCAGCCTGCCCCTTGGTGGGGCAGTACCCCCGGAGGCCAGGAAGGTCTGGGCAAGGCTGGCCAGGGGCAGGGGCCCTGCTGGGTCCTGCCCCTGGCCTGTGAGGCCTCTGAGCACAACCGGCCCTCTCCCACTGGAAGACCTCCCCAGCTGCCTCCAAAGTCCTGTTTGCAAACACTCCCGCCCGCTGTTCACGCCAGGCTCGCACAATGCTCCCAAGCCCGGGAGAAAAGCGCTTCGGGGTGGTGCTCTCTCCGGGCCCTTGCCCCTGAGCCTGGGGGCCAGGCAGTGGGTCCACACTCCCAGACCAAGGCAGAACCACATGCACACGTCTGTTCCTGACCCCTGCACCGGCAGAGAGCTCTGGGGAGCCAGAGTCTGTCAGGCAGGTGCTGGGCTGGCCGCCTGTGTGGGAAGTGTTAGAGCCGACCTAGGGGCAAGTTGGGCCTCTTCCTCTCCCTGCTGCCCTGAGGCTGCTGGGCCAAAGAGGTCTTGGGCATCCAGCCCCTTGCTGGTCCCTTCCCTCTGACGAGGCCCTCTGAGCTCCAGCACCTTGCAGTGTGGAGACAGCCCCTGCCAGCAACCTCCTCTCCAAGGAGGCCTCAACCGAGGCCTAGGCACAGGGGAAAGGCACCAGCGGGGATGAGCCTGGGGAGGCGCCCGGGCATGTCTGGACCCAGTCCCCGCAGCCTGCCCCTTGGTGGGGCAGTACCCCCGGAGGCCAGGAAGGTCTGGGAAAGGCTGGCCAGGGGCAGGGGACCTGCTGGGTCCTGCCCCTGGCCTGTGGGGCCTCTGAGCACAACCGGCCCTCTCCCACTGGAAGACGTCCCCGGCTGCCTCCAAAGGCCGGTTTGCAAGCACTCCCGCCCACTGTTCCAACCAAGGGCGCACAACGCTCCCAAGCCCGGGAGAAAATCGCCTCGGGGTGGTGCTCTCTCCGGGCCCTTTCCCCTGAGCCTGTGGGCCAGGTAGGGTGTCCACACTCCCAGGCCAAGGCAGAACGACATGCACACGTCTGTTCCTGCCCCATGCACCGGCAGAGAGCTCGGGGGAGCCAAAGTCTGTCAGGCAGCTGCTGGGCTGGCCGCCTGTGTGGGAAGGGGCAGAGCCGACCTAGGGGCAAGTTGGGCCTCTTGCTCTCCCTGATGCCCTGAGGCTGCTGGGTCAAAGAGATCTTGGGCATCCAGCCCCTTGCTTGTCCCTTCCCTCTGACGAGGCCCTCTGAGCTCCAGCACCTTGCAGTGTGGAGACAGCCCCTGCCAGCAACCTCCTCTCCAAGGAGGCCTCAACCGAGGCCTAGGCCCAGGGGAAAGGCAGCAGCGGGGATGAGCCTGGGGAGGCGCCCGGGCATGTCTGGACCCAGTCCCCGCAGCCTGCCCCTTGGTGGGGCAGTACCCCCGGAAGCCAGGAAGGTCTGGGCAAGGCTGGCCACGGGCAGGGGCCCTGCTGGGTCCTGCCCCTGGCCTGTGGGGCCTCTGAGCACAACCGGCCCTCTCCCATTGGAAGACTTCCCCGGCTGCCTCCAAAGGCCGGTTTGCCAACACTCCCGCCCGCTGTTCCCGCCAGGCACGCACAATTCTCCCAAGCCCGGGAGAAAAGCGCTTCGGGGTGGTGCTCTCTCCGGGCCCTTACCCCTGAGCGTGGGGGCGAAGCAGTGGGTCCACACTCCCAGACCAACGCAGAACCACATGCACACGTCTGTTCCTGACCCCTGCACCGGCAGAGAGCTCGGGGGAGCCAGAGTCTGTCAGGCAGCTGCTGGGCTGGCCGCCTGTGTGGGAAGGGGCAGAGCCGACCTAGGGGCAAGTTGGGCCTCTTGCTCTCCCTGCTGCCCTGAGGCTGCTGGGCCAAAGAGGTCTTGGGCATCCAGCCCCTTCCTGGTCCCTTCCCTCTGACGAGGCCCTCTGAGCTCCAGCACCTTGCAGTGTGGAGACAGCCCCTGCCAGCAACCTCCTCTCCAAGGAGGCCTCAACCGAGGCCTAGGCCCAGGGGAAAGGCACCAGCGGGGATGAGCCTGGGGAGGCGCCCGGCCATGTCTGGACCCAGTCCCCGCAGCCTGCCCCTTGGTGGGGCAGTACCCCCGGAGGCCAGGAGGGTCTGGGCAAGGCTGCCAGGGGCAGGGACACTGCTGGGTCCTGCCCCTGGCCTGTGGGGCGTCTGAGCACAACCGGCACTCTCCCGCTGGAAGACCTCCCCGGCTGCCTCCAAAGGCCGGTTTGCAAGCACTCCCGCCCGCTGTTCCCGCCAGGCACGCACAATGCTCCCAAGCCCGGGAGAAAAGCGCTTCGGGGTGGTGCTCTCTCCGGGCCCTTGCCCCTGAGCCTGGGGGACAGGCAGGGGGAACACACTCCCAGGCCAAGGCAGAACGACATGCACACGTCTGTTCCTGCCCCCTACACCGGCAGAGAGTTCGGGGGAGCCAGAGACTGCCAGGCTGCTGCTGGGCTGGCTGCCTGTGTGGGACGGGGTAGAGCCGACCTAGGGGCAAGTTGGGCCTCTTGCTCTCCCTGCTGCCCTGAGGCTGCTGGGTCAAAGAGGTCTTGGGCATCCAGCCCTTTGCTGGTCCTTTCCCTCTGACGAGGCCCTCTGAGCTCCAGCACCTTGCAGTGTGCAGACAGCCCCTGCCGGCAACCTCCTCTCCAAGGAGGCCTCAACCGAGGCCTAGGCCCAGGGGAAAGGCACCAGCGGGGATGAGCCTGGGGAGGCGCCTGGGCATGTCTGGACCCAGTCCCCGCAGCCTGCCCCTTGCTGGGGTAGTACCCCCGGAGGCCAGGAAGGTCTGGGCAAGGCTGCCAGAGGCAGGGACACTGCTGGGTCCTGCCCCTGGCCTGTGGGGCCTCTGAGAACAACTGGCACTCTCCCGCTGGAAGACCTCCCCGGCTGCCTCCAAAGGCTGGTTTGCAAGCACTCAATCCCGCTGTTCACGCCAGCTGCGCACAATGCTCCCAAGCCCGGGAGAAAAGCATTTTGGGGTGGCGCTCACTCCGGGCTTTGGAAGACCTCCCCGGCTGCCTCCAAGGCCGGTTTGCAAGCACTTCTGCCTGCTGTTCCCGCCACCCGCGCACAATGCTCCCAAGCCCGGGAGAAAAGCGTTTCGGGGTGGTGTTCTCTCTGGGCCCAAGAAAGACCTCCCGGGCTGCCCCCAAATGCCGGTTTGCAAGCACTCCCACTCGCTGTTCCCGCCATCCGTGCAAATGCTCCAAGCCCAGGAGAAAAGCCCTTCAGGGTGGTGCTCTCTCCCGGCCCTTGGAAGACCTCCCCGGCTGCCTCCAAAGGCTGGATTTCAAGTACTCCCTCCCGCTGTCCCGCCAGCCGCACACAATGCTCCCAATCACGGGAGAAAAGCGTTTCGGGGTGGTGCTCTCTACGGGCCCTTGGAAGACCTCCCCGTTTGTCTCCAAAGGCCGGTTTGCAAGCACTCATGCCCGCTGTTCCCGCCAGCCGCGCACAATGCTCCCAAGCCTAGGAGAAAAGCGCTTCGGGGTGGTGCTCTCTCCCGGCCCTTGGAAGACCTCCCCGGCTGCCTCCAAAGGCCGGTTTGCAAGCACTCAATCCCGCTGTTCCCGCCAGCCGCGCACAATGCTCCCAAGCCCGGGAGAAAAGCGCTTCGGGGTGGTGCTCTCTCCTGGCCCTTGGAAGACCTCCCCGGCTGCCTCCAAAGGCTGGTTTTCGAGAACTCCCTCCCGCTGACCCGCCAGCCGCACACAATGCTCCCAAGCCCGGGAGAAAAGCATTTTGGGGTGGTCTCTCTCCGGGCCCTTGGAAGACTCCCCGGCTGCCTCTAAAGGCCGGTTTGCAAGCACTCATGTCCTCTGTTCCCGACAGCCGCGAACAATGCTCCCAATTCCGTGAGAAAAGTGCTTCGGGATGGTGCTCTCTCCGGGCCCTTGGAAGACCTCCCAAGCTGCCTCCAAAGGCCGGTTTGCAAGCACTCCCACCCGCTGTTCCCGCCAGCCTCGCACAATGCTCCCAAGACCGGGAGAAAAGCGCTTCGGGGTGGTGTTCTCTCCGTGCCAATGGAGGACCTCCCTGGCTGCCCCCAAAGGCCGGTTTGCAAGCACTCCCACTCGCTGTTCCCGCCAGCCACGCACAATCCTCCAAAACCCCGGAGAAAAGCGCTTCGGGGTGGTGTTCTCTCCGTGCCCATGGAAGACCTCCCGGGGTGCCCCCAAAGGCCGGTTTGCAAGCACTCCCACTCGCTGTTCCCGCCATCCGCGCACAATGCTCCCAAGCCCGGGAGAAAAGCATTTTGGGGTGGTGCTCACACCGGGCCCTGGAAGACCTCCCCGGCTGCCTCCAAAGGACGGTTTTCAAGCACTCCTGCCTGCTGTTCCCGCCACCCGCGCACAATGCTCCCAAGCCCGGGAGAAAAGCGCTTCGGGGTGGTGCTCTCTACAGGCCCTTGGAAGACCTCCCCGGCTGCCTCCAAAGGCCGGTTTGCAAGGACTCCTTCCTGCTGTTCCCGCCATCCGCGCACAATGCTCCCAAGCCCGGGAGAAAAGCATTTTGGGGTGGTGCTCACACCGGGCCCTGGAAGACCTCCCCGGCTGCCTCCAAAGGACGGTTTTCAAGCACTCCTGCCTGCTGTTCCCGCCACCCGCGCAGAATGCTCCCAAGCGCGGGAGAAAAGCGCTTCGGGGTGGTGCTCTCTACAGGCCCTTGGAAGACCTCCCCGGCTGCCTCCAAAGGCCGGTTTGCAAGGACTCCTTCCTGCTGTTCCCGCCAGCCACGCACAATGCTCCCAAGCCCGGGAGAAAAGCATTTTGGGGTGGTGCTCACTTCGGGCCCTTGGAAGACCTCCCCGGCTGCCTCCAATGGCCAGTTTGCAAGCACTCATGTCCGCTGTTCCCACCAGCCGCGCACAATGCTCCCAAGCCCGGGAGAAAAGCTTTTTGGGGTGGTGCTCACACCGGGCCCTGGAAGACCTCCCCGGCTGCCTCCAAAGGCCAGTTTTCAAGCACTCCTGCCTGCTGTTCCCGCCACCTGCGCACAATGCTCCCAAGCCCGGGAGAAAAGCGCTTCGGGGTGGTACTCTCTACAGGCCCTTGGAAGACCTCCCCGGCTGCCTCCAAAGGCCGGTTTGCAAGGACTCCTTCCTGCTGTTCCCGCCAGCCACGCACAATGCTCCCAAGCCCGGGAGAGAAGCATTTTGGGGTGGTGCTCTCTACAGGCCCTTGGAAGACCTCCCCGGCTGCCTCCAGTGGCCAGTTTGCAAGCACTCATGCCCGCTGTTCCCACCAGCCGCGCACAATGCTCCCAAGCCCGGGAGAAAAGCTTTTTGGGGTGGTGCTCACACCGGGCCCTGGAAGACCTCCCCGGCTGCCTGCAAAGGCCGGTTTTCAAGCACTCCTGCCTGCTGTTCCCGCCACCCGCGCACAATACTCCCAAGCCCGGGAGAAAAGTGCTTCGGGGTGGTGATCTCTCCGGGCCCTTGGAAGACCTCCCCCGCTGCCTCCAAAGGCCGGTTTGCAAGGACTCCTTCCTGCTGTTCCCGCCAGCCACGCACAATGCTCCCAAGCCCGGGAGAAAAGTGCTTCGGGGTGGTGATCTCTCCGGGCCCTTGGAAGTCGTCCCCGGCTGCCTCCAAAGGCCGGTTTGCAAGCACTCATGCCCGTTGTTCCCACCAGCCGCGCACAATGCTCCCAAGCCCGGGAGAAAAGCATTTTGGGGTGGTGCTCACTCCGGGCCCTTGGAAGACCTCCCCGGCTGCCTCCAAAGGCCAGTTTGCAAGCAGTCCTGCCTGCTGTTCCCGCCAGCCGCGCACAATGCTCCCAAGCCCGGGAGAAAAGCGCTTCGGGGTGGTGCTCTCTCCGGGCCCTTGGAAGACGTCCCCGGCTGCCTCCAAAGGCCGGTTTGCAAGCACTCATGCCCGTTGTTCCCACCAGCCGCGCACAATGCTCCCAAGCCCGGGAGAAAAGCATTTTGGGGTGGTGCTCACTCCGGGCCCTTGGAAGACCTCCCCGGCTGCCTCCAAAGGCCAGTTTGCAAGCAGTCCTGCCTGCTGTTCCCGCCAGCCGCGCACAATGTTCCCAAGCCCGGGAGAAAAGCGCTTCGGGGTGGTGCTCTCTCCGGGCACTTTCAAGACCTCCCCGGCTGCCCCCAAAGGCCGGTTTGTAAGTACTCATTCCCGCTGCTTCCGCCAGCCACGCACAATGCTCCCAAGCCCGGGAGAAAAGCATTTTGGGGTGGTGCTCTCTCCGGGCCCTTCGAAGACCTCCCGGGCTGCCTCCAAAGGCCGGTTTGCAAGCATTCATGTCCGTTGTTCCCAACAGCCGCGCACAATGCTCCCAAGCCCGAGAGAAAAGCATTTTGGGGTGGTGATCAGTCCGGCCCTTGGAAGACCTCCCCGGCTGCCTCCAAAGGACAGTTTGCAAGCACTCATGCCCGCTGTTCCCGCCAGCCACGCACAATGCTCCCAAGACCGTGAGAAAAGCGCTTCGGGGTGGTGTTCTCTCAGGGACCATGGAGGACCTCACCGGCTGCCCCCAAAGGCCGGTTTGCAAGCATTCCCACTCGCTGTTCCCTCCAGGCACACACAATGTTCCAAAACCCCGGAGAAAAGCGCTTCGGGGTGGTGCTCTCTCCGCGCCCTTGGAAGACTTCTCTGGCTGCTGCCAAATGCCGGTTTGCAAGAATTCCCTCCCGCTGTCCCACAAGCCGCACACAATGCTCCAAAACCCGAGAGAAAAGCGCTTCGAGGTGGTGCTCTCTCCGGGCCCTTGGAAGACCTCCCCGGCTGCCTCCAAAGGCCGGTTTGCAAGCACTCCTGCCTGCTGTTCCCGCCACGCGCGCACAATGCTCCCAAGCCCGGAAGAAAAGCATTTTGGGGTAGTGTTCTCTCCGGGCGCTTGGAAGACCTCCCGGGCGGCCTCCAAAGGCCGGTTTGCAAGCACTCATGTCCGCTGTTCCCGACAGCCGCACACAATGCTCCCAAGCCCGGGAGAAAAGCATTTTGGGGTGCTGATCAGTCCGGGCCCTTGGAAGACCTCCCCGGCTGCCTCCAAAGGACAGTTTGCAAGAACTCATGCCCGCTGTTCCCGCCAGGCACGCACAATGCTCCCAAGCCCGGGAGAAAAGCGCTTCGGGGTGGTGCTCTCACCGGTCCCTTGCCCCTGAGCCTGGGGGCAATGCAGGGGGAACACACTCCCAGGCCAAGGCAGAACCACATGCAAACGTCTGTTCCTGGTCCCTGCACCGGCAGAGAGCTCGGGGGAGCCAGAGTATGCCAGGCAGCTGCTGGGTTGGCGGCCTGTGTGGAAAGGGGCAGAGCCGACCTAGGGGCAAGTTGGGCCTCTTGCTCTCCCTGCTGCCCTGAGGCTGCTGGGCCAAAGAGGTCTTGGGCATCCAGCCCCTTGCTGGTCCCTTCCCTCTGATGAGGCCCTCTGAGCTCCAGCACCTTGCAGTGTGGAGACAGCCCCTGCCAGCAAACTCCTCTCCAAGGCGGCCTCAACCGAGGCCTAGGCCCAGGGGAAAGGCACCAGCGGGGATGAGCCTGGGGAGGCGCCCGGGCATGTCTGGACCCACTCCCCGCAGCCTGCCCCTTGGTGGGGCAGTACCCCCGGAGGCCAGGAAGGTCTGGGCAAGGCTGCCAGGGGCAGGGACACTGCTGGGTCCTGCCCCTGGCCTGTGGGGCGTCTGAGCACAACCAGCACCCTCCCGCTGGAAGACCTCCCCGTCTGCCTCCAAAGGCCTGTTTGCAAGCACTCCCACCCGCTGTTCCCGCCAGGCACGCACAATGCTCCCAAGCCCGGGAGAAAAGGGCTTCAGGGTGGTGCTCTCCTCGGGCCCTTGCCCCTGAGCCTGGGGGCCAGGCAGGTGGAACACACTCCCAGGCCAAGGGAGAACGACATGCACACGTCTGTTCCTGCCCCCTACACCGGCAGAGAGCTCGGGGGAGCCAGAGTCTGTCAGGCAGGTGCTGGGCTGGCCGCCTGTGTGGGAAGTGGCAGAGCCGACCTAGGGGCATGTTGGGCCTCTGCTTTCCCTGCTGCCCTGAGGCTGCTGGGCCAAAGAGGTCTTGTGCATCCAGCCCCTTGCTGGTCCCTTCCCTCTGACGAGGCCCTCTGAGCTCCAGCACCTTGCAGTGTGGAGACAGCCCCTGCCAGCAACCTCCTCTCCAAGGAGGCCTCAACCGAGGCCTAGCCCCAGGGGAAAGGCACCAGCTGGGAAGAGCCTGGGGAGGCGCCCGGGCATGTCTGGACCCAGTCCCCGCAGCCTGCCCCTTGGTGAGGCAGTACCCCCGGAGGCCAGGAAGGTCTGGGCAAGGCTGGTCAGGGGCAGGGGCCCTGCTGGGCCCTGCCCCTGGCCTGTGGGGCATCTGAGCACAACCGGCCCTCTCCCACTGGAAGACCTCCCCGGGTGCCTCCAAAGGCCGGTTTGCCAACACTCCCGCCCGCTGTTCCCGCCAGGCACGCACAATTCTCCCAAGCCCGGGAGAAAAGCGCTTCGGGGTGGTGCTCTCTCCGGGCCCTTGCCCATGAGCCTGGGGGCAAGGCAGGGAGAACACACTCCCAGGCCAAGGCAGAACCACATGCCCACGTCTGTTCCTGTCCCCTGCACCGGCAGAGAGCTTGGGGGAGCCAGAGTCTGTCAGGCAGCTGCTGGGTTGGCCGCCTGTGTGGGAAGGGGCAGAGCCGAATAGGGGCAAGTTGGGCCTCTTGCTCTCCCTGCTGCCCTGAGGCTGCTGGGCCAAAGATGTCTTGGGCATCCAGCCCTTTACTGGTCCCTTCTCTCTGACGAGGCTCTCTGAGCTGCAGCACCTTGCAGTGTGGAGACAGCCCCTGCCAGCAACCTCCTCTCCAAGGAGGCCTCAACCGAGGCCTAGGCCCAGGGGAAAGGCACCAGCGGGGATGAGCCAGGGGAGGCGCCCGAGCATGTCTGGACCCAGTCCCCGCAGCCTGCCCCTTGGTGGGGCAGTACCCCCGGAGGCCAGGAAGGTCTGGGCAAGGCTGGCCAGGGGCAGGGGCCCTGCTGGGTCCTGCCCCTGGCCTGTGGGGCCTCTGAGCAGAACCGGCCCTCTCCCACTGGAAGACATCCCCGGCTGCCTCCAAAGGCCGGTTTGCAAGCGCTCCCACCCACTGTTCCCAGCAGGCGTGCACAATGCTCCTAAGCCCGGGAGAAAAGCGCTTCGGGGTGGTGCTCTCTCCGGGCCCTTGCCCCTGAGCCTGGGGGCAAGGCAGGGTGTCCACACTCCCAGGCCAAGGCAGAACCACATGCACACGTCTGATCTGCCCCCTGCACCGGCAGAGAGCTCGGGGGAGCCAGAGTCTGTCAGGCAGCTGCTGGGCTGGCCGCCTGTGTGGGAAGGGGCAGAGCCGACCTAGGGGCAAGTTGGGCCTCTTCCTCTCCCTGCTGCCCTGAGGCTGCTGGGCCAAAGAGGTCTTGGGCATCCAGCCCCTTGCTGGTCCCTTCCCGCTGACGAGGCCCTCTGAGCTCCAGCACCTTGCAGTGTGGAGACAGCCCCTGCCAGCAATCTCCTCTCCAAGGAGGCCTCAACCGAGGCCTAGGACCAGGGGAAAGGCACCAGCGGGGATGAGCCTGGGGAGGCGCCCGGGCATGTCTGGACCCAGTCCCCGCAGCCTGCCCCTTGGTGGGATAGTAACCCCGGAGTCCAGGAGGGTCTGGGCAAGGCTGCCAGGGGCAGGGACACTGCTGGGTCCTGCCCCTGGCCTGTGGGGCGTCTGAGCACAACCGGCACTCTCCCGCTGGAAGACCTCCCTGGCTGCCTCCAAAGGCCGGTTTGCAAGCACTCCCGCGCGCTGTTCCCGCCAGGCACGCACAATGCTACCAAGCCCGAGAGAAAAGCGCTTCGGGGTGGTGCTCTCTCCGGACCCTTGCCCCTGAGCCTGGGGGACAGGCAGGGGGAACACACTCCCAGGCCAAGGCAGAACGACATGCACACGTCTGTTCCTGCCCCCTACACCGGCAGAGAGATCGGGGGAGCCAGAGACTGCCAGACTGCTGCTGGGCTGGCTGCCTGTCTGGGACGGGGCAGAGCCGACCTAGGGGCAAGTTGGGCCTCTTGCTCTCCCTGCTGCCCTGAGGCTGCTGGGTCAAAGAGGTCTTGGGCATCCAGCCACTTGCTGGTCCCTTCCCTCTGACGAGGCCCTCTGAGCTCCAGCACCTTGCAGTGTGGAGACAGCCCCTGCCAGCAACCTCCTCTCCAAAGAGGCCTCAACCGAGGCCTACGCCCAGGGGAAAGGCACCAGCGGGGATGATCCTGGGGAGGCGCACGGACATGTCTGGACCCAGTCACCGAAGCCTGCCCCTTGGTGGGGCAGTACCCCCGGAGGCCAGGAAGGTCTGGGCAAGGCTGGCCAGGGGCAGGGGCCCTGCTGGGTCCTGCCCCTGGCCTGTGGGGCCTCTGAGCCCAACCGGCCCTCTCCCACTGGAAGACCTCCCCGGCTGCCTCCAAAGGCCGGTTTGCAAGCGCTCCCGCCCACTGTTCCCAGCAGGCGTGGACAATGCTCCGAAGCCCGGGAGAAAAGCGCTTCAGGGTGGTGCTCTCTCTGGGCCCTTGCCCCTGAGCCTGGGGGCAAGGCAGGGTGTCCACACTCCCAGGCCAAGGCAGAACCACATGCACACGTCTGATCTGCGCCCTGCACCGGCAGAGAGCTCGGGGGAGCCAGAGTCTGTCAGGCAGCTGCTGGGCTGGCCGCCTGTGTGGGAAGGGGCAGAGCCGACCTAGGGGCAAGTTGGGCCTCTTGCTCTCCCTGCTGCCCTGAGGCTGCTGGGCCAAAGAGGTCTTGGCCATCCAGCCCCTTGCTGGTCCCTTCCCTCTGACGAGGCCCTCTGAGCTCCAGCACCTTGCAGTGTGGAGACAGCCCCTGCCAGCAACCTCCTCTCCAAGGAGGCCTCAACCGAGGCCTAGGCCCAGGGGAAAGGCACCAGCGGGGATGAGCCTGGGGAGGCGCCCGGGCATGACTGGACCCAGGCCCGCATCCTGCCCCTTGGTGGGGCAGTACCCCCGGAGGCCAGGAAGGTCTGGGCAAGGCTGGCCAGGGGCAGGGGCCCTGCTGGGTCCTGCCCCTGGCCTGTGGGGCCTCTGAGCACAACCGGCCCTCTCCCACTGGAAGACCTCCCCGGCTGCCTCCAAAGGCCGGTTTGCAAGCCCTCCCGCCCACTGTTCCCGCCAGGCGCGCACAATGCTCCCAAGCCCGGGAGAAAAGCGCTTCGGGGTGGTGGTCTCTCCGGGCCCCTGCCCCTGAGCCTGGGGGCCAGGCAGGGGATCCACAGTCCCAGGCCAAGGCAGAACCACATGCACACGTCTGTTCCTGCGCCCTCCACCGGCAGAGAGCTGGGGGGAGCCAGAGTCTGTCAGGCAGCTGCTGGGCTGGCCGCCTGTGTGGGAAGGGGCAGAGCCGACCTAGGGGCAAGTTGGGCCTCTTGCTCTCCCTGCTGCCCTGAGGCTGCTGGGCCAAAGAGGTCTTGGGCATCCAGCCCCTTGCTGGTCCCTTCCCTCTGACGAGGCCCTCTGAGCTCCAGCACCTTGCAGTGTGGAGACAGCCCCTGCCAGCAACCTCCTCTCCAAGGAGGCCTCAACCGAGGCCTAGGCCCAGGGGAAAGGCACCAGCGGGGATGAGCCAGTGGAGGCGCACGGGCATGTCTGGACCCAGTCCCCGCAGCCTGCCCCTTGGTTGGGCAGTACCCCCGGAGGCCAGGAAGGTCTGGGCAAGGCTGGCCAGGGGCAGGGGCCCTGCTGGGTCCTGCCCCTGGGCTGTGGGGCCTCTGAGCACAACCGGCCCTCTCCCACTGGAAGACCTCCCCGGCTGCCTCCAAAGGCCGGTTTGCCAACACTCCCGCCCGCTGTTCCCGCCAGGCACGCACAATGCTCCCAAGCCCGGGAGAAAAGCGCTTCGGGGTGTTGCCCTCTCCGGACACTTGCCCCTGAGCCTGGGGTCCAGGCAGTGGGTCCACACTCCCAGACCAAGGCAGAACCACATGCACTCGTCTGTTCCTGACCCCTGCACCGACAGAGAGCTCGGGGGAGCCAGAGTCTGTCAGGCAGCTGCTGGGTTGGCTGCCTGTGTGGGAAGGGGCAGAGCCGACCTAGGGGCAAGTTGGGCCTCTTCCTCTCCCTGCTGCCCTGAGGCTGCTGGGCCAAAGACGTCTTGGGCATCCAGCCCCTTACTGGTCCCTTCCCTCTGACGAGGCCCTCTGAGCTCCAGCACCTTGCAGTGTGGAGACAGCCCCTGCCAGCAACCTCCTCTCCAAGGAGGCCTCAACCGAGGCCTAGGCCCAGGGGAAAGGCACCAGCGGGGATGAGCCAGTGGAGGCGCAAGGGCATGTCTGGACCCAGTCCCCGCAGCCTGCCCCTTGGTGGGGCAGTACCCCCGGAGGCCAGGAAGGTCTGGGCAAGGCTGCGAGGGGCAGGGGCCCTGCTGGGTCGTGCCACTGGCCTGTGGGGCGTCTGAGCACAACCGGCACTCTCCCGCTGGAAGACCTCCCCGTCTGCCTCCAAAGGCCGGTTTGCAAGCACTCCCGCCCGCTGTTTCCGCCAGGCAGGCACAATGCTCCCAAGCCCGGGAGAAAAGCGCTTCGGGGTGGTGCTCTCCTCGGGCCCTTGCCCCTGAGCCTGGGGGCCAGGCAGTTGGAACACACTCCCAGGCCAAGGCAGAACGACATGCACACGTCTGTTCCTGCCCCCTAAACCGGCAGAGAGCTCGGGGGAGCCAGAGACTGCCAGGCTGCTGCTGGGCTGGCTGCCTGTGTGGGACGGGGCAGAGCCGACCTAGCGGCAAGTTGGGCCTCTTGCTCTCCCTGCTGCCCTGAGGCTGCTGGGTCAAAGAGGTCTTGGGCATCCAGCCCTTTGCTGGTCCCTTCCCTCTGACGAGGCCCTCTGAGCTCCAGCACCTTGCAGTGTGGAGACAGCCCCTGCCAGCAACCTCCTCTCCAAAGAGGCCTCAACCGAGGCCTACGCCCAGGGGAAAAGCACCAGCGGGGATGATCCTGGGGAGGCGCACGGACATGTCTGGACCCAGTCCCCGCAGCCTGCCCCTTGGTGGGGCAGTACCCCCGGAGGCCAGGAAGGTGTGGGCAAGGCTGGCCAGGGGCAGGGGCCCTGCTGTGTCCTGCCCCTGGCCTGTGAGGCCTCTGAGCACAACCGGCCCTCTCCCACTGGAAGACCTCCCCGGCTGCCTCCAAAGTCCTCTTTGCAAACACTCCCGCCCGCTGTTCACGCCAGGCTCGCACAATGCTCCCAAGCCCGGGAGAAAAGCGCTTCGGGGTGGTGCTCTCTCCGGGCCCTTGCCCCGGAGCCTGCGGGCCAGGCAGTGGGTCCACACTCCCAGATCAAGGCAGAACCACATGCACACGTCTGTTCCTGACCCCTGCACCGGCAGAGAGCTCGGGGGAGCCAGAGTCTGTCAGGCAGGTGCTGGGCTGGCCGCCTGTGTGGGAAGGGGCAGAGCCGACCTAGGGGCAAGTTGGGCCTCTTGCTCTCCCTGCTGCCCTGAGGCTCCTGGGCCAAAGAGGTCTTGGGCATCCAGCCCCTTGCTGGTCCCTTCCCTCTGACGAGGCCCTCTGAGCTCCAGCACCTTGCAGTGTGGAGACAGCCCCTGCCAGCAACCTCCTCTCCAATGAGGCCTCAACCGAGGCCTAGGCCCAGGGGAAAGGCACCAGCGGGGATGAGCCTGGGGAGGCGCCCGGGCATGTCTGGACCCAGTCCCCGCAGCCTGCCCCTTGGTGGGGCAGTACCCCCGGAGGCCAGGAAGGTCTGGGCAAGGCTGCCAGGGGCAGGGACAGCGCTGGGTCCTGCCCCTGGCCTGTGGGACGTCTGAGCACAACCGGCACTCTCCCGCTGGAAGACCTCCCCGTCTGCCTCGAAAGGCCGGTTTGCAAGCACTCCCGCCCGCTGTTCCCGCCAGGCACGCACAATGCTCCCAAGCCCGGTAGAAAAGCGCTTCGGGGTGGTGCTCTCTCCGGGCCCTTGCCCCTAAGCCTGCGGGCCAGGCAGGGGGAACACACTCCCAGGCCAAGACAGAACGACATGAACACGTCTGTTCCTGCCCCCTACACCGGCAGAGAGCTCGGGGGAGCCAGAGTCTCTCAGGCAGGTGCTGGGCTGGCCGCCTGTGTGGGAAGGGGCAGAGCCGACATAGGGGCAAGTTGGGCCTCTTGCTCTCCCTGCTGCCCTGAGGTTGCTGGGCCAAAGACGTCTTGGGCATCCAGCCCTTTGCTGGTCCCTTCCCTCTGACGAGGCCCTCTGAGCTCCAGCACCTTGCAGTGTGGAGACAGCACCTGCCAGCAATCTCCTCTCCAAGGAGGCCTCAACCGAGGCCTAGGCCCAGGGGAAAGGCACCAGCGGGGATGAGCCTGGGGAGGCGCCCGGCCATGTCTGGACCCAGTCCCCGCAGCCTGCCCCTTGGTGGGGCAGTACCCCTGGAGGCCAGGAAGGTCTGGGCAAGGCTGACCAGGGGCAGGGGACCTGCTGGGTCCTGCCCCTGGCCTGTGGGGCCTCTGAGCACAACCGGCCCTCTCCCACTGGAAGACCTCCCCGGCTGCCTCCAAAGGCCGTTTTGCATGCACTCCCGCCCACTGTTCCCACCAAGCGCGCACAATGCTCCCATCCCGGGAGAAAAGCGCTTCGGGGTGGTGCTCTCTCCGGGCCCTTGCCCCTGAGACTGGGGGCCAGGCAGGGGGTCCACACTCCCAGGCCAAGGCAGAACCACATGCACACGTCTGTTCCTGACCCCTGCACCGGCAGAGAGCTCGGGGGAGCCAGAGTCTGTCAGGCAGCTGCTGGGCTGGCCGCCTTTGTGGGAAGGGGCAGAGCCGACCTAGGGGCAAGTTGGGCCTCTTGCTCTCCCTGCTGCCCTGAGGCTGCTGGGCCAAAGAGGTCTTGGGCATCCAGCCCTTTGCTTGTCCCTTCCCTCTGACGAGGCCCTCTGAGTTCCAGCACCTTGCAGTGTGGAGACAGCCCCTGCAAGCAACCTCCTCTCCAAGGAGGCCTCAACCGAGACCTAGGACCAGGGGAAAGGCACCAGCGGGGATGAGCCTGGGGAGGCGACCAGGCATGTCTGGACCCAGTCCCCGCAGCCTGCCCCTTGGTGTGGCAGTACCCCCGGAGGCCAGGAAGGTCTGGGAAAGGCTGGCCAGGGGCAGGGTCCCTGCTGGGTCCTGCCCCTGGCCTGTGGGGCCTCTGAGCACAACCGGCCCTCTCCCACTGGAAGACCTCCCCGGCTGCCTCCAAAGGCCGGTTTGCAAGCGCTCCCGGCCACTGTTACCAGCAGGCGGGCACAATGCTCCTAAGCCCGGAAGAAAAGCGCTTCAGGGTGGTGCTCTCTCTGGGCCCTTGCCCCTGAGCCTGGGGGCAAGGCAGGGTGTCCACACTCCCAGGCCAAGGCAGAACCACATGCAAACGTCTGACCTGCCCCCTGCACCGGCAGAGAGCTCGGGGGAGCCAGAGTCTGTCAGGCAGCTGCTGGGCTGGCCGCCTGTGTGGGAAGGGGCAGAGCCGACCTAGGGGCAAGTTGGGCCTCTTGCTCTCCCTGCTGCCCTGAGGCTGCTGGGCCAAAGAGGTCTTGGGCATCCAGCCCCTTGCTGGTCCCTTCCCTCTGACGAGGCCCTCTGAGCTCCAGCACCTTGCAGTGTGGAGACAGCCCCTGCCAGCAACCTCCTCTCCAAGGAGGCCTCAACCGAGGCCTAGGCCCAGGGGAAAGGCACCAGCGGGGATGAGCCTGGGGAGGCGCCCGGGCATGTCTGGACCCAGTCCCCGCAGCCTGCCCCTTGGTGGGGCAGTACCCCCGGAGGCCAGGAAGGTCTGGGCAAGGCTGGCCAGGGGCAGGGGCCCTGCTGGGTCCTGCCCCTGGCCTGTGGGGCCTCTGAGCACAACCGGCCCTCTCCCACTGGAAGAACTCCCCGGCTGCCTCCAAAGGCCAGTTTGCCAACACTCCCGCCCGCTGTTCCCGCCAGGCACGCACAATGCTCCCAAGCCCGGGAGAAAAGCACTTCGGGGTGGTGCTCTCCTCGGGCCCTTGCCCCTGAGCCTGGGGGCCAGGCAGTTGGTCCACACTCCCAGACCAAGGCAGAACCACATGCACACGTCTGTTCCTGACCCCTGCACCGGCAGAGAGCTCGGGGGAGCCAGAGTCTGTCAGGCAGCTGCTGGGCTGGCCGCCTGTGTGGGAAGGGGCAGAGCCGACCTAGGGGCAAGTTGGGCCTCTTGCTCTCCCTGCTGCCCTGAGGCTGCTGGGCCAAAGAGGTCTTGGGCATCCAGCCCCTTGCTGGTCCCTTCCCTCTGACGAGGCCCTCTGAGCTCCAGCACCTTGCAGTGTGGAGACAGCCCCTGCCAGCAACCTCCTCTCCAAGGAGGCCTCAACCAAGGCCTAGGCCCAGGGGAAAGGCACCAGCGGGGATGAGCCTGGGGAGGCGCCCGGGCATGTCTGGACCCAGTCCCCGCAGCCTGCCCCTTGGTGGGGCAGTACCCCCGGAGGCCAGGAAGGTCTGTGCAAGGCTGCCAGGGGCAGGGACAGCGCTGGGTCCTGCCCCTGGCCTGTGGGACGTCTGAGCACAACCGGCACTCTCCCGCTGGAAGACCTCCCCGGCTGCCTCCAAAGGCCGGTTTGCAAGCACTCCCGCCCGCTGTTCCCGCCAGGCACGCACAATGCTCCCAAGCCCGGTAGAAAAGCGTTTCGGGGTGGTGCTCTCTCCGGGCCCTTGCCCCTAAGCCTGCGGGCCAGGCAGGGGGAACACACTCCCAGGCCAAGACAGAACGACATGAACACGTCTTTTCCTGCCCCCTACACCGGCAGAGAGCTCGGGGGAGCCAGAGTCTCTCAGGCAGGTGCTGGGCTGGCCGCCTGTGTGGGAAGGGGCAGAGCCGACCTAGGGGCAAGTTGGGCCTCTTGCTCTCCCTGCTGCTCTGAGGCTGCTGGGCCAAAGACGTCTTGGGCATCCAGCCCTTTGCTGGTCCCTTCCCTCTGACGAGGCCCTCTGAGCTCCAGACCTTGCAGTGTGGAGACAGCACCTGCCAGCAATCTCCTCTCCAAGGAGGCCTCAACCGAGGCCTAGGCCCAGGGGAAAGGCACCAGCGGGGATGAGCCTGGAGAGGCGCCCGTGCATGTCTGGACCCAGTCCCCGCAGCCTGCCCCTTGGTGGGGCAGTACCCCTGGAGGCCAGGAAGGTCTGGGCAAGGCTGACCAGGGGCAGGGGACCTGCTGGGTCCTGCCCCTGGCCTGTGGGGCCTCTGAGCACAACCGGCCCTCTCCCACTGGAAGACCTCCCCGGCTGCCTCCAAAGGCCGTTTTGCACGCACTCCCGCCCACTGTTCCCACCAAGCGCGCACAATGCTCCCAAGCCCGGGAGAAAAGCGCTTCGGGGTGGTGCTCTCTCCGGGCCCTTGCCCCTGAGACTGGGGGCCAGGCAGGGGGTCCACACTCCCAGGCCAAGGCAGAACCACATGCACACGTCTGTTCCTGACCCCTGCACCGGCAGAGAGCTCGGGGGAGCCAGAGTCTGTCAGGCAGCTGCTGGGCTGGCCGCCTTTGTGGGAAGGGGCAGAGCCGACCTAGGGGCAAGTTGGGCCTCTTGCTCTCCCTGCTGCCCTGAGGCTGCTGGGCCAAAGAGGTCTTGGGCATCCAGCCCTTTGCTTGTCCCTTCCCTCTGACGAGGCCCTCTGAGCTCCAGCACCTTGCAGTGTGGAGACAGCCCCTGCCAGCAACCTCCTCTCCAAGGAGGCCTCAACCGAGACCTAGGACCAGGGGAAAGGCACCAACGGGGATGAGCCTGGGGAGGCGCCCAGGCATGTCTGGACCCAGTCCCCGCAGCCTGCCCCTTGGTGGGGCAGTACCCCCGGAGGCCAGGAAGGTCTGGGAAAGGCTGGCCAGGGGCAGGGGACCTGCTGGGTCCTGCCCCTGGTCTGTGGGGCCTCTGAGCACAACCGGCCCTCTCCCACTGGAAGACCTCCCCGGCTGCCTCCAAAGTCCTGTTTGCCAACACTCCCACCCGCTGTTCACGCCAGACTTGCACAATGCTCCCAAGCCCGGGAGAAAAGCGCTTCGGGGTGGTGCTCTCTCCGGGCCCTTGCCCCTGAGCCTGGGGGCAAGGCATGGGGAACACACTCCCAGGCCAAGGCAGAACCACATGCCCACGTCTGTTCCTGTCTCCTGCACGGGCAGAGAGCTTGGGGGAGCCAGAGTCTGTCAGGCAGCTGCTGGGTTGGCCGCCTGTGTGGGAAGGGGCAGAGCCGCCCTAGGGGCAAGTTGGGCCTCTTGCTCTCCCTGCTGCCCTGAGGCTGCTGGGCCAAAGACGTCTTGGGCATCCAGCCCCTTACTGGTCCCTTCCCTCTGACGAGGCCCTCTGAGCTCCAGCACCTTGCAGTGTGGAGACAGCCCCTGCCAGCAACCTCCTCTCCAAGGAGGCCTCAACCGAGGCCTAGGCACAGGGGAAAGGCACCAGCGGGGATGAGCCAGGGGAGGCGCCCGAGCATGTCTGGACCCAGTCCCCGCAGCCTGCCCCTTGGTGGGGCAGTACCCCCGGAGGCCAGGAAGGTCTGGGTAAGACTGGCCAGGGGCAGGGGCCCTGCTGGGTCCTGCCCCTGGCCTGTGGGGCCTCTGAGCACAACCGGCCCTCTCCCACTGGAAGACCTCCCCGGCTGCCTCCAAAGGCCGGTTTGCAAGCGCTCCCGGCCACTGTTACCACCAGGCGGGCACAATGCTCCTAAGCCCGGAAGAAAAGCGCTTCAGGGTGGTGCTCTCTCTGGGCCCTTGCCCCTGAGCCTGGGGGCAAGGCAGGGTGTCCACACTCCCAGGCCAAGGCAGAACCACATGCACACGTCTGACCTGCCCCCTGCACCGGCAGAGAGCTCGGGGGAGCCAGAGTCTGTCAGGCAGCTGCTGGGCTGGCCGCCTGTGTGGGAAGTGGCAGAGCCGACCTAGGGGCAAGTTGGGCCTCTTGCTCTCCCTGCTGCCCTGAGGCTGCTGGGCCAAAGAGGTCTTGGGCATCCAGCCCCTTGCTGGTCCCTTCCCTCTGACGAGGCCCTCTGAGCTCCAGCACCTTGCAGTGTGGAGACAGCCCCTGCCAGCAACCTCCTCTCCAAGGAGGCCTCAACCGAGGCCTAGGCCCAGGGGAAAGGCACCAGCGGGGATGAGCCTGGGGAGGCGCCTGGGCATGTCTGGACCCAGTCCCCGCAGCCTGCCCCTTGGTGGGGCAGTACCCCCGGAGGCCAGGAAGGTCTGGGCAAGGCTGGCCAGGGGCAAGGGCCCTGCTGGGTCCTGCCCCTGGCCTGTGGGGCCTCTGAGCACAACCGGCCCTCTCCCACTGGAAGAACTCCCCAGCTGCCTCCAAAGGCCAGTTTGCCAACACTCCCGCCCGCTGTTCCCGCCAGGCACGCACAATGCTCCCAAGCCCGGGAGAAAAGCACTTCGGGGTGGTGCTCTCCTCGGGCCCTTGCCCCTGAGCCTGGGGGCCAGGCAGTTGGTCCACACTCCCAGACCAAGGCAGAACCACATGCACACGTCTGTTCCTGTCCCCTGCACCGGCAGAGAGCTCGGGGGAGCCAGAGTCTGTCAGGCAGCTGCTGGGCTGGCCGCCTGTGTGGGAAGGGGCAGAGCCGACCTAGGGGCAAGTTGGGCCTCTTCCTCTCCCTGCTGCCCTGAGGCTGCTGGGCCAAAGAGGTCTTGGGCATCCAGCCCCTTGCTGGTCCCTTCCCTCTGACGAGGCCCTCTGAGCTCCAGCACCTTGCAGTGTGGAGACAGCCCCTGCCAGCAACATCCTCTCCAAGGAGGCCTCAACCGAGGCCTAGGCCCAGGGGAAAGGCACCAGCGGGGATGAGCCTGGGGAGGCGCCCGGGCATGTCTGGACCCAGTCCCCGCAGCCTGCCCCTTGGTGGGGCAGTACCCCCGGAGGCCAGGAAGATCTGGGCAAGGCTGGCCAGGGGCAGGGGACCTGCTGGGTCCTCCCCATGGCCTGTGGGGCCTCTGAGCACAACCGGCCCTCTCCCACTGGAAGACCTCCCCGGCTGCCTCCAAAGGCCAGTTTGCCAACACTCCTGCCCGCTCTTCCCGCCCGGCACGCACAATGCTCCCAAGCCCGGGAGAAAAGCGCTTCGGGGTGGTGCTCTCTCCGGGCCCTTGCCCCTGAGCCAGTGGGCAAGGCAGGGGGAACACACTCCCAGACCAAGGCAGAAACACATGCACACGTCTGTTCCTGTCCCCTGCACCGGCAGAGAGCTCGGGGGAGCCAGAGTCTCTCAGGCAGGTGCTGGGCTGGCCGCCTGTGTGGGAAGGGGCAGAGCCGACCTAGGGGCAAGTTGGGCCTCTTGCTCTCCCTGCTGCCCTTAGGCTGCAGGGCCAAAGACGTCTTGGGCATCCAGCCCCTTACTGGTCCCTTCCCTCTGACGAGGCCCTCTGAGCTCCAGCACCTTGCAGTGTGGAGACAGCCCATGCCAGCAATCTCCTCTCCAAGGAGGCCTCAACCGAGGCCTAGGCCCAGGGGAAAGGCACCAGCGGGGTTGAGCCAGGGGAGGCGCCCGGGCATGTCTGGACCCTGTCCCCGCAGCCTGCCCCTTGGTGGGGCAGTACCCCCGGAGGCCAGGAAGGTCTGGGCAAGGCTGGCCAGGGGCAGGGGCCCTGCTGGGTCCTGCCCCTGGCCTGTGGGGCCTCTGAGCACAACCGGCCCTCTCCCACTGGAAGACCTCCCCGGCTGCCTCCAAAGTCCTGTTTGCAAGCACTCCCGCCCACTGTTCCCGCCAGGCGCGCACAATGCTCCCAAGCCCGGGAGAAAAGCGCTTCGGGGTGGTGGTCTCTACGGGCCCTTGCCCCTGAGCCTGGGGGCCAGGCAGGGGATCCACAGTCCCAGGCCAAGGCACAACAACATGCACACGTCTGTTCCTGCCCCCTCCACCGGCAGAGAGCTGGGGGGAGCCAGAGTCTGTCAGGCAGCTGCTGGGCTGGCCGCCTGTGTGGGAAGGGGCAGAGCCGACCTAGGGGCAAGTTGGGCCTCTTGCTCTCCCTGCTGCCCTGAGGCTGCTGGGCCAAAGAGGTCTTGGGCATCCAGCCCCTTGCTGGTCCCTTCCCTCTGACGAGGCCCTCTGAGCTCCAGCACCTTGCAGTGTGGAGACAGCCCCTGCCAGCAACCTCCTCTCCAAGGAGGCCTCAACCGAGGCCTAGGCACAGGGGAAAGGCACCAGCGGGGATGAGCCAGTGGAGGCGCACGGGCATATCAGGACCCAGTCCCTGCAGCCTGCCCCTTGGTGGGGCAGTACCCCCGGAGGCCAGGAAGGTCTGGGCAAGGCTGGCCAGGGGCAGGGTCCCTGCTGGGTCCTGCCCCTGGCCTGTGGGGCCTCTGAGCACAACCGGCCCTCTCCCACTGGAAGACCTCCCCGGCTGCCTCCAAAGGCGGGTTTGCCAACACTCCCGCCCGCTGTTCCCGCCAGGCACGCACAACGCTCCCAAGGCCAGGAGAAAAGCGCTTCGGGGTGTTGCTCTATCCGGGCCCTTGCCCCTGAGCCTGGGGTCCAGGCAGTGGGTCCACACTCCCAGACCAAGGCAGAACCACATGCACACGTCTGTTCCTGACCCCTGCACCTGCAGAGAGCTCGGGGGAGCCAGAGTCTGTCAGGCAGCTGCTGGGTTGGCTGCCTGTGTGGGAAGGGGCAGAGCCGACCTAGGGGCAAGTTGGGCCTCTTGCTCTCCCTGCTGCCCTGAGGCTGCTGGGCCAAAGAGGTCTTGGGCATCCAGCCCCTTGCTGGTCCCTTCCCGCTGACGAGGCCCTCTGAGCTCCAGCACCTTGCAGTGTGGAGACAGCCCCTGCCAGCAACCTCCTCTCCAAGGAGGCCTCAACCGAGGCCTAGGCCCAGGGGAAAGGCACCAGCGGGGATGATCCTGGGGAGGCGCCCGGGCATCTCTGGACCCAGGCCCCGCAGCCTGCCCCTTAGTGGGGCAGTACCCCCGGAGGCCAGGAAGGTCTGGGCAAGGCTGGCCAGGGGCAGGGGCCCTGCTGCGTCCTGCCCCTGGCCTGTGGGGCCTCTGAGCACAACCGGCCCTCTCCCACTGGAAGACCTCCCCGGCTGCCTCCAAGGCCGGTTTGCAAGCGCTCCCGCCCACTGTTCCCAGCAGGCGTGCACAATGCTCCCAAGCCCGGGAGAAAAGCGCTTCAGGGTGGTGCTCTCTCCGGGCCCTTGCCCCTGAGCCTGGGGGCAAGGCAGGGTGTCCACACTCCCAGGACAAGGCAGAACCACATGCACACGTCTGATCTGCCCCCTGCACCGGCAGAGAGCTCGGGGGAGCCAGAGTCTGTCAGGCAGCTGCTGGGCTGGCCGCCTGTGTGGGAAGGGGCAGAGCCGACCTAGGGGCAAGTTGGGCCTCTTGCTCTCCCTGCTGCCCTGAGGCTGCTGGGCCAAAGAGGTCTTGGGCATCCAGCCCCTTGCTGGTCCCTTCCCTCTGACGAGGCCCTCTGAGCTCCAGCACCTTGCAGTGTGGAGACAGCCCCTGCCAGCAACATCCTCTCCAAGGAGGCCTCAACCGAGGCCTAGGCCCAGGGGAAAGGCACCAGCGGGGATGAGCCTGGGGAGGCGCCCGGGCATGTCTGGACCCAGTCCCCGCAGCCTGCCCCTTGGTGGGGCAGTACCCCCGGAGGCCAGGAAGGTCTGGGCAAGGCTGCCAAGGGCAGGGACACTGCTGGGTCCTGCCCCTGGCCTGTGGGGCGTCTGAGCACAACCGGCACTCTCCCGCTGGAAGACCTCCCCGTCTGCCTCGAAAGGCCGGTTTGCAAGCACTCCCGCCCGCTGTTCCCGCCAGGCACGCACAATGCTCCCAAGCCCGGGAGAAAAGCGCTTCGGGGTGGTGCTCTCTCCGGGCCCTTGCCCCTGAGTGTGGGGGCCAGGCAGTGGTTCCACACTCCCAGACAAAGGCAGAACCACATGCACACGTCTGTTCCTGACCCCTGCACCGGCAGAGAGCTCGGGGGAGCCAGAGTCTGTCAGGCAGCTGCTGGGCTGGCCGCCTGTGTGGGAAGGGGCAGAGCCGACCTAGGGGCAAGTTGGGCCTCTTCCTCTCCCTGCTGCCCTGAGGCTGCTGGGCCAAAGAGGTCTTGGGCATCCAGCCCCTTGCTGGTCCCTTCCCTCTGACGAGGCCCTCTGAGCTCCAGCACCTTGCAGTGTGGAGACAGCCCCTGCCAGCAACCTCCTCTCCAAGGAGGCCTCAACCGAGGCCTAGGCCCAGGGGAAAGGCACCAGCGGGGATGAGCCAGTGGAGGCGCAAGGGCATGTCTGGACCCAGTCCCCGCAGCCTGCCCCTTGGTGGGGCAGTACCCCCGGAGGCCAGGAAGGTCTGGGCAAGGCTGCCAGGGGCAGGGACACTGCTGGGTCCTGCCCCTGGCCTGTGGGGCGTCTGAGCACAACCGGCACTCTCCCGCTGGAAGACCTGCCCGGCTGCCTCCAAAGGCCGGTTAACAAGCGCTCCCGCCCACTGTTCCCAGCAGGCGTGCACAATGCTCCCAAGCCCGGGAGAAAAGCGCTTCGGGGTGGTGCTCTCTCCGGGCCCTTGCCCCTGAGCCTGGGGGCAAGGCAGGGTGTCCACACTCCCAGGCCAAGGCAGAACCACATGCACACGTCTGATCTGCCCCCTGCACCGGCAGAGTGCTCGGGGGAGCCAGAGTCTGTCAGGCAGCTGCTGGGCTGGCCGCCTGTGTGGGAAGGGGCAGAGCCGACCTAGGGGCAAGTTGGGCCTCTTGCTCTCCCTGCTGCCCTGAGGCTGCTGGGCCAAAGAGGTCTTGGGCATCCAGCCCCTTGCTTGTCCCTTCCCTCTGACGAGGCCCTCTGAGCTCCAGCACCTTGCAGTGTGGAGACAGCACCTGCCAGCAATCTCCTCTCCAAGGAGGCCTCAACCGAGGCCTAGGCCCAGGGAAAAGGCACCAGCGGGGTTGAGCCAGGGGAGGCGCCCGGGCATGTCTGGACCCTGTCCCCGCAGCCTGCCCCTTGGTGGGGCAGTACCCCCGGAGGCCAGGAAGGTCTGGGCAAGGCTGGCCAGGGGCAGGGGCCCTGCTGGGTCCTGCCCCTGGCCTGTGGGGCCTCTGAGCACAACCGGCCCTTGCCCACTGGAAGACCTCCCCGGCTGCCTCCAAAGGCCGGTTTGCAAGCCCTCCCGCCCACTGTTCCCGCCAGGCGCGCACAATGCTCCCAAGCCCGGGAGAAAAGCGCTTCGGGGTGGTGGTCTCTCCGGGCCCCTGCCCCTGAGCCTGGGGGCCAGGCAGGGGATACACAGTCCCAGGCCAAGGCAGAACCACATGCACACGTCTGTTCCTGCCCCCTCCACCGGCAGAGAGCTGGGGGGAGCCAGAGTCTGTCAGGCAGCTGCTGGGCTGGCCGCCTGTGTGGGAAGGGGCAGAGCCGACCTAGGGGCAATTTGGGCCTCTTGCTCTCCCTGCTGCCCTGAGGCTGCTGGGCCAAAGAGGTCTTGAGCATCCAGCCCCTTGCTGGTCCCTTCCCTCTGACGAGGCCCTCTGAGCTCCAGCACCTTGCAGTGTGGAGACAGCCCCTGCCAGCAACCTCCTCTCCAAGGAGGCCTCAACCGAGGCCTAGGCCCAGGGGAAAGGCACCAGCGGGGATGAGCCAGTGGAGGCGCACGGGCATGTCTGGACCCAGCCCCGCAGCCTGCCCCTTGGTTGGGCAGTACCCCCGGAGGCCAGGAAGGTCTGGGCAAGGCTGGCCAGGGGCAGGGGCCCTGCTGGGTCCTGCCCCTGGGCTGTGGGGCCTCTGAGCACAACCGGCCCTCTCCCACTGGAAGACCTCCCCGGCTGCCTCCAAAGGCCGGTTTGCCAACACTCCCGCCCGCTGTTCCCGCCAGGCACGCACAATGCTCCCAAGCCCGGGAGAAAAGCGCTTCGGGGTGTTGCCCTCTCCGGACCCTTGCCCCTGAGCCTGGGGTCCAGGCAGTGGGTCCACACTCCCAGACCAAGGCAGAACCACATGCACTCGTCTGTTCCTGACCCCTGCACCGACAGAGAGCTCGGGGGAGCCAGAGTCTGTCAGGCAGCTGCTGGGTTGGCTGCCTGTGTGGGAAGGGGCAGAGCCGACCTAGGGGCAAGTTGGGCCTCTTCCTCTCCCTGCTGCCCTGAGGCTGCTGGGCCAAAGACGTCTTGGGCATCCAGCCCCTTACTGGTCCCTTCCCTCTGACGAGGCCCTCTGAGCTCCAGCACCTTGCAGTGTGGAGACAGCCCCTGCCAGCAACCTCCTCTCCAAGGAGGCCTCAACCGAGGCCTAGGCCCAGGGGAAAGGCACCAGCGGGGATGAGCCAGTGGAGGCGCAAGGGCATGTCTGGACCCAGTCCCCGCAGCCTGCCCCTTGGTGGGGCAGTACCCCCGGAGGCCAGGAAGGTCTGGGCAAGGCTGCGAGGGGCAGGGGCCCTGCTGGGTCCTGCCCCTGGCCTGTGGGGCGTCTGAGCACAACCGGCACTCTCCCGCTGGAAGACCTCCCCGTCTGCCTCCAAAGGCCGGTTTGCAAGCACTCCCGCCCGCTGTTCCCGCCAGGCAGGCACAATGCTCCCAAGCCCGGGAGAAAAGCGCTTCGGGGTGGTGCTCTCCTCGGGCCCTTGCCCCTGAGCCTGGGGTCCAGGCAGTTGGAACACACTCCCAGGCCAAGGCAGAACGACATGCACACGTCTGTTCCTGCCCCCTACACCGGCAGAGAGCTCGGGGGAGCCAGAGACTGCCAGGCTGCTGCTGGGCTGGCTGCCTGTGTGGGACGGGGCAGAGCCGACCTAGGGGCAAGTTGGGCCTCTTGCTCTCCCTGCTGCCCTGAGGCTGCTGGGTCAAAGAGGTCTTGGGCATCCAGCCCTTTGCTGGTCCCTTCCCTCTGACGAGGCCCTCTGAGCTCCAGCACCTTGCAGTGTGGAGACAGCCCCTGCCAGCAACCTCCTCTCCAAAGAGGCCTCAACCGAGGCCTACGCCCAGGGGAAAAGCACCAGCGGGGATGATCCTGGGGAGGCGCACGGACATGTCTGGACCCAGTCCCCGCAGCCTGCCCCTTGGTGGGGCAGTACCCCCGGAGGCCAGGAAGGTCTGGGCAAGGCTGGCCAGGGGCAGGGGACCTGCTGGGTCCTGCCCCTGGCCTGTGAGGCCTCTGAGCACAACCGGCCCTCTCCCACTGGAAGACCTCCCCAGCTGCCTCCAAAGTCCTGTTTGCAAACACTCCCGCCCACTGTTCACGCCAGGCTCGCACAATGCTCCCAAGCCCGGGAGAAAAGCGCTTCGGGGTGGTGCTCTCTCCGGGCCCTTGCCCCTGAGCCTGGGGGCCAGGCAGTGGGTCCACACTCCCAGACCAAGGCAGAACCACATGCACACGTCTGTTCCTGACCCCTGCACCGGCAGAGAGCTCGGGGGAGCCAGAGTCTGTCAGGCAGCTGCTGGGCTGGCCGCCTGTGTGGGAAGGGGCAGAGCCGACCTAGGGGCAAGTTGGGCCTCTTCCTCTCCCTGCTGCCCTGAGGCTGCTGGGCCAAAGAGGTCTTGGGCATCCAGCCCCTTGCTGGTCCCTTCCCTCTGACGAGGCCCTCTGAGCTCCAGCACCTTGCAGTGTGGAGACAGCCCCTGCCAGCAACCTCCTCTCCAATGAGGCCTCAACCGAGGCCTAGGCCCAGGGGAAAGGCACCAGCTGGGATGAGCCTGGGGAGGCGCCCGGGCATGTCTGGACCCAGTCCCCGCAGCCTGCCCCTTGGTGGGGCAGTACCCCCGGAGGCCAGGAAGGTCTGTGCAAGGCTGCCAGGGGCAGGGACAGCGCTGGGTCCTGCCCCTGGCCTGTGGGACGTCTGAGCACAACCGGCCCTCTCCCACTGGAAGACCTCCCCGGCTGCCTCCAAAGGCCGGTTTGCAAGCGCTCCCGGCCACTGTTACCAGCAGGCGGGCACAATGCTCCTAAGCCCGGAAGAAAAGCGCTTCAGGGTGGTGCTCTCTCTGGGCCCTTGCCCCTGAGCCTGGGGGCAAGGCAGGGTGTCCACACTCCCAGGCCAAGGCAGAACCACATGCACACGTCTGACCTGCCCCCTGCACCGGCAGAGAGCTCGGGGGAGCCAGAGTCTGTCAGGCAGCTGCTGGGCTGGCCGCCTGTGTGGGAAGTGGCAGAGCCGACCTAGGGGCAAGTTGGGCCTCTTGCTCTCCCTGCTGCCCTGAGGCTGCTGGGCCAAAGAGGTCTTGGGCATCCAGCCCCTTGCTGGTCCCTTCCCTCTGACGAGGCCCTCTGAGCTCCAGCACCTTGCAGTGTGGAGACAGCCCCTGCCAGCAACCTCCTCTCCAAGGAGGCCTCAACCGAGGCCTAGGCCCAGGGGAAAGGCACCAGCGGGGATGAGCCTGGGGAGGCGCCCAGGCATGTCTGGACCCAGTCCCCGCAGCCTGCCCCTTGGTGGGGCAGTACCCCCGGAGGCCAGGAAGGTCTGGGCAAGGCTGGCCAGGGGCAGGGGCCCTGCTGGGTCCTGCCCCTGGCCTGTGGGGCCTCTGAGCACAACCGGCCCTCTCCCACTGGAAGAACTCCCCGGCTGCCTCCAAAGGCCAGTTTGCCAACACTCCCACCCGCTGTTCCCGCCAGGCACGCACAATGCTCCCAAGCCCGGGAGAAAAGCGCTTCGGGGTGGTGCTCTCCTCGGGCCCTTGCCCCTGAGCCTGGGGGCCAGGTAGTTGGTCCACACTCCCAGACCAAGGCAGAACCACATGCACACGTCTGTTCCTGACCCCTGCACCGGCAGAGAGCTCGGGGGAGCCAGAATCTGTCAGGCAGCTGCTGGGCTGGCCGCCTGTGTGGGAAGGGGCAGAGCCGACCTAGGGGCAAGTTGGGCCTCTTCCTCTCCCTGCTGCCCTGAGGCTGCTGGGCCAAAGAGGTCTTGTGCATCCAGCCACTTGCTGGTCCCTTCCCTCTGACGAGGCCCTCTGAGCTCCAGCACCTTGCAGTGTGGAGACAGCCCCTGCCAGCAACATCCTCTCCAAGGAGGCCTCAACCGAGGCCTAGGCCCAGGGGAAAGGCACCAGCGGGGATGAGCCTGGGGAGGCGCCCGGGCATGTCTGGACCCAGTCCCCGCAGCCTGCCCCTTGGTGGGGCAGTACCCCCGGAGGCCAGGAAGATCTGGGCAAGGCTGGCCAGGGGCAGGGGCCCTGCTGGGTCCTCCCCATGGCCTGTGGGGCCTCTGAGCACAACCGGCCCTCTCCCACTGGAAGACCTCCCCGGCTGCCTCCAAAGGCCAGTTTGCCAACACTCCTGCCCGCTCTTCCCGCCAGGCACGCACAATGCTCCCAAGCCCGGGAGAAAAGCGCTTCGGGGTGGTGGTCTCTCCGGGCCCTTGCCCCTGAGCCTGGGGGCCAGGCAGGGGATCCACAGTCCCAGGCCAAGGCACAACAACATTCACACGTCTGTTCCTGCCCCCTCCACCGGCAGAGAGCTGGGGGGAGCCAGAGTCTGTCAGGCAGCTGCTGGGCTGGCCGCCTGTGTGGGAAGGGGCAGAGCCGACCTAGGGGCAAGTTGGGCCTCTTCCTCTCCCTGCTGCCCTGAGGCTGCTGGGCCAAAGAGGTCTTGGGCATCCAGCCCCTTGCTTGTCCCTTCCCTCTGACGAGGCCCTCTGAGCTCCAGCACCTTGCAGTGTGGAGACAGCCCCTGCCAGCAATCTCCTCTCCAAGAAGGCCTCAACCGAGGCCTAGGCCCAGGGAAAAGGCACCAGCGGGGTTGAGCCAGGGGAGGCGCCCGGGCATGTCTGGACCCTGTCCCCGCAGCCTGCCCCTTGGTGGGGCAGTACCCCCGGAGGCCAGGAAGGTCTGGGCAAGGCTGGCCAGGGGCAGGGTCCCTGCTGGGTCCTGCCCCTGGCCTGTGGGGCCTCTGAGCACAACCGGCCCTTGCCCACTGGAAGACCTCCCCGGCTGCCTCCAAAGGCCGGTTTGCAAGCACTCCCGACCACTGTTCCCGCCAGGCGCGCACAATGCTCCCAAGCCCGGGAGAAAAGCGCTTCGGGGTGGTGGTCTCTCCGGGCCCCTGCCCCTGAGCCTGGGGGCCAGGCAGGGGATCCACAGTCCCAGGCCAAGGCAGAACCACATGCACACGTCTGTTCCTGCCCCCTCCACCAGCAGAGAGCTGGGGGGAGCCAGAGTCTGTCAGGCAGCTGCTGGGCTGGCCGCCTGTGTGGGAAGGGGCAGAGCCGACCTAGGGGCAAGTTGGGCCTCTTGCTCTCCCTGCTGCCCTGAGGCTGCTGGGCCAAAGAGGTCTTGGGCATCCAGCCCCTTGCTGGGCCCTTCCCTCTGACGAGGCCCTCTGAGCTCCAGCACCTTGCAGTGTGGAGACAGCCCCTGCCAGCAACCTCTTCTCCAAGGAGGCCTCAACCGAGGCCTAGGCCCAGGGGAAAGGCAACAGCGGGGATGAGCCTGGGGAGGCGCCCGGGCATGTCTGGACCCAGTCCCCGCAGCCTGCCCCTTGGTGGGGCAGTACCCCCGGAGGCCAGGAAGGTCTGGGCAAGGCTGGCCAGGGGCAGGGGCCCTGCTGGGTCCTGCCCCTGGCCTGTGGGGCCTCTGAGCACAACCGGCCCTCTCCCACTGGAAGACCTCCCCGGCTGCCTCCAAAGGCCGGTTTGCCAACACTCCCGCCCGCTGTTCCCGCCAGGCACGCACAATGCTCCCAAGCCCGGGAGAAAAGCGCTTCAGGGTGTTGCCCTCTCCGGGCCCTTGCCCCTGAGCCTGGGGTCCAGGCAGTGGGTCCACACTCCCAGACCAAGGCAGAACCACATGCACACGTCTGTTCCTGACCCCTGCACCGGCAGAGAGCTCGGGGGAGCCAGAGTCTGTCAGGCAGCTGCTGGGTTGGCTGCCTGTGTGGGAATGGGCAGAGCCGACCTAGGGGCAAGTTGGGCCTCTTCCTCTCCCTGCTGCCCTGAGGCTGCTGGGCCAAAGAGGTCTTGGGCATCCAGCCCCTTGCTGGTCCCTTCCCTCTGACGAGGCCCTCTGAGCTCCAGCACCTTGCAGTGTGGAGACAGCCCCTGCCAGCAACCTCCTCTCCAAGGAGGCCTCAACCGAGGCCTAGGCCCAGGGGAAAGGCACCAGCGGGGATGAGCCAGTGGAGGCGCAAGGGCATGTCTGGACCCAGTCCCCGCAGCCTGCCCCTTGGTGGGGCAGTACCCCCGGAGGCCAGGAAGGTCTGGGCAAGGCTGCGAGGGGCAGGGGCCCTGCTGGGTCGTGCCCCTGGCCTGTGGGGCGTCTGAGCACAACCGGCACTCTCCCGCTGGAAGACCTCCCCGTCTGCCTCCAAAGGCCGGTTTGCAAGCACTCCCGCCCGCTGTTCCCGCCAGGCAGGCACAATGCTCCCAAGCCCGGGAGAAAAGCGCTTCGGGGTGGTGCTCTCCTCGGGCCCTTGCCCCTGAGCCTGGGGGCCAGGCAGTTGGAACACACTCCCAGGCCAAGGCAGAACGACATGCACACGTCTGTTCCTGCCCCCTACACCGGAAGAGAGCTCGGGGGAGCCAGAGACTGCCAGGCTGCTGCTGGGCTGGCTGCCTGTGTGGGACGGGGCAGAGCCGACCTAGGGGCAAGTTGGGCCTCTTGCTCTCCCTGCTGCCCTGAGGCTGCTGGGTCAAAGAGGTCTTGGGCATCCAGCCCTTTGCTGGTCCCTTCCCTCTGACGAGGCCCTCTGAGCTCCAGCACCTTGCAGTGTGGAGACAGCCCCTGCCAGCAACCTCCTCTCCAAAGAGGCCTCAACCGAGGCCTACGCCCAGGGGAAAAGCACCAGCGGGGATGATCCTGGGGAGGCGCACGGACATGTCTGGACCCAGTCCCCGCAGCCTGCCCCTTGGTGGGGCAGTACCCCCGGAGGCCAGGAAGGTCTGGGCAAGGCTGGCCAGGGGCAGGGTCCCTGCTGGGTCCTGCCCCTGGCCTGTGAGGCCTCTGAGCACAACCGGCCCTCTCCCACTGGAAGACCTCCCCAGCTGCCTCCAAAGTCCTGTTTGCAAACACTCCCGCCCGCTGTTCACGCCAGGCTCGCACAATGCTCCCAAGCCCGGGAGAAAAGCGCTTCGGGGTGGTGCTCTCTCCGGGCCCTTGCCCCTGAGCCTGGGCGCCAGGCAGTGGGTCCACACTCCCAGACCAAGGCAGAACCACATGCACACGTCTGTTCCTGACCCCTGCACCGGCAGAGAGCTCGGGGGAGCCAGAGTCTGTCAGGCAGCTGCTGGGCTGGCCGCCTGTGTGGGAAGGGGCAGAGCCGACCTAGGGGCAAGTTGGGCCTCTTCCTCTCCCTGCTGCCCTGAGGCTGCTGGGCCAAAGAGGTCTTGGGCATCCAGCCCCTTGCTGGTCCCTTCCCTCTGACGAGGCCCTCTGAGCTCCAGCACCTTGCAGTGTGGAGACAGCCCCTGCCAGCAACCTCCTCTCCAATGAGGCCTCAACCGAGGCCTAGGCCCAGGGGAAAGGCACCAGCGGGGATGAGCCTGGGGAGGCGCCCGGGCATGTCTGGACCCAGTCCCCGCAGCCTGCCCCTTGGTGCGGCAGTACCCCCGGAGGCCAGGAAGGTCTGTGCAAGGCTGCCAGGGGCAGGGACAGCGCTGGGTCCTGCCCCTGGCCTGTGGGACGTCTGAGCACAACCGGCACTCTCCCGCTGGAAGACCTCCCCGGCTGCCTCCAAAGGCCGGTTTGCAAGCACTCCCGCCAGCTGTTCCCGCCAGGCACGCACAATGCTCCCAAGCCCGGGAGAAAAGCGCTTCGGGGTGGTGCTCTCTCCAGGCCCTTGCCCCTAAGCCTGCGGGCCAGGCAGGGGGAACACACTCCCAGGCCAAGACAGAACGACATGAACACGTCTGTTCCTGCCCCCTACACCGGCAGAGAGCTCGGGGGAGCCAGAGTCTCTCAGGCAGGTGCTGGGCTGGCCGCCTGTGTGGGAAGGGGCAGAGCCGACCTAGGGGCAAGTTGGGCCTCTTGCTCTCCCTGCTGCCCTGAGGCTGCTGGGCCAAAGACGTCTTGGGCATCCAGCCCTTTGCTGGTCCCTTCCCTCTGACGAGGCCCTCTGAGCTCCAGCACCTTGCAGTGTGGAGACAGCACCTGCCAGCAATCTCCTCTCCAAGGAGGCCTCAACCGAGGCCTAGGCCCAGGGGAAAGGCACCAGCGGGGATGAGCCTGGGGAGGCGCCCGGGCATGTCTGGACCCAGTCCCCGCAGCCTGCCCCTTGGTGGGGCAGTACCCCTGGAGGCCAGGAAGGTCTGGGCAAGGCTGACCAGGGGCAGGCGCCCTGCTGGGTCCTGCCCCTGGCCTATGGGGCCTCTGAGCACAACCGGCCCTCTCCCACTGGAAGACCTCCCCGGCTGCCTCCAAAGGCCGTTTTGCACGCACTCCCGCCCACTCTTCCCACCAAGCGCGCACAATGCTCCCAAGCCCGGGAGAAAAGCGCTTCGGGGTGGTGCTCTCTCCGGGCCCTTGCCCCTGAGACTGTGGGCCAGGCAGGGTGTCCACACTCCCAGGCCAAGGCAGAACCACATGCACACGTCTGACCTGCCCCCTGCACCGGCAGAGAGCTCGGGGGAGCCAGAGTCTGTCAGGCAGCTGCTGGGCTGGCCGCCTGTGTGGGAAGGGGCAGAGCCGACCTTGGGGTAAGATGGGCCTCTTGCTCTCCCTGCTGCCCTGAGGCTGCTGGGCCAAAGAGGTCTTGGGCATCCAGCCCCTTGCTTGTCCCTTCCCTCTGACGAGGCCCTCTGAGCTCCAGGACCTTGCAGTGTGGAGACAGCCCCTGCCAGCAATCTCCTCTCCAAGGAGGCCTCAACCGAGGCCTAGGCCCAGGGAAAAGGCACCAGCGGGGTTGAGCCAGGGGAGGCGCCCGGGCATGTCTGGACCCTGTCCCCGCAGCCTGCCCCTTGGTGGGGCAGTACCCCCGGAGGCCAGGAAGGTCTGCGCAAGGCTTGCCAGGGGCAGGGGCCCTGCTGGGTCCTGCCCCTGGCCTGTGGGGCCTCTGAGCACAACCGGCCCTTGCCCACTGGAAGACCTCCCCGGCTGCCTCCAAAGGCCGGTTTGCAAGCACTCCCGCCCACTGTTCCCGCCAGGCGCGCACAATGCTCCCAAGCCCGGGAGAAAAGCGCTTCGGGGTGGTGGTCTCTCCGGGCCCCTGCCCCTGAGCCTGGGGGCCAGGCAGGGGATCCACAGTCCCAGGCCAAGGCAGAACCACATGCACACGTCTGTTCCTGCCCCCTCCACCGGCAGAGAGCTGGGGGGAGCCAGAGTCTGTCAGGCAGCTGCTGGGCTGGCCGCCTGTGTGGGAAGGGGCAGAGCCGACCTAGGGGCAAGTTGGGCCTCTTGCTCTCCCTGCTGCCCTGAGGCTGCTGGGCCAAAGAGGTCTTGGGCATCCAGCCCCTTGCTGGTCCCTTCCCTCTGACGAGGCCCTCTGAGCTCCAGCACCTTGCAGTGTGGAGACAGCCCCTGCCAGCAACCTCTTCTCCAAGGAGGCCTCAACCGAGGCCTAGGCCCAGGGGAAAGGCACCAGCGGGGATGAGCCAGTGGAGGCGCACGGGCATGTCTGGACCCAGTCCCCGCAGCCTGCCCCTTGGTGGGGCAGTACCCCCGGAGGCCAGGAAGGTCTGGGCAAGGCTGGCCAGGGTCAGGGGCCCTGCTGGGTCCTGCCCCTGGCCTGTGGGGCCTCTGAGCACAACCGGCCCTCTCCCACTGGAAGACCTCCCCGGCTGCCTCCAAAGGCCGGTTTGCCAACACTCCCGCCCGCTGTTCCCGCCAGGCACGCACAATGCTCCCAAGCCCGGGAGAAAAGCGCTTCAGGGTGTTGCCCTCTCCGGGCCCTTGCCCCTGAGCCTGGGGTCCAGGCAGTGGGTCCACACTCCCAGAACAAGGCAGAACCACATGCACACGTCTGTTCCTGACCCCTGCACCGGCAGAGAGCTCGGGGGAGCCAGAGTCTGTCAGGCAACTGCTGGGTTGGCTGCCTGTGTGGGAAGGGGCAGAGCCGACCTAGGGGCAAGTTGGGCCTCTTCCTCTCCCTGCTGCCCTGAGGCTGCTGGGCCAAAGACGTCTTGGGCATCCAGCCCCTTACTGGTCCCTTCCCTCTGACGAGGCCCTCTGAGCTCCAGCACCTTGCAGTGTGGAGACAGCCCCTGCCAGCAACCTCTCCAAGGAGGCCTCAACCGAGGCCTAGGCCCAGGGGAAAGGCACCAGCGGGGATGAGCCAGTGGAGGCGCAAGGGCATGTCTGGACCCAGTCACCGCAGCCTGCCCCTTGGTGGGGCAGTACCCCCGGAGGCCAGGAAGGTCTGGGCAAGGCTGGCCAGGGGCAGGGGCCCTGCTGGGTCGTGCCCCTGGCCTGTGGGGCGTCTGAGCACAACCGGCACTCTCCCGCTGGAAGACCTCCCCGTCTGCCTCCAAAGGCCGGTTTGCAAGCACTCCCGCCCGCTGTTCCCGCCAGGCAGGCACAATGCTCCCAAGCCCGGGAGAAAAGCACTTCGGGGTGGTGCTCTCCTCGGGCCCTTGCCCCTGAGCCTGGGGGCCAGGCAGTTGGAACACACTCCCAGGCCAAGGCAGAACGACATGCACACGTCTGTTCCTGCCCCCTACACCGGCAGAGAGCTCGGGGGAGCCAGAGACTGCCAGGCTGCTGCTGGGCTGGCTGCCTGTGTGGGACAGGGCAGAGCCGACCTAGGGGCAAGTTGGGCCTCTTGCTCTCCCTGCTGCCCTGAGGCTGCTGGGTCAAAGAGGTCTTGGGCATCCAGCCCTTTGCTGGTCCCTTCCCTCTGACGAGGCCCTCTGAGCTCCAGCACCTTGCAGTGTGGAGACAGCCCCTGCCAGCAACCTCCTCTCCAATGAGGCCTCAACCGAGGCCTAGGCCCAGGGGAAAGGCACCAGCGGGGATGAGCCTGGGGAGGCGCACGGGCATGTCTGGACCCAGTCCCCGCAGCCTGCCCCTTGGTGGGGCAGTACCCCCGGAGGCCAGGAAGGTCTGTGCAAGGCTGCCAGGGGCAGGGACAGCGCTGGGTCCTGCCCCTGGCCTGTGGGACGTCTGAGCACAACCGGCCCTCTCCCACTGGAAGACCTCCCCGGCTGCCTCCAAAGGCGGGTTTGCCAACACTCCCGCCCGCTGTTCCCGCCAGGCACGCACAACGCTCCCAAGGCCAGGAGAAAAGCGCTTCGGGGTGTTGCTCTCTCCGGGCCCTTGCCCCTGAGCCTGGGGTCCAGGCAGTGGGTCCACACTCCCAGACCAAGGCAGAACCACATGCACACGTCTGTTCCTGACCCCTGCACCGGCAGAGAGCTCGGGGGAGCCAGAGTCTGTCAGGCAGCTGCTGGGTTGGCTGCCTGTGTGGGAAGGGGCAGAGCCGACCTAGGGGCAAGTTGGGCCTCTTGCTCTCCCTGCTGCCCTGAGGCTGCTGGGCCAAAGAGGTCTTGGGCATCCAGCCCCTTGCTGGTCCCTTCCCTCTGACGAGGCCCTCTGAGCTCCAGCACCTTGCAGTGTGGAGACAGCCCCTGCCAGCAACCTCCTCTCCAAGGAGGCCTCAACCTAGGCCTAGGCCCAGGGGAAAGGCACCAGCGGGGATGAGCCAGTGGAGGCGCACGGGCATATCAGGACCCAGTCCACGCAGCCTGCCCCTTGGTGGGGCAGTACCCCCGGAGGCCAGGAAGGTCTGGGCAAGGCTGGCCAGGGGCAGGGGCCCTGCTGGGTCCTGCCCCTGGCCTGTGGGGCCTCTGAGCACAAACGGCCCTCTCCCACTGGAAGAACTCCCCGGCTGACTCCAAGGGCCAGTTTGCCAACACTCCCGCCCGCTGTTCCCGCCAGGCACGCACAATGCTCCCAAGCCCGGGAGAAAAGCACTTCGGGGTGGTGCTCTCCTCGGGCCCTTGCCCCTGAGCCTGGGGGCCAGGCAGTTGGTCCACACTCCCAGACCAAGGCAGAACCACATGCACACGTCTGTTCCTGACCCCTGCACCGGCAGAGAGCTCGGGGGAGCCAGAGTCTGTCAGGCAGCTGCTGGGCTGGCCGCCTGTGTGGGAAGGGGCAGAGCCGACCTAGGGGCAAGTTGGGCCTCTTGCTCTCCCTGCTGCCCTGAGGCTGCTGGGCCAAAGAGGTCTTGGGCATCCAGCCCCTTGCTGGTCCCTTCCCTCTGACGAGGCCCTCTGAGCTCTAGCACCTTGCAGTGTGGAGACAGCCCCTGCCAGCAACATCCTCTCCAAGGAGGCCTCAACCGAGGCCTAGGCCCAGGGGAAAGGCACCAGCGGGGTTGAGCCAGGGGAGGCGCCCGAGCATGTCTGGACCCTGTCCCCGCAGCCTGCCCCTTGGTGGGGCAGTACCCCCGGAGGCCAGGAAGGTCTGGGCAAGGCTGGCCAGGGGCAGGGGCCCTGCTGGGTCCTGCCCCTGGCCTGTGGGGCCTCTGAGCACAACCGGCCCTCTCCCACTGGAAGACCTCCCCGGCTGCCTCCAAAGTCCTGTTTGCAAGCACTCCCGCCCACTGTTCCCGCCAGGCGAGCACAATGCTCCCAAGCCCGGGAGAAAAGCGCTTCGGGGTGGTGGTCTCTCCGGGCCCTTGCCCCTGAGCCTGGGGGCCAGGCAGGGGATCCACAGTCCCAGGCCAAGGCACAACAACATGCACACGTCTGTTCCTGCCCCCTCCACCGGCAGAGAGCTGGGGGGAGCCAGAGTCTGTCAGGCAGCTGCTGGGCTGGCCGCCTGTGTGGGAAGGGGCAGAGCCGACCTAGGGGCAAGTTGGGCCTCTTGCTCTCCCTGCTGCCCTGAGGCTGCTGGGCCAAAGAGGTCTTGGGCATCCAGCCCCTTGCTGGTCCCTTCCCTCTGACGAGGCCCTCTGAGCTCCAGCACCTTGCAGTGTGGAGACAGCCCCTGCCAGCAACCTCCTCTCCAAGGAGGCCTCAACCGAGGCCTAGGCACAGGGGAAAGGCACCAGCGGGGATGAGCCAGTGGAGGCGCACGGGCATATCAGGACCCAGTCCCTGCAGCCTGCCCCTTGGTGGGGCAGTACCCCCGGAGGCCAGGAAGGTCTGGGCAAGGCTGGCCAGGGGCAGGGTCCCTGCTGGGTCCTGCCCCTGGTCTGTGGGGCCTCTGAGCACAACCGGACCTCTCCCACTGGAAGACCTCCCCGGCTGCCTCCAAAGGCGGGTTTGCCAACACTCCCGCCCGCTGTTCCGCCAGGCACGCACAACGCTCCCAAGGCCAGGAGAAAAGCGCTTCGGGGTCTTGCTCTCTCCGGGCCCTTGCCCCTGAGCCTGGGGTCCAGGCAGTGGGTCCACACTCCCAGACCAAGGCAGAACCACATGCACACGTCTGTTCCTGACCCCTGCACCGGCAGAGAGCTCGGGGGAGCCAGAGTCTGTCAGGCAGCTGCTGGGTTGGCTGCCTGTGTGGGAAGGGGCAGAGCCGACCTAGGGGCAAGTTGGGCCTCTTGCTCTCCTTGCTGCCCTGAGGCTGCTGGGCCAAAGAGGTCTTGGGCATCCAGCCCCTTGCTGGTCCCTTCCCGCTGACGAGGCCCTCTGAGCTCCAGCACCTTGCAGTATGGAGACAGCCCCTGCCAGCAACCTCCTCTCCAAGGAGGCATCAACCGAGGCCTATGCCCAGGGGAAAGGCACCAGCGGGGATGAGCCTGGGGAGGCGCCCAGGCATGTCTGGACCCAGTTCCCGCAGCCTGCCCCTTGGTGGGGCAGTACCCCCGGAGGCCAGGAAGGTCTGGGCAAGGCTGGCCAGGGGCAGGGGACCTGCTGGGTCCTGCCCCTGGCCTGTGAGGCCTCTGAGCACAACCGGCCCTCTCCCACTGGAAGACCTCCACGGCTGCCTCCAAAGTCCTGTTTGCAAACACTCCCGCCCGCTGTTCACGCCAGGCTCGCACAATGCTCCCAAGCCCGTGAGGAAAGCGCTTCGGGGTGGTGGTCTCTCCGGGCCCTTGCCCCTGAGCCTGGGGGCAAGGCAGGGGGAACACACTCCCAGGCCAAGGCAGAACCTCATGCCCACGTCTGTTCCTGTCCCCTGCACCGGCAGTGAGCTTGGGGGAGCCAGAGTCTGTCAGGCAGCTGCTGGGTTGGCCGCCTGTGTGGGAAGGGGCAGAGCCGCCCTAGGGGCAAGATGGGCCTCTTGCTCTCCCTGCTGCCCTGAGGCTGCTGGGCCAAAGACGTCTTGGGCATCCAGCCCCTTACTGGTCCCTTCACTCTGACGAGGCCCTCTGAGCTCCAGCACCTTGCAGTGTGGAGACAGCCCCTGCCAGCAACCTCCTCTCCAAGGAGGCCTCAACCGAGGCCTAGGCCAAGGGGAAAGGCACCAGCGGGGATGAGCCTGGGGAGGCGCCCGGGCATGTCTGGACCCAGGCCCCGCAGCCTGCCCCTTGGTGGGGCAGTACCCCCGGAGGCCAGGAAGGTCTGGGCAAGGCTGGCCAGGGGCAGGGGCCCTGCTGCGTCCTGCCCCTGGCCTGTGGGGCCTCTGAGCACAACCGGCCCTCTCCCACTGGAAGACCTCCCCGGCTGCCTCCAAAGGCCGGTTTGCAAGCGCTCCCGCCCACTGTTCCCAGCAGGCGTGCACAATGCTCCCAAGCCCGGGAGAAAAGCGCTTCAGGGTGGTGCTCTCTCCGGGCCCTTTCCCCTGAGCCTGGGGGCCAGGCAGGGGGTCCACACTCCCAGGCCAAGGCAGAACGACATGCACACGTCTGTTCCTGCCCCATGCACCGGCAGAGACCTCGGGGCAGCCAGAGTCTGTCAGGCAGCTGCTGGGCTGGCCGCCTGTGTGGGACGGGGCAGAGCCGACCTAGGGGCAAGTTGGGCCTCTTGCTCTCCCTGCTGCCCTGAGGCTGCTGGGCCAAAGAGATCTTGGGCATCCAGCCCCTTGCTTGTCCCTTCCCTCTGACGAGGCCCTCTGAGCTCCAGCACCTTGCAGTGTGGAGACAGCCCCTGCCAGCAACCTCCTCTCCAAGGAGGCCTCAACCGAAGCCTAGGACCAGGGGAAAGGCACCAGCGGAGATGAGCCTGGGGAGGCGCCCGGGCATGTCTGGACCCAGTCCCCACAGCCTGCCCCTTGGTGGGGCAGTACCCCCGGAGGCCAGGAAGGTCTGGGCAAGGCTGGCCACGGGCAGGGGCCCTGCTGGGTCCTGCCCCTGGCCTGTGGGGCCTCTGAGCACAACCGGCCCTCTCCCACTGGAAGACTTCCCCGGCTGCCTCCAAAGGCCGGTTTGCCAACACTCCCGCCCGCTGTTCCCGCCAGGCACGCACTATTCTCCCAAGCCCGGGAGAAAAGCGCTTCGGGGTGTTGCTCTCTCCGGGCCCTTGCCCCTGAGCGTGGGGGCGAGGCAGTGGGTCTACACTCCCAGACCAACGCAGAACCACATGCACACGTCTGTTCCTGACCCCTGCACCGCAGAGAGCTCGGGGGAGCCAGAGTCTGTCAGGCAGCTGCTGGGCTGGCCGCCTGTGTGGGAAGGGGCAGAGCCGACCTAGGGGCAAGTTGGGCCTCTTCCTCTCCCGGCTGCCCTGAGGCTGCTGGGCCAAAGAGGTCTTGGGCATCCAGCCCCTTGCTGGTCCCTTCCCTCTGACGAGGCCCTCTGAGCTCCAGCACCTTGCAGTGTGGAGACAGACCCTGCCAGCAACCTCCTCTCCAAGGAGGCCTCAACCGAGGCCTAGGCCCAGGGGAAAGGCACCAGCGGGGATGAGCCTGGGGAGGCGCCCGGGCATGTGTGGACCCAGTCCCCGCAGCCTGCCCCTTGGTGGGGCAGTACCCCCGGAGGCCAGGAGGGTCTGGGCAAGGCTGCCAGGGGCAGGGACACTGCTGGGTCCTGCCCCTGGCCTGTGGGGCGTCTGAGCACAACCGGCCCTCTCCCGCTGGAAGACCTCCCCGGCTGCCTCCAAAGGCCGGTTTGCAAGCACTCCCGCCCGCTGTTCCCGCCAGGCACGCACAATGCTCCCAAGCCCGGGAGAAAAGCGCTTCGGGGTGGTGCTGTTTCCGGGCCCTTGCCCCTGAGCCTGCGGGACAGGCAGGGGGAACACACTCCCAGGCCAAGGCAGAACGACATGCACACGTCTGTTCCTGCCCCCTACACCGGCAGAGAGTTCGGGGGAGCCAGAGACTGCCAGGCTGCTGCTGGGCTGGCTGCCTGTGTGGGACGGGGTAGACCCGACCTAGGGGCAAGTTGGGCCTCTTGCTCTCCCTGCTGCCCTGAGGCTGCTGGGTCAAAGAGGTCTTGGGCATCCAGCCCTTTGCTGGTCCTTTCCCTCTGACGAGGCCCTCTGAGCTCCAGCACCTTGCAGTGTGCAGACAGCCCCTGCCGGCAACCTCCTCTCCAAGGAGGCCTCAACCGAGGCCTAGGCCCAGGGGAAAGGCACCAGCGGGGATGAGCCTGGGGAGGCGCCCGGGCATGTCTGGACCCAGTCCCCGCAGCCTGCCCCTTGGTGGGGTAGTACCCCCGGAGGCCAGGAAGGTCTGGGCAAGGCTGCCAGAGGCAGGGACACTGCTGGGTCCTGCCCCTGGCCTGTGGGGCCTCTGAGAACAACTGGCACTCTCCCGCTGGAAGACCTCCCCGGCTGCCTCCAAAGGCTGGTTTGCAAGCACTCAATCCCGCTGTTCACGCCAGCTGCGCACAATGCTCCCAAGCCCGGGAGAAAAGCATTTTGGGGTGGTGCTCACTCCGGGCTTTGGAAGACCTCCCCGGCTGCCTCCAAGGCCGGTTTGCAAGCACTTCTGCCTGCTGTTCCCGCCACCCGCGCACAATGCTCCCAAGCCCGGGAGAAAAGCGTTTCGGGGTGGTGTTCTCTCTGGACCCAAGAAAGACCTCCCGGGCTGCCCCCAAATGCCGGTTTGCAAGCACTCCCACTCACTGTTCCCGCCATCCGTGCAAATGCTCCAAGCCCAGGAGAAAAGCCCTTCAGGGTGGTGCTCTCTCCCGGCCCTTGGAAGACCTCCCCGGCTGCCTCCAAAGGCTGGATTTCAAGTACTCCCTCCCGCTGTCCCGCCAGCCGCACACAATGCTCCCAATCACGGGAGAAAAGCGCTTCGGGGTGGTGCTCTCTACGGGCCCTTGGAAGACCTCCCCGTTTGTCTCCAAAGGCCGGTTTGCAAGCACTCATGCCCGCTGTTCCCGCCAGCCGCGCACAATGCTCCCAAGCCTAGGAGAAAAGCGCTTCGGGGTGGTGCTCTCTCCCGGCCCTTGGAAGACCTCCCCGGCTGCCTCCAAAGGCCGGTTTGCAAGCACTCAATCCCGCTGTTCCCGCCAGCCGCGCACAATTCTCCCAAGCCCGGGAGAAAAGTGCTTCGGGGTGGTGCTCTCTCCCGGCCCTTGGAAGACCTCCCCGGCTGCCTCCAAAGGCTGGTTTTCAAGAACTCCCTCCCGCTGACCCGCCAGCCGCACACAATGCTCCCAAGCCCGGGAGAAAAGCATTTTGAGGTGGTCTCTCTCCGGGCCCTTGGAAGACTCCCCGGCTGCCTCTAAAGGCCGGTTTGCAAGCACTCATGTCCTCTGTTCCCGACAGCCGCGAACAATGCTCCCAATTCCGTGAGAAAAGTGCTTCGGGATGGTGCTCTCTCCGGGCCCTTGGAAGACCTCCCAAGCTGCCTCCAAAGGCCGGTTTGCAAGCACTCCCGCCCGCTGTTTCCGCCAGCCTCGCACAATGCTCCCAAGCCCGGGAGAAAAGCGCTTCGGGGTGGTGTTCTCTCCGTGCCAATGGAGGACCTCCCTGGCTGCCCCCAAAGGCCGGTTTGCAAGCACTCCCACTCGCTGTTCCCGCCAGCCACGCACAATCCTCCAAAACCCCGGAGAAAAGCGCTTCGGGGTGGTGTTCTCTCCGTGCCCATGGAAGACCTCCCGGGGTGCCCCCAAAGGCCGGTTTGCAAGCACTCCGACTCGCTGTTCCCGCCATCCGCGCACAATGCTCCCAAGCCCGGGAGAAAAGCATTTTGGGGTGGTGCTCACACCGGGCCCTGGAAGACCTCCCCGGTTGCCTCCAAAGGACGGTTTTCAAGCACTCCTGCCTGCTGTTCCCGCCACCCGAGCAGAATGCTCCCAAGCGCGGGAGAAAAGCGCTTCGGGGTGGTGCTCTCTACAGGCCCTTGGAAGACCTCCCCCGCTGCCTCCAAAGGCCGGTTTGCAAGGACTCCTTCCTGCTGTTCCCGCCAGCCACGCACAATGCTCCCAAGCCCGGGAGAAAAGCATTTTGGGGTGGTGCTCACTCCGGGCCCTTGGAAGACCTCCCCGGCTGCCTCCAATGGCCAGTTTGCAAGCACTCATGTCCGCTGTTCCCACCAGCCGCGCACAATGCTCCCAAGCCCGGGAGAAAAGCTTTTTGGGGTGGTGCTCACACCTGGCCCTGGAAGACCTCCCCGGCTGCCTCCAAAGGCCAGTTTTCAAGCACTCCTGCTGCTGTTCCCCCCACCTGCGCACAATGCTCCCAAGCCCGGGAGAAAAGCGCTTCGGGGTGGTGCTCTCTACAGGCCCTTGGAAGACCTCCCCGGCTGCCTCCAAAGGCCGGTTTGCAAGGACTCCTTCCTGCTGTTCCCGCCAGCCACGCACAATGCTCCCAAGCCCGGGAGAGAAGCATTTTGGGGTGGTGCTCTCTACAGGCCCTTGGAAGACCTCCCCGGCTGCCTCCAGTGGCCAGTTTGCAAGCACTCATGCCCGCTGTTCCCACCAGCCGCGCACAATGCTCCCAAGCCCGGGAGAAAAGCTTTTTGGGGTGGTGCTCACACCGGGCCCTGGAAGACCTCCCCGGCTGCCTGCAAAGGCCGGTTTTCAAGCACCTCTGCCTGCTGTTCCTGCCACCCACGCACAATACTCCCAAGCCCGGGAGAAAAGCGCTTCGGGGTGGTGCTCTCTACAGGCCCTTGGAAGACCTCCCCCGCTGCCTCCAAAGGCCGGTTTGCAAGGACTCCTTCCTGCTGTTCCCGCCAGCCACGCACAATGCTCCCAAGCCCGGGAGAAAAGTGCTTCGGGGTGGTGATCTCTCCGGGCCCTTGGAAGTCGTCCCCGGCTGCCTCCAAAGGCCGGTTTGCAAGCACTCATGCCCGTTGTTCCCACCAGCCGCGCACAATGCTCCCAAGCCCGGGAGAAAAGCATTTTGGGGTGGTGCTCACTCCGGGCCCTTGGAAGACCTCCCCGGCTGCCTCCAAAGGCCAGTTTGCAAGCAGTCCTGCCTGCTGTTCCCGCCAGCCGCGCACAATGCTCCCAAGCCCGGGAGAAAAGCGCTTCGGGGTGGTGCTCTCTCCGGGCCCTTGGAAGACGTCCCCGGCTGCCTCCAAAGGCCGGTTTGCAAGCACTCATGCCCGTTGTTCCCACCAGCCGCGCACAATGCTCCCAAGCCCGGGAGAAAAGCATTTTGGGGTGGTGCTCACTCCGGGCCCTTGGAAGACCTCCCCGGCTGCCTCCAAAGGCCAGTTTGCAAGCAGTCCTGCCTGCTGTTCCCGCCAGCCGCGCACAATGTTCCCAAGCCCGGGAGAAAAGCGCTTCGGGGTGGTGCTCTCTCCGGGCACTTTCAAGACCTCCCCGGCTGCCTCCAAAGGCCGGTTTGTAAGTACTCATTCCCGCTGCTTCCACCAGCCACGCACAATGCTCCCAAGCCCGGGAGAAAAGCATTTTGGGGTGGTGCTCTCTCCGGGCCCTTGGAAGACCTCCCGGGCTGCCTCCAAAGGCCGGTTTGCAAGCATTCATGTCCGTTGTTCCCGACAGCCGCGCACAATGCTCCCAAGCCCGAGAGAAAAGCATTTTGGGGTGGTGATCAGTCCGGCCCTTGGAAGACCTCCCCGGCTGCCTCCAAAGGACAGTTTGCAAGCACTCATGCCCGCTGTTCCCGCCAGCCGCGCACAATGCTCCCAAGACCGTGAGAAAAGCGCTTCGGGGTGGTGTTCTCTCAGGGACCATGGAGGACCTCCCCGGCTGCCCCCAAAGGCCGGTTTGCAAGCATACCCACTCGCTGTTCCCGCCAGGCACACACAATGTTCCAAAACCCCGGAGAAAAGCGCTTCGGGGTGGTGGTCTCTCCGGGCCCCTGCCCCTGAGCCTGGGGGCCAGGCAGGGGATCCACAGTCCCAGGCCAAGGCAGAACCACATGCACACGTCTGTTCCTGCCCCCTCCACCGGCAGAGAGCTGGGGGGAGCCAGAGTCTGTCAGGCAGCTGCTGGGCTGGCCACCTGTGTGGGAAGGGGCAGAGCCGACCTAGGGGCAAGTTGGGCCTCTTGCTCTCCCTGCTGCCCTGAGGCTGCTGGGCCAAAGAGGTCTTGGGCATCCAGCCCCTTGCTGGTCCCTTCCCTCTGACGAGGCCCTCTGAGCTCCAGCACCTTGCAGTGTGGAGACAGCCCCTGCCAGCAACCTCCTCTCCAAGGAGGCCTCAACCGAGGCCTAGGCCCAGGGGAAAGGCACCAGCGGAGATGAGCCATTGGAGGCGCCCGGGCATGTCTGGACCCAGTCCCCGCAGCCTGCCCCTTGGTGGGGCAGTACCCCCGGAGGCCAGGAAGGTCTGGGCAAGGCTGCGAGGGGCAGGGGCCCTGCTGGGTCGTGCCCCTGGCCTGTGGGGCGTCTGAGCACAACCGGCACTCTCCCGCTGGAAGACCTCCCCGTCTGCCTCCAAAGGCCGGTTTGCAAGCACTCCCGCCCGCTGTTCCCGCCAGGCACGCACAATGCTCCCAAGCCCGGGAGAAAAGCGCTTCGGGGTGGTGCTCTCTCCGGGCCCTTGCCGCTGAGCCTGGGGGACAGGCAGTTGGAACACACTCCCAGGCCAATGCAGAACGACATGCACACGTCTGTTCCTGCCCCCTACACCGGCAGAGAGCTCGGGGGAGCCAGAGACTGCCAGGCTGCTGCTGGGCTGGCTGCCTGTGTGGGACGGGGCAGAGCCGACCTAGGGGCAAGTTGGGCCTCTTGCTCTCCCTGCTGCCCTGAGGCTGCTGGGTCAAAGAGGTCTTGGGTATCCAGCCCTTTGCTGGTCCCTTCCCTCTGACGAGGCCCTCTGAGCTCCAGCACCTTGCAGTGTGGAGACAGCCCCTGCCAGCAACCTCCTCTCCAAAGAGGCCTCAACCGAGGCCTACGCCCAGGGGAAAAGCACCAGCAGGGATGATCCTGGGGAGGCGCACGGACATGTCTGGACCCAGTCCCCGCAGCCTGCCCCTTGGTGGGGCAGTACCCCCAGAGGCCAGGAAGGTCTGGGCAAGGCTGGCCAGGGGCAGGGTCCCTGCTGGGTCCTGCCCCTGGCCTGTGAGGCCTCTGAGCACAACCGGCCCTCTCCCACTGGAAGACCTCCCCAGCTGCCTCCAAAGTACTGTTTGCAAACACTCCCGCCCGCTGTTCACGCCAGGCTCGCACAATGCTCCCAAGCCCGGGAGAAAAGCGCTTCGGGGTGGTGCTCTCTCCGGGCCCTTGCCCCTGAGCCTGGGGGCCAGGCAGTGGGTCCACACTCCCAGACCAAGGCAGAACCACATGCACACGTCTGTTCCTGACCCCTGCACTGGCAGAGAGCTCTGGGGAGCCAGAGTCTGTCAGGCAGGTGCTGGGCTGGCCGCCTGTGTGGGAAGGGGCAGAGCCGACCTAGGGGCAAGTTGGGCCTCTTCCTCTCCCTGCTGCCCTGAGGCTGCTGGGCCAAAGAGGTCTTGGGCATCCAGCCTTTTGGTGGTCCCTTCCCTCTGACGAGGCCCTCTGAGCTCCAGCACCTTGCAGTGTGGAGACAGCCCCTGCCAGTAACCTCCTCTCCAATGAGGCCTCAACCGAGGCCTAGGCCCAGGGGAAAGGCACCAGCGGGGATGAGCCTGGGGAAGCGCCCGGGCATGTCTGGACCCAGTCCCCGCAGCCTGCCCCTTGGTGGGGCAGTACCCCCGGAGGCCAGGAAGGTCTGTGCAAGGCTGCCAGGGGCAGGGACAGCGCTGGGTCCTGCCCCTGGCCTGTGGGACGTCTGAGCACAACCGGCACTCTCCCGCTGGAAGACCTCCCCGTCTGCCTCCAAAGGCCGGTTTGCAAGCACTCCCGCCCGCTGTTCCCGCCAGGCACGCACAATGCTCCCAAGCCCGGGAGAAAAGCGCTTCGGGGTGGTGCTCTCTCCGGGCCCATGCCCCTAAGCCTGCGGGCCAGGCAGTTGGAACACACTCCCAGGCCAAGACAGAACGACATGAACACGTCTGTTCCTGCCCCCTACACCGGCAGAGAGCTCGGGGGAGCCAGAGTCTCTCAGGCAGGTGCTGGGCTGGCCGCCTGTGTGGGAAGGGGCAGAGCCGACCTAGGGGCAAGTTGGGCCTCTTGCTCTCCCTGCTGCCCTGAGGCTGCTGGGACAAAGACTTCTTGGGCATCCAGCCCTTTGCTGGTCCCTTCCCTCTGACGAGGCCCTCTGAGCTCCAGCACCTTGCAGTGTGGAGACAGCACCTGCCAGCAATCTCCTCTCCAAGGACGCCTCAACCGAGGCCTAGGCCCAGGGGAAAGGCAACAGCGGGGATGAGCCTGGGGAGGCGCCCGAGCATGTCTGGACCCAGTCCCCGCAGCCTGCCCCTTGGTGGGGCAGTACCCCTGGAGGCCAGGAAGGACTGGGAAAGGCTGGCCAGGGGCAGGGGACCTGCTGGGTCCTGCCCCTGGCCTGTGGGACCTCTGAGCACAACCGGCCCTCTCCCACTGGAAGACCTCCCCGGCTGCCTCCAAAGTCCTGTTTGCCAACACTCCCACCCACTGTTCACGCCAGACTTGCACAATGCTCCCAAGCCCGGGAGAAAAGCGCTTCGGGGTGGTGCTCTCTCCGGGCCCTTGCCCCTGAGCCTGGGGGCAAGGCATGGGGAACACACTCCCAGGCCAAGGCAGAACCACATGCCCACGTCTGTTCCTGTCCCCTGCACCGGCAGAGAGCTTGGGGGAGCCAGAGTCTGTCAGGCAGCTGCTGGGTTGGCCGCCTGTGTGGGAAGGGGCAGAGCCGCCCTAGGGGCAAGTTGGGCCTCTTGCTCTCCCTGCTGCCCTGAGGCTGCTGGGCCAAAGACGTCTTGGGCATCCAGCCCCTTACTGGTCCCTTCCCTCTGACGAGGCCCTCTGAGCTCCAGCACCTTGCAGTGTGGAGACAGCCCCTGCCAGCAACCTCCTCTCCAAGGAGGCCTCAACCGAGGCCTAGGCCCAGGGGAAAGGCACCAGCGGGGATGAGCCTGGGGAGGCGCCCGGGGATGTCTGGACCCAGTCCCCGCAGCCTGCCCCTTGGTGGGGCAGTTCCCCCGGAGGCCAGGAAGGTCTGGGCAAGGCTGGCCAGGGTCAGGGGCCCTGCTGGGTCCTGCCCCTGGCCTGTGGGGCCTCTGAGCACAACCGGCCCTCTCCCACTGGAAGACCTCCCCGGCTGCCTCCAAAGTCCTGTTTGCAAGCACTCCCGCCCACTGTTCCCGCCAGGCGCGCACAATGCTCCCAAGCCCGGGAGAAAAGCGCTTCGGGGTGGTGGTCTCTCCGGGCCCTTGCCCCTGAGCCTGGGGGCCAGGCAGGGGATCCACAGTCCCAGGCCAAGGCACAACAACATGCACACGTCTGTTCCTGCCCCCTCCACCGGCAGAGAGCTGGGGGGAGCCAGAGTCTGTCAGGCAGCTGCTGGGCTGGCCGCCTGTGTGGGAAGGGGCAGAGCCGACCTAGGGGCAAGTTGGGCCTCTTGCTCTCCCTGCTGCCCTGAGGCTGCTGGGCCAAAGAGGTCTTGGGCATCCAGCCCCTTGCTGGTCCCTTCCCTCTGACGAGGCCCTCTGAGCTCCAGCACCTTGCAGTGTGGAGACAGCCCCTGCCAGCAACCTCCTCTCCAAGGAGGCCTCAACCGAGGCCTAGGCACAGGGGAAAGGCACCAGCGGGGATGAGCCAGTGGAGGCGCACGGGCATATCAAGACCCAGTCCCTGCAGCCTGCCCCTTGGTGGGGCAGTACCCCCGGAGGCCAGGAAGGTCTGGGCAAGGCTGGCCAGGGGCAGGGTCCCTGCTGGGTCCTGCCCCTGGCCTGTGGGGCCTCTGAGCACAACCGGCCCTCTCCCACTGGAAGACCTCCCCGGCTGCCTCCAAAGGCGGGTTTGCCAACACTCCCGCCCGCTGTTCCCGCCAGGCACGCACAACGCTCCCAAGGCCAGGAGAAAAGCGCTTCGGGGTGTTGCTCTCTCCGGGCCCTTGCCCCTGAGCCTGGGGTCCAGGCAGTGGGTCCACACTCCCAGACCAAGGCAGAACCACATGCACACGTCTGTTCCTGACCCCTGCACCGGCAGAGAGCTCGGGGGAGCCAGAGTCTGTCAGGCAGCTGCTGGGTTGGCTGCCTGTGTGGGAAGGGGCAGAGCCGACCTAGGGGCAAGTTGGGCCTCTTGCTCTCCCTGCTGCCCTGAGGCTGCTGGGCCAAAGAGGTCTTGGGCATCCAGCCCCTTGCTGGTCCCTTCCCGCTGACGAGGCCCTCTGAGCTCCAGCACCTTGCAGTGTGGAGACAGCCCCTGCCAGCAACCTCCTCTCCAAGGAGGCCTCAACCGAGGCCTAGGCCCAGGGGAAAGGCACCAGCGGGGATGAGCCTGGGGAGGCGCCCGGGCATCTCTGGACCCAGGCCCCGCAGCCTGCCCCTTAGTGGGGCAGTACCCCCGGAGGCCAGGAAGGTCTGGGCAAGGCTGGCCAGGGGCAGGGGCCCTGCTGCGTCCTGCCCCTGGCCTGTGGGGCCTCTGAGCACAACCGGCCCTCTCCCACTGGAAGACCTCCCCTGCTGCCTCCAAGGCCGGTTTGCAAGCGCTCCCGCCCACTGTTCCCAGCAGGCGTGCACAATGCTCCCAAGCCCGGGAGAAAAGCGCTTCAGGGTGGTGCTCTCTCCGGGCCCTTGCCCCTGAGCCTGGGGGCAAGGCAGGGTGTCCACACTCCCAGGACAAGGCAGAACCACATGCACACGTCTGATCTGCCCCCTGCACCGGCAGAGAGCTCGGGGGAGCCAGAGTCTGTCAGGCAGCTGCTGGGCTGGCCGCCTGTGTGGGAAGGGGCAGAGCCGACCTAGGGGCAAGTTGGGCCTCTTGCTCTCCCTGCTGCCCTGAGGCTGCTGGGCCAAAGAGGTCTTGGGCATCCAGCCCCTTGCTGGTCCCTTCCCTCTGACGAGGCCCTCTGAGCTCCAGCACCTTTCAGTGTGGAGACAGCCCCTGGCAGCAACCTCCTCTCCAAGGAGGCCTCAACCGAGGCCTAGGCCCAGGGGAAAGGCACCACCGGGGATGAGCCTGGGGAGGCGCCCGGGCATGTCTGGACCTAGTCCCCGCAGCCTGCCCCTTGGTGGGGCAGTACCCCCGGAGGCCAGGAAGGTCTGGGCAAGGCTGCCAGGGGCAGGGACACTGCTGGGTCCTGCCCCTGGCCTGTGGGGCGTCTGAGCACAACCGGCCCTCTCCCACTGGAAGACCTCCCCGGCTGCCTCCAAAGGCCAGTTTGCCAACACTCCTGCCCGCTCTTCCCGCCAGGCACGCACAATGCTCCCAAGCCCGGGAGAAAAGCGCTTCGGGGTGGTGGTCTCTCCGGGCCTTTGCCCCTGAGCCTGGGGGCCAGGCAGGGGATCCACAGTCCCAGGCCAAGGCACAACAACATGCACACGTCTCTTCCTGCCCCCTCCACCGGCAGAGAGCTGGGGGGAGCCAGAGTCTATCAGGCAGCTGCTGGGCTGGCCGCCTGTGTGGGAAGGGGCAGAGCCGACCTAGGGGCAAGTTGGGCCTCTTGCTCTCCCTGCTGCCCTGAGGCTGCTGGGCCAAAGAGGTCTTGGGCATCCAGCCCCTTGCTGGTCCCTTCCCTCTGACGAGGCCCTCTGAGCTCCAGCACCTTGCAGTGTGGAGACAGCCCCTGCCAGCAACCTCCTCTCCAAGGAGGCCTCAACCGAGGCCTAGGCACAGGGGAAAGGCACCAGCGGGGATGAGCCAGTGGAGGCGCACGGGCATATCAGGACCCAGTCCCTGCAGCCTGCCCCTTGGTGGGGCAGTACCCCCGGAGGCCAGGAAGGTCTGGGCAAGGCTGGCCAGAGGCAGGGTCCCTGCTGGGTCCTGCCCCTGGCCTGTGGGGCCTCTGAGCACAACCGGCCCTCTCCCACTGGAAGACCTCCCCGGCTGCCTCCAAAGGCGGGTTTGCCAACACTCCCGCCCGCTGTTCCCGCCAGGCACGCACAACGCTCCCAAGGCCAGGAGAAAAGCGCTTCGGGGTGTTGCTCTCTCCGGGCCCTTGCCCCTGAGCCTGGGGTCCAGGCAGTGGGTCCACACTCCCAGACCAAGGCAGAACCACATGCACACGTCTGTTCCTGACCCCTGCACCGGCAGAGAGCTCGGGGGAGCCAGAGTCTGTCAGGCAGCTGCTGGGTTGGCTGCCTGTGTGGGAAGGGGCAGAGCCGACCTAGGGGCAAGTTGGGCCTCTTGCTCTCCCTGCTGCCCTGAGGCTGCTGGGCCAAAGACGTCTTGGGCATCCAGCCCCTTGCTGGTCCCTTCCCGCTGACGAGGCCCTCTGAGCTCCAGCACCTTGCAGTGTGGAGACAGCCCCTGCCAGCAACCTCCTCTCCAAGGAGGCCTCAACCGAGGCCTAGGCCCAGGGGAAAGGCACCACTGGGGATGAGCCTGGGGAGGCGCCCGGGCATGTCTGGACCCAGTCCCCGCAGCCTGCCCCTTGGTGGAGCAGTACCCCCGGAGGCCAGGAAGGTCTGGGCAAGGCTGCCAGGGGCAGGGACACTGCTGGGTCCTGCCCCTGGCCTGTGGGGCGTCTGAGCACAACCGGCACTCTCCCGCTGGAAGACCTCCCCGTCTGCCTCGAAAGGCCGGTTTGCAAGCACTCCCGCCCGCTGTTCCCGCCAGGCACGCACAATGCTCCCAAGCCCGGGAGAAAAGCGCTTTGGGGTGGTGCTCTCTCCGGGCCCTTGCCCCTGAGCCTGGGGGCAAGGCATGGGGAACACACTCCCAGGCCAAGGCAGAACCACATGCACACGTCTGTTCCTGTCCCCTGCACCGGCAGAGAGCTTGGGGGAGCCAGAGTCTGTCAGGCAGCTGCTGGGTTGGCCGCCTGTGTGGGAAGGGGCAGAGCCGCCCTAGGGGCAAGTTGGGCCTCTTGCTCTCCCTGCTGCCCTGAGGCTGCTGGGCCAAAGACGTCTTGGGCATCCAGCCCCTTACTGGTCCCTTCCCTCTGACGAGGCCCTCTGAGCTCCAGCACCTTGCAGTGTGGAGACAGCCCCTGCCAGCAACCTCCTCTCCAAGGAGGCCTCAACCGAGGCCTAGGCCCAGGGGAAAGGCACCAGCGGGGATGAGCCAGGGGAGGCGCCCGAGCATGTCTGGACCCAGTCCCCGCAGCCTGCCCCTTGGTTGGGCAGTACCCCCGGAAGCCAGGAAGGTCTGGGTAAGACTGGCCAGGGGCAGGGGCCCTGCTGGGTCCTGCCCCTGGCCTGTGGGGCCTCTGAGCACAACCGGCCCTCTCCCACTGGAAGACCTCCCCGGCTGCCTCCAAAGGCCGGTTTGCAAGCGCTCCCGGCCACTGTTACCAGCAGGCGGGCACAATGCTCCTAAGCCCGGAAGAAAAGCGCTTCAGGGTGGTGCTCTCTCTGGGCCCTTGCCCCTGAGCCTGGGGGCAAGGCAGGGTGTCCACACTCCCAGGCCAAGGCAGAACCACATGCACACGTCTGACCTGCCCCCTGCACCGGCAGAGAGCTCGGGGGAGCCAGAGTCTGTCAGGCAGCTGCTGGGCTGGCCGCCTGTGTGGGAAGGGGCAGAGCCGACCTAGGGGCAAGTTGGGCCTCTTGCTCTCCCTGCTGCCCTGAGGCTGCTGGGCCAAAGAGGTCTTGGGCATCCAGCCCCTTGCTGGTCCCTTCCCTCTGACGAGGCCCTCTGAGCTCCAGCACCTTGCAGTGTGGAGACAGCCCCTGCCAGCAACCTCCTCTCCAAGGAGGCCTCAACCGAGGCCTAGGCCCAGGGGAAAGGCACCAGCGGGGATGAGCCTGGGGAGGCGCCCGGGCATGTCTGGACCCAGTCCCCGCAGCCTGCCCCTTGGTGGGGCAGTACCCCCGGAGGCCAGGAAGGTCTGGGCAAGGCTGGCCAGGGGCAGGGGCCCTGCTGGGTCCTCCCCATGGCCTGTGGGGCCTCTGAGCACAACCGGCCCTCTCCCACTGGAAGACCTCCCCGGCTGCCTCCAAAGGCCAGTTTGCCAACACTCCTGCCCGCTCTTCCCGCCAGGCACGCACAATGCTCCCAAGCCCGGGAGAAAAGCGCTTCGGGGTGGTGGTCTCTCCGGGCCCTTGCCCCTGAGCCTGGGGGCCAGGCAGGGGATCCACAGTCCCAGGCCAAGGCACAACAACATGCACACGTCTGTTCCTGCCCCCTCCACCGGCAGAGAGCTGGGGGGAGCCAGAGTCTGTCAGGCAGCTGCTGGGCTGGCCGCCTGTGTGGGAAGGGGCAGAGCCGACCTAGGGGCAAGTTGGGCCTCTTGCTCTCCCTGCTGCCCTGAGGCTGCTGGGCCAAAGAGGTCTTGGGCATCCAGCCCCTTGCTGGTCCCTTCCCTCTGACGAGGCCCTCTGAGCTCCAGCACCTTGCAGTGTGGAGACAGCCCCTGCCAGCAACCTACTCTCCAAGGAGGCATCAACCGAGGCCTATGCCCAGGGGAAAGGCACCAGCGGGGATGAGCCTGGGGAGGTGCCCAGGCATGTCTGGACCCAGTCCCCGCAGCCTGCCCCTTGGTGGGGCAGTACCCCCGGAGGCCAGGAAGGTCTGGGCAAGGCTGGCCAGGGGCAGGGGCCCTGCTGGGTCCTGCCCCTGGCCTGTGGGGCCTCTGAGCACAACCGGCCCTCTCCCACTGGAAGAACTCCCCGGCTGACTCCAAGGGCCAGTTTGCCAACACTCCCGCCCGCTGTTCCCGCCAGGCACGCACAATGCTCCCAAGCCCGGGAGAAAAGCACTTCGGGGTGGTGCTCTCCTCGGGCCCTTGCCCCTGAGCCTGGGGGCCAGGCAGTTGGTCCACACTACCAGACCAAGGCAGAACCACATGCACACGTCTGTTCCTGACCCCTGCACTGGCAGAGAGCTCGGGGGAGCCAGAGTCTGTCAGGCAGCTGCTGGGCTGGCCGCCTGTGTGGGAAGGGGCAGAGCCGACCTAGGGGCAAGTTGGGCCTCTTGCTCTCCCTGCTGCCCTGAGGCTGCTGGGCAAAAGAGGTCTTGGGCATCCAGCCCCTTGCTGGTCCCTTCCCTCTGACGAGGCCCTCTGAGCTCCAGCACCTTGCAGTGTGGAGACAGCCCCTGCCAGCAACATCCTCTCCAAGGAGGCCTCAACCGAGGCCTAGGCCCAGGGGAAAGGCACCAGCGGGGATGAGCCTGGGGAGGCGCCCGGGCATGTCTGGACCCAGTCCCCGCAGCCTGCCCCTTGGTGGGGCAGTACCCCCGGAGGCCAGGAAGATCTGGGCAAGGCTGGCCAGGGGCAGGGGCCCTGCTGGGTCCTCCCCATGGCCTGTGGGGCCTCTGAGCACAACAGGCCCTCTCCCACTGGAAGACCTCCCCGGCTGCCTCCAAAGGCCAGTTTGCCAACACTCCTGCCCGCTCTTCCCGCCAGGCACGCACAATGCTCCCAAGCCCGGGAGAAAAGCGCTTCGGGGTGGTGCTCTCTCCGGGCCCTTGCCCCTGAGCCTGTGGGCAAGGCAGGGGGAACACACTCCCAGACCAAGGCAGAAACACATGCACACGTCTGTTCCTGTCCCCTGCACCGGCAGAGAGCTCGGGGGAGCCAGAGTCTCTCAGGCAGGTGCTGGGCTGGCCGCCTGTGTGGGAAGGGGCAGAGCCGACCTAGGGGCAAGTTGGGCCTCTTGCTCTCCCTGCTGCCCTGAGGCTGCAGGGCCAAAGACGTCTTGGGCATCCAGCCCCTTACTGGTCCCTTCCCTCTGACGAGGCCCTCTGAGCTCCAACACCTTGCAGTGTGGAGACAGCCCCTGCCAGCAATCTCCTCTCCAAGGAGGCCTCAACCGAGGCCTAGGCCCAGGGGAAAGGCACCAGCGGGGTTGAGCCAGGGGAGGCGCCCGGGCATGTCTGGACCCTGTCCCTGCAGCCTGCCCCTTGGTGGGGCAGTACCCCCAGAGGCCAGGAAGGTCTGGGCAAGGCTGGCCAGGGGCAGGGGCCCTGCTGGGTCTTGCCCCTGGCCTGTGGGGCCTCTGAGCACAACCGGCCCTCTCCCACTGGAAGACCTCCCCGGCTGCCTCCAAAGTCCTGTTTGCAAGCACTCCCGCCCACTGTTCCCGCCAGGCGCGCACAATGCTCCCAAGCCCGGGAGAAAAGCGCTTCGGGGTGGTGGTCTCTCCGGGCCCTTGCCCCTGAGCCTGGGGGCCAGGCAGGGGATCCACAGTCCCAGGCCAAGGCACAACAACATGCACACGTCTGTTCCTGCCCCCTCCACCGGCAGAGAGCTGGGGGGAGCCAGAGTCTGTCAGGCAGCTGCTGGGCTGGCCGCCTGTGTGGGAAGGGGCAGAGCCGACCTAGGGGCAAGTTGGGCCTCTTGCTCTCCCTGCTGCCCTGAGGCTGCTGGGCCAAAGAGGTCTTGGGCATCCAGCCCCTTGCTGGTCCCTTCCCTCTGACGAGGCCCTCTGAGCTCCAGCACCTTGTAGTGTGGAGACAGCCCCTGCCAGCAACCTCCTCTCCAAGGAGGCCTCAACCGAGGCCTAGGCACAGGGGAAAGGCACCAGCGGGGATGAGCCAGTGGAGGCGCACGGGCATATCAGGACCCAGTCCCTGCAGCCTGCCCCTTGGTGGGGCAGTACCCCCGGAGGCCAGGAAGGTCTGGGCAAGGCTGGCCAGGGGCAGGGTCCCTGCTGGGTCCTGCCCCTGGCCTGTGGGGCCTCTGAGCACAACCGGCCCTCTCCCACTGTAAGACCTCCCCGGCTGCCTCCAAAGGCGGGTTTGCCAACACTCCCGCCCGCTGTTCCGCCAGGCACGCACAACGCTCCCAAGGCCAGGAGAAAAGCGCTTCGGGGTGTTGCTCTCTCCGGGCCCTTGCCCCTGAGCCTGGGGTCCAGGCAGTGGGTCCACACTCCCAGACCAAGGCAGAACCACATGCACACGTCTGTTCCTGACCCCTGCACCGGCAGAGAGCTCGGGGGAGCCAGAGTCTGTCAGGCAGCTGCTGGGTTGGCTGCCTGTGTGGGAAGGGGCAGAGCCGACCTAGGGGCAAGTTGGGCCTCTTGCTCTCCCTGCTGCCCTGAGGCTGCTGGGCCAAAGAGGTCTTGGGCATCCAGCCCCTTGCTGGTCCCTTCCCGCTGACGAGGCCCTCTGAGCTCCAGCACCTTGCAGTGTGGAGACAGCCCATGCCAGCAACCTCCTCTCCAAGGAGGCATCAACCGAGGCCTATGCCCAGGGGAAAGGCACCAGCGGGGATGAGCCTGGGGAGGCGCCCAGGCATGTCTGGACCCAGTCCCCGCAGCCTGCCCCTTGGTGGGGCAGTACCCCCGGAGGCCAGGAAGGTCTGGGCAAGGCTGGCCAGGGGCAGGGGCCCTACTGGGTCCTGCCCCTGGCCTGTGGGGCCTCTGAGCACAACCGGCCCTCTCCCACTCGAAGAACTCCCCGGCTGCCTCCAAAGGCCAGTTTGCCAACACTCCCGCCCGCTGTTCCCGCCAGGCACGCACAATGCTCCCAAGCCCGGGAGAAAAGCACTTCGGGGTGGTGCTCTCCTCGGGCCCTTGCCCCTGAGCCTGGGGGCCAGGCAGTTGGTCCACACTCCCAGACCAAGGCAGAACCACATGCACACGTCTGTTCCTGACCCCTGCCCCGGCAGAGAGCTCGGGGGAGCCAGAGTCTGTCAGGCAGCTGCTGGGCTGGCCGCCTGTGTGGGAAGGGGCAGAGCCGACCTAGGGGCAAGTTGGGCCTCTTCCTCTCCCTGCTGCCCTGAGGCTGCTGGGCCAAATAGGTCTTGGGCATCCAGCCCCTTGCTGGTCCCTTCACTCTGAGGAGGCCCTCTGAGCTCTAGCACCTTGCAGTGTGGAGACAGCCCCTGCCAGCAACATCCTCTCCAAGGAGGCCTCAACCGAGGCCTAGGCCCAGGGGAAAGGCACCAGCGGGGATGAGCCTGGGGAGGCGCCCGGGCATGTCTGGACCCAGTCCCCGCAGCCTGCCCCTTGGTGGGGCAGTACCCCCGGAGGCCAGGAAGATCTGGGCAAGGCTGGCCAGGGGCAGGGGCCCTGCTGGGTCCTCCCCATGGCCTGTGGGGCCTCTGAGCACAACCGGCCCTCTCCCACTGGAAGACCTCCCCGGCTGCCTCCAAAGGCCAGTTTGCCAACACTCCTGCCCGCTCTTCCCGCCAGGCACGCACAATGCTCCCAAGCCCGGGAGAAAAGCGCTTCGGGGTGGTGCTCTCTCCGGGCCCTTGCCCCTGAGCCTGTGGGCAAGGCAGGGGGAACACACTCCCAGACCAAGGCAGAAACACATGCACACGTCTGGTCCTGTCCCCTGCACCGGCAGAGAGCTCGGGGGAGCCAGAGTCTCTCAGGCAGGTGCTGGGCTGGCCGCCTGTGTGGGAAGGGGCAGAGCCGACCTAGGGGCAAGTTGGGACTCTTGCTCTCCCTGCTGCCCTGAGGCTGCAGGGCCAAAGACGTCTTGGGCATCCAGCCCCTTACTGGTCCCTTCCCTCTGACGAGGCCCTCTGAGCTCCAGCACCTTGCAGTGTGGAGACAGCCCCTGCCAGCAATCTCCTCTCCAAGGAGGCCTCAACCGAGGCCTAGGCCCAGGGGAAAGGCACCAGCGGGGTTGAGCCAGGGGAGGCGCCCGGGCATGTCTGGACCCTGTCCCCGCAGCCTGCCCCTTGGTGGGGCAGTACCCCCGGAGGCCAGGAAGGTCTGGGCAAGGCTGGCCAGGGGCAGGGGCCCTGCTGGGTCCTGCCCCTGGCCTGTGGGGCCTCTGAGCACAACCGGCCCTCTCCCACTGGAAGACCTCCCCGGCTGCCTCCAAAGTCCTGTTTGCAAGCACTCCCGCCCACTGTTCCCACCAGGCGCGCACAATGCTCCCAAGCCCGGGAGAAAAGCGCTTCGGGGTGGTGGTCTCTACGGGCCCTTGCCCCTGAGCCTGGGGGCCAGGCAGGGGATCCACAGTCCCAGGCCAAGGCACAACAACATGCACACGTCTGTTCCTGCCCCCTCCACCGGCAGAGAGCTGGGGGGAGCCAGAGTCTGTCAGGCAGCTGCTGGGCTGGCCGCCTGTGTGGGAAGGGGCAGAGCCGACCTAGGGGCAAGTTGGGCCTCTTGCTCTCCCTGCTGCCCTGAGGCTGCTGGGCCAAAGAGGTCTTGGGCATCCAGCCCCTTGCTGGTCCCTTCCCTCTGACGAGGCCCTCTGAGCTCCAGCACCTTGCAGTGTGGAGACAGCCCCTGCCAGCAACCTCCTCTCCAAGGAGGCCTCAACCGAGGCCTAGGCACAGGGGAAAGGCACCAGCGGGGATGAGCCAGTGGAGGCGCACGGGCATATCAGGACCCAGTCCCTGCAGCCTGCCCCTTGGTGGGGCAGTACCCCCGGAGGCCAGGAAGGTCTGGGCAAGGCTGGCCAGGGGCAGGGTCCCTGCTGGGTCCTGCCCCTGGCCTGTGGGGCCTCTGAGCACAACCGGCCCTCTCACACTGGAAGACCTCCCCGGCTGCCTCCAAAGGCGGGTTTGCCAACACTCCCGCCCGCTGTTCCCGCCAGGCACGCACAACGCTCCCAAGGCCAGGAGAAAAGCGCTTCGGGGTGTTGCTCTCTCCGGGCCCTTGCCCCTGAGCCTGGGGTCCAGGCAGTGGGTCCACACTCCCAGACCAAGGCAGAACCACATGCACACGTCTGTTCCTGACCCCTGCACCGGCAGAGAGCTCGGGGGAGCCAGAGTCTGTCAGGCAGCTGCTCGATTGGCTGCCTGTGTGGGAAGGGGCAGAGCCGACCTAGGGGCAAGTTGGGCGTCTTGCTCTCCCTGCTGCCCTGAGGCTGCTGGGCCAAAGAGGTCTTGGGCATCCAGCCCCTTGCTGGTCCCTTCCCGCTGACGAGGCCCTCTGAGCTCCAGCACCTTGCAGTGTGGAGACAGCCCCTGCCAGCAACCTCCTCTCCAAGGAGGCCTCAACCGAGGCCTAGGCCCAGGGGAAAGGCACCAGCGGGGATGAGCCTGGGGAGGCGCCCGGGCATGTCTGGACCCAGGCCCCGCAGCCTGCCCCTTGGTGGGGCAGTACCCCCGGAGGCCAGGAAGGTCTGGGCAAGGCTGGCCAGGGGCAGGGGCCCTGCTGCGTCCTGCCCCTGGCCTGTGGGGCCTCTGAGCACAACCGGCCCTCTCCCACTGGAAGAACTCCCCGGCTGCCTCCAAAGGCCAGTTTGCCAACACTCCCGCCCGCTGTTCCCGCCAGGCACGCACAATGCTCCCAAGCCCGGGAGAAAAGCGCTTCGGGGTGGTGCTCTCCTCGGGCCCTTGCCCCTGAGCCTGGGGGCCAGGCAGTTGGTCCACACTCCCAGACCAAGGCAGAACCACATGCACACGTCTGTTCCTGACCCCTGCACCGGCAGAGAGCTCGGGGGAGCCAGAGTCTGTCAGGCAGCTGCTGGGCTGGCCGCCTGTGTGGGAAGGGGCAGAGCCGACCTAGGGGCAAGTTGGGCCTCTTCCTCTCCCTGCTGCCCTGAGGCTGCTGGGCCAAAGAGGTCTTGGGCATCCAGCCCCTTGCTGGTCCCTTCCCTCTGACGAGGCCCTCTGAGCTTCAGCACCTTGCAGTGTGGAGACAGCCCCTGCCAGCAACATCCTCTCCAAGGAGGCCTCAATCGAGGCCTAGGCCCAGGGGAAAGGCACCAGCGGGGATGAGCCTGGGGAGGCGCCCGGGCATGTCTGGACCCAGTCCCCGCAGCCTGCCCCTTGGTGGGGCAGTACCCCCGGAGGCCAGGAAGGTCTGGGCAAGGCTGGCCAGGGGCAGGGGCCCTGCTGGGTCCTCCCCATGGCCTGTGGGGCCTCTGAGCACAACCGGCCCTCTCCCACTGGAAGACCTCCCCGGCTGCCTCCAAAGGCCAGTTTGCCAACACTCCTGCCCGCTCTTCCCGCCAGGCACGCACAATGCTCCCAAGCCCGGGAGAAAAGCGCTTCGGGGTGGTGGTCTCTCCGGGCCCTTGCCCCTGAGCCTGGGGGCCAGGCAGGGGATCCACAGTCCCAGGCCAAGGCACAACAACATGCACACGTCTGTTCCTGCCCCCTCCACCGGCAGAGAGCTGGGGGGAGCCAGAGTCTGTCAGGCAGCTGCTGGGCTGGCCGCCTGTGTGGGAAGGGGCAGAGCCGACCTAGGGGCAAGTTGGGCCTCTTGCTCTCCCTGCTGCCCTGAGGCTGCTGGGCCAAAGAGGTCTTGGGCATCCAGCCCCTTGCTGGTCCCTTCCCTCTGACGAGGCCCTCTGAGCTCCAGCACCTTGCAGTGTGGAGACAGCCCCTGCCAGCAACCTCCTCTCCAAGGAGGCCTCAACCTAGGCATAGGCCCAGGGGAAAGGCACCAGCGGGGATGAGCCAGTGGAGGCGCACGGGCATATCAGGACCCAGTCCCCGCAGCCTGCCCCTTGGTGGGGCAGTACCCCCGGAGGCCAGGAAGGTCTGGGCAAGGCTGGCCAGGGGCAGGGTCCCTGCTGGGTCCTGCCCCTGGCCTGTGGGGCCTCTGAGCACAACAGGCCCTCTCCCACTGGAAGACCTCCCCGGCTGCCTCCAAAGGCGGGTTTGCCAACACTCCCGCCCGCTGTTCCCGCCAGGCACGCACAACGCTCCCAAGCCCAGGAGAAAAGCGCTTCGGGGTGTTGCTCTCTCCGGGCCCTTGCCCCTGAGCCTGGGGTCCAGGCAGTGGGTCCACACTCCCAGACCAAGGCAGAACCACATGCACACATCTGTTCCTGACCCCTGCACCGGCAGAGAGCTCGGGGGAGCCAGAGTCTGTCAGGCAGCTGCTGGGTTGGCTGCCTGTGTGGGAAGGGGCAGAGCCGACCTAGGGGCAAGTTGGGCCTCTTGCTCTCCCTGCTGCCCTGAGGCTGCTGGGCCAAAGAGGTCTTGGGCATCCAGCCCCTTGCTGGTCCCTTCCCTCTGACGAGGCCCTCTGAGCTCCAGCACCTTGCAGTGTGGAGACAGCCCCTGCCAGCAACCTCCTCTCCAAGGAGGCATCAACCGAGGCCTATGCCCAGGGGAAAGGCACCAGCGGGGATGAGCCTGGGGAGGCGCCCAGGCATGTCTGGACCCAGTCCCCGCAGCCTGCCCCTTGGTGGGGCAGTACCCCCGGAGGCCAGGAAGGTCTGGGCAAGGCTGGCCAGGGGCAGGGGCCCTGCTGGGTCCTGCCCCTGGCCTGTGGGGCCTCTGAGCACAACCGGCCCTCTCCCACTGGAAGAACTCCCCGGCTGACTCCAAAGGCCAGTTTGCCAACACTCCCGCCCGCTGTTCCCTCCAGGCACGCACAATGCTCCCAAGCCCGGGAGAAAAGCACTTCGGGGTGGTGCTCTCCTCGGGCCCTTGCCCCTGAGCCTGGGGGCCAGGCAGTTGGTCCACACTCCCAGACCAAGGCAGAACCACATGCACACGTCTGTTCCTGACCCCTGCACCGGCAGAGAGCTCGGGGGAGCCAGAGTCTGTCAGGCAGCTGCTGGGCTGGCCGCCTGTGTGGGAAGGGGCAGAGCCGACCTAGGGGCAAGTTGGGCCTCTTGCTCTCCCTGCTGCCCTGAGGCTGCTGGGCCAAAGAGGTCTTGGGCATCCAGCCCCTTGCTGGTCCCTTCCCTCTGACGAGGCCCTCTGAGCTCTAGCACCTTGCAGTGTGGAGACAGCCCCTGCCAGCAACCTCCTCTCCAAGGAGGCCTCAACCGAGGCCTAGGCCCAGGGGAAAGGCACCAGCGGGGATGAGCCTGGGGAGGCGCCCGGGCATGTCTGGACCCAGTCCCCGCAGCCTGCCCCTTGGTGGGGCAGTACCCCCGGAGGCCAGGAAGATCTGGGCAAGGCTGGCCAGGGGCAGGGGCCCTGCTGGGTCCTCCCCATGGCCTGTGGGGCCTCTGAGCACAACCGGCCCTCTCCCACTGGAAGACCTCCCCGGCTGCCTCCAAAGGCCAGTTTGCCAACACTCCTGCCCGCTCTTCCCGCCAGGCACGCACAATGCTCCCAAGCCCGGGAGAAAAGCGCTTCGGGGTGGTGCTCTCTCCGGGCCCTTGCCCCTGAGCCTGTGGGCAAGGCAGGGGGAACACACTCCCAGACCAAGGCAGAAACACATGCACACGTCTGGTCCTGTCCCCTGCACCGGCAGAGAGCTCGGGGGAGCCAGAGTCTCTCAGGCAAGTGCTGGGCTGGCCGCCTGTGTGGGAAGGGGCAGAGCCGCCCTAGGGGCAAGTTGGGCCTCTTGCTCTCCCTGCTGCCCTGAGGCTGCAGGGCCAAAGACGTCTTGGGCATCCAGCCCCTTACTGGTCCCTTCCCTCTGACGAGGCCCTCTGAGCTCCAGCACCTTGCAGTGTGGAGACAGCCCCTGCCAGCAATCTCCTCTCCAAGGAGGCCTCAACCGAGGCCTAGGCCCAGGGGAAAGGCACCAGCGGGGTTGAGCCAGGGGAGGCGCCCGGGCATGTCTGGACCCTGTCCCCGCAGCCTGCCCCTTGGTGGGGCAGTACCCCCGGAGGCCAGGAAGGTCTGGGCAAGGCTGGCCAGGGGCAGGGGCCCTGCTGGGTCCTGCCCCTGGCCTGTGGGGCCTCTGAGCACAACCGGCCCTCTCCCACTGGAAGACCTCCCCGGCTGCCTCCAAAGGCCGGTTTGCAAGCACTCCCGCCCACTGTTCCCGCCAGGCGCGCACAATGCTCCCAAGCCCGGGAGAAAAGCGCTTCGGGGTGGTGCTCTCTCCCGGCCCTTGGAAGACCTCCCCGGCTGCCTCCAAAGGCTGGTTTTCAAGAACTCCCTCCCGCTGACCCGCCAGCCGCACACAATGCTCCCAAGCCCGGGAGAAAAGCATTTTGAGGTGGTCTCTCTCCGGGCCCTTGGAAGACTCCCCGGCTGCCTCTAAAGGCCGGTTTGCAAGCACTCATGTCCTCTGTTCCCGACAGCCGCGAACAATGCTCCCAATTCCGTGAGAAAAGTGCTTCGGGCTGGTGCTCTCTCCGGGCCCTTGGAAGACCTCCCAAGCTGCCTCCAAAGGCCGGTTTGCAAGCACTCCCGCCCGCTGTTCCCGCCAGCCTCCCACAATGCTCCCAAGCCCGGGAGAAAAGCGCTTCGGGGTGGTGTTCTCTCCGTGCCAATGGAGGACCTCCCTGGCTGCCCCCAAAGGCCGGTTTGCAAGCACTCCCACTCGCTGTTCCCGCCAGCCACGCACAATCCTCCAAAACCCCGGAGAAAAGCGCTTCGGGGTGGTGTTCTCTCCGTGCCCATGGAAGACCTCCCGGGGTGCCCCCAAAGGCCGGTTTGGAACCACTCCCACTCGCTGTTCCCGCCATCCGCGCATTATGCTCCCAAGCCCGGGAGAAAAGCATTTTGGGGTGGTGCTCACACCGGGCCCTGGAAGACCTCCCCGGCTGCCTCCAAAGGACGGTTTTCAAGCACTCCTGCCTGCTGTTCCCGCCACCCGCGCAGAATGCTCCCAAGCGCGGGAGAAAAGCGCTTCGGGGTGGTGCTCTCTACAGGCCCTTGGAAGACCTCCCCGGCTGCCTCCAAAGGCCGGTTTGCAAGGACTCCTTCCTGCTGTTCCCGCCAGCCACGCACAATGCTCCCAAGCCCGGGAGAAAAGCATTTTGGGGTGGTGCTCACTGCGGGCCCTTGGAAGACCTCCCCGGCTGCCTCCAATGGCCAGTTTGCAAGCACTCATGTCCGCTGTTCCCACCAGCCGCGCACAATGCTCCCAAGCCCGGGAGAAAAGCTTTTTGGGGTGGTGCTCACTCCGGGCCCTGGAAGACCTCCCCGGCTGCCTCCAAAGGCCAGTTTTCAAGCACTCCTGCCTGCTGTTCCCGCCACCTGCGCACAATGCTCCCAAGCCCGGGAGAAAAGCGCTTCGGGGTGGTGCTCTCTACAGGCCCTTGGAAGACCTCCCCGGCTGCCTCCAAAGGCCGGTTTGCAAGGACTCCTTCCTGCTGTTCCCGCCAGCCACGCACAATGCTCCCAAGCCCGGGAGAGAAGCATTTTGGGGTGGTGCTCTCTACAGGCCCTTGGAAGACCTCCCCGGCTGCCTCCAGTGGCCAGTTTGCAAGCACTCATGCCCGCTGTTCCCACCAGCCGCGCACAATGCTCCCAAGCCCGGGAGAAAAGCTTTTTGGGGTGGTGCTCACACCGGGCCCTGGAAGACCTCCCCGGCTGCCTGCAAAGGCCGGTTTTCAAGCACTCCTGCCTGCTGTTCCTACCACCCGCGCACAATACTCCCAAGCCCGGGAGAAAAGCGCTTCGGGGTGGTGCTCTCTACAGGCCCTTGGAAGACCTCCCCCGCTGCCTCGAAAGGCCGGTTTGCAAGGACTCCTTCCTGCTGTTCCCTCCAGCCACGCACAATGCTCCCAAGCCCGGGAGAAAAGTGCTTCGGGGTGGTGATCTCTCCGGGCCCTTGGAAGTCGTCCCCGGCTGCCTCCAAAGGCCGGTTTGCAAGCACTCATGCCCGTTGTTCCCACCAGCCGCGCACAATGCTCCCAAGCCCGGGAGAAAAGCATTTTGGGGTGGTGCTCACTCCGGGCCCTTGGAAGACCTCCCCGGCTGCCTCCAAAGGCTAGTTTGCAAGCAGTCCTGCCTGCTGTTCCCGCCAGCCGGGCACAATGCTCCCAAGCCCGGGAGAAAAGCGCTTCGGGGTGGTGCTCTCTCCGGGCCCTTGGAAGACGTCCCCGGCTGCCTCCAAAGGCCGGTTTGCAAGCACTCATGCCCGTTGTTCCCACCAGCCGCGCACAATGCTCCCAAGCCCGGGAGAAAAGCATTTTGGGGTGGTGCTCACTCCGGGCCCTTGGAAGACCTCCCCGGCTGCCTCCAAAGGCCAGTTTGGAAGCAGTCCTGCCTGCTGTTCCCGCCAGCCGCGCACAATGTTCCCAAGCCCGGGAGAAAAGCGTTTCGGGGTGGTGCTCTCTCCGGGCACTTTCAAGACCTCCCCGGCTGCCTCCAAAGGCCGGTTTGTAAGTACTCATTCCCGCTGCTTCCGCCAGCCACGCACAATGCTCCCAAGCCCGGGAGAAAAGCATTTTGGGGTGGTGCTCTCTCCGGGCCCTTGGAAGACCTCCCGGGCTGCCTCCTAAGGCCGGTTTGCAAGCATTCATGTCCGTTGTTCCCGACAGCCGCGCACAATGCTCCCAAGCCCGAGAGAAAAGCATTTTGGGGTGGTGATCAGTCCGGCCCTTGGAAGACCTCCCCGGCTGCCTCCAAAGGACAGTTTGCAAGCACTCATGCCCGCTGTTCCCGCCAGCCGCGCACAATGCTCCCAAGACCGTGAGAAAAGCGCTTCGGGGTGGTGTTCTCTCAGGGACCATGGAGGACCTCCCCGGCTGCCCCCAAAGGCCGGTTTGCAAGCATTCCCACTCGCTGTTCCCGCCAGGCACACACAATGTTCCAAAACCCCGGAGAAAAGCGCTTCGGGGTGGTGGTCTCTCCGGGCCCCTGCCCCTGAGCCTGGGGGCCAGGCAGGGGATCCACAGTCCCAGGCCAAGGCAGAACCACATGCACACGTCTGTTCCTGCCCCCTCCACCGGCAGAGAGCTGGGGGGAGCCAGAGTCTGTCAGGCAGCTGCTGGGCTGGCCGCCTGTGTGGGAAGGGGCAGAGCCGACCTAGGGGCAAGTTGGGCCTCTTGCTCTCCCTGCTGCCCTGAGGCTGCTGGGCCAAAGAGGTCTTGGCCATCCAGCCGCTTGCTGGTCCCTTCCCGCTGACGAGGCCCTCTGAGCTCCAGCACCTTGCAGTGTGGAGACAGCCCCGGCCAGCAACCTCCTCTCCAAGGAGGCCTCAACCGAGGCCTAGGCCCAGGGGAAAGGCACCAGCGGAGATGAGCCAGTGGAGGCGCACGGGCATGTCTGGACCCAGTCCCCGCAGCCTGCCCCTTGGTGGGGCAGTACCCCCGGAGGCCAGGAAGGTCTGGGCAAGGCTGCGAGGGGCAGGGGCCCTGCTGGGTCGTGCCCCTGGCCTGTGGGGCGTCTGAGCACAACCGGCACTCTCCCGCTGGAAGACCTCCCCGTCTGTCTCCAAAGGCCGGTTTGCAAGCACTCCCGCCCGCTGTTCCCGCCAGGCACGCACAATGCTCCCAAGCCCGGGAGAAAAGCGCTTCGGGGTGGTGCTCTCTCCGGGCCCTTGCCCCTGAGCCTGGGGGCCAGGCAGTTGGAACACACTCCCAGGCCAAGGCAGAACGACATGCACACGTCTGTTCCTGCCCCCTACACCGGCAGAGAGCTCGGGGGAGCCAGAGACTGCCAGGCTGCTGCTGGGCTGGCTGCCAGTGTGGGACGGGGCAGAGCCGACCTAGGGGCAAGTTGGGCCTCTTGCTCTCCCTGCTGCCCTGAGGCTGCTGGGTCAAAGAGGTCTTGGGCATCCAACCCTTTGCTGGTCCCTTCCCTCTGACGAGGCCCTCTGAGCTCCAGCACCTTGCAGTGTGGAGACAGCCCCTGCCAGCAACCTCCTCTCCAAAGAGGCCTCAACCGAGGCCTACGCCCAGGGGAAAAGCACCAGCGGGGTGATCCTGGGGAGGCGCACGGACATGTCTGGACCCAGTCCCCGCAGCCTGCCCCTTGGTGGGGCAGTACCCCCGGAGGCCAGGAAGGTCTGGGCAAGGCTGGCCAGGGGCAGGGTCCCTGCTGGGTCCTGCCCCTGGCCTGTGAGGCCTCTGAGCACAACCGGCCCTCTCCCACTGGAAGACCTCCCCAGCTGCCTCCAAAGTCCTGTTTGCAAACACTCCCGCCCGCTGTTCACGCCAGGCTCGCACAATGCTCCCAAGCCCGGGAGAAAAGCGCTTCGGGGTGGTGCTCTCTCCGGGCCCTTGCCCCTGAGCCTGGGGTCCAGGCAGTGGGTCCACACTCCCAGACCAAGGCAGAACCACATGCACACGTCTGTTCCTGACCCCTGCACCGGCAGAGAGTTCGGGGGAGCCAGAGTCTGTCAGGCAGGTGCTGGGCTGGCCGCCTGTGTGGGAAGGGGCAGAGCCGACCTAGGGGCAAGTTGGGCCTCTTCCTCTCCCTGCTGCCCTGAGGCTGCTGGGCCAAAGAGGTTTTGGGCATCCAGCCCCTTGCTGGTCCCTTCCCTCTGACGAGGCCCTCTGAGCTCCAGCACCTTGCAGTGTGGAGACAGCACCTGCCAGCAACATCCTCTCCAAGGAGGACTCAACCGAGGCCTAGGCCCAGGGGAAAGGCACCAGCGGGGATGAGCCTGGGGAGGCGCCCGGGCATGTCTGGACCCAGTCCCCGCAGCCTGCCCCTGGTGGGGCAGTACCCCCGGAGGCCAGGAAGATCTGGGCAAGGCTGGCCAGGGGCAGGGGCCCTGCTGGGTCCTCCCCATGGCCTGTGGGTCCTCTGAGCACAACCGGCCCTCTCCCACTGGAAGACCTCCCCGGCTGCCTCCAAAGGCCGGTTTGCAAGCACTCCCGCCCACTGTTCCCGCCTGGCGCGCACAATGCTCCCAAGCCCGGGAGAAAAGCGCTTCGGGGTGGTGCTCTCTCCGGGCCCTTGCCCCTGAGCCTGTGGGCAAGGCAGGGGGATCACACTCCCAGACCAAGGCAGAAACACATGCACACGTCTGTTCCTGTCCCCTGCACCAGCAGAGAGCTCGGGGGAGCCAGAGTCTCTCAGGCAGGTGCTGGGCTGGCCGCCTGTGTGGGAAGGGGCAGAGCCGACCTAGGGGCAAGTTGGGCCTCTTGCTCTCCCTGCTGCCCTGAGGCTGCAGGGCCAAAGACGTCTTGGGCATCCAGCCCCTTACTGGTCCCTTCCCTCTGACGAGGCCCTCTGAGCTCCAGCACCTTGCAGTGTGGAGACAGCCCCTGCCAGCAATCTCCTCTCCAAGGAGGCCTCAACCGAGGCCTAGGCCCAGGGGAAAGGCACCAGCGGGGTTGAGCCAGGGGAGGCGCCCGGGCATGTCTGGACCCTGTCCCCGCAGCCTGCCCCTTGGTGGGGCAGTACCCCCGGAGGCCAGGAAGGTCTGGGCAAGGCTGGCCAGGGGCAGGGGCCCTGCTGGGTCCTGCCCCTGGCCTGTGGGGCCTCTGAGCACAACCGGCCCTCTCCCACTGGAAGACCTCCCCGGCTGCCTCCAAAGGCCGGTTTGCAAGCACTCCCACCCACTGTTCCCGCCAGGCGCGCACAATGCTCCCAAGCCCGGGAGAAAAGCGCTTCGGGGTGGTGGTCTCTCCGGGCCCTTGCCCCTGAGCCTGGGGGCCAGGCAGGGGGTCCACAGTCCCAGGCCAAGGCAGAACCACATGCACACGTCTGTTCCTGACCCCTGAACCGGCAGAGAGCTCGGGGGAGCCAGAGTCTATCAGGCAGCTGCTGGGTTGGCTGCCTGTGTGGGAAGGGGCAGAGCCGACCTAGGGGCAAGTTGGGCCTCTTGCTCTCCCTGCTGCCCTGAGGCTGCTGGGCCAAAGAGGTCTTGGGCATCCAGCCCCTTGCTGGTCCCTTCCCTCTGACGAGGCCCTCTGAGCTCCAGCACCTTGCAGTGTGGAGACAGCCCCTGCCAGCAACCTCCTCTCCAAGGAGGCATCAACCGAGGCCTATGCCCAGGGGAAAGGCACCAGCGGGGATGAGCCTGGGGAGGCGCCCGGGCATGTCTGGACCCAGTCCCCGCAGCCTGCCCCTTGGTGGGGCCGTACCCCCGGAGGCCAGGAAGGTCTGGGCAAGGCTGGCCAGGGGCAGGGGACCTGCTGGGTCCTGCCCCTGGCCTGTGAGGCCACTGAGCACAACCGGCCCTCTCCCACTGGAAGACCTCCACGGCTGTCTCCAAAGTCCTGTTTGCAAACACTCCCGCCCGCTGTTCACGCCAGGCTCGCACAATGCTCCCAAGCCCGGGAGAAAAGCGCTTCGGGGTGGTGCTCTCTCCGGGCCCTTGCCCCTAAGCCTGCGGGCCAGGCAGGGGGAACACACTCCCAGGCCAAGACAGAACGACATGAACACGTCTGTTCCTGCCCCCTACACCGGCAGAGAGCTCGGGGGAGCCAGAGTCTCTCAGGCAGGTGCTGGGCTGGCCGCCTGTGTGGGAAGGGGCAGAGCCGACCTAGGGGCAAGTTGGGCCTCTTGCTCTCCCTGTTGCCCTGAGGCTGCTGGGCCAAAGACGTCTTGGGCATCCAGCCCTTTGCTGGTCCCTTCCCTCTGACGAGGCCCTCTGAGCTCCAGCACCTTGCAGTGTGGAGACAGCACCTGCCAGCAATCTCCTCTCCAAGGAGGCCTCAACCGAGGCCTAGGCCCAGGGGAAAGGCACCAGCGGGGATGAGCCTGGGGAGGCGCCCGGGCATGTCTGGACCCAGTCCCCGCAGCCTGCCCCGTGGTGGGGCAGTAGCCCCGGAGGCCAGGAAGGTCTGGGCAAGTCTGACCAGGGGCAGGGGACCTGCTGGGTCCTGCCCCTGGCCTGTGGGGCCTCTGAGCACAACCGGCCCTCTCCCACTGGAAGACCTCCCCGGCTGCCTCCAAAGGCCGTTTTGCACGCACTCCCGCCCACTGTTCCCACCAAGCGCGCACAATGCTCCCAAGCCCGGGAGAAAAGCGCTTCGGGGTGGTGCTCTCTCCGGGCCCTTGCCCCTGAGCCTGGGGGCCAGGCAGGGGGTCCACAGTCCCAGGCCAAGGCAGAACCACATGCACACGTCTGTTCCTGACCCCTGCACCGGCAGAGAGCTCGGGGGAGCCAGAGTCTGTCAGGCAGCTGCTGGGCTGGCCGCCTTTGTGGGAAGGGGCAGAGCCGACCTAGGGGCAAGTTGGGCCTCTTGCTCTCCCTGCTGCCCTGAGGCTGCTGGGCCAAAGAGGTCTTGGGCATCCAGCCCTTTGCTTGTCCCTTCACTCTGACGAGGCCCTCTGAGCTCCAGCACCTTGCAGTGTGGAGACAGCCCCTGCCAGCAACCTCCTCTCCAAGGAGGCCTCAACCGAGACCTAGGACCAGGGGAAAGGCACCAGCGGGGATGAGCCTGGGGAGGCGCCCGGCCATGTCTGGACCCAGTCCCCGCAGCCTGCCCCTTGGTGGGGCAGTACCCCCGGAGGCCAGGAAGGTCTGGGAAAGGCTGGCCAGGGGCAGGGGACCTGCTGGGTCCTGCCCCTGGCCTGTGGGGCCTCTGAGCACAACCGGCACTCTCCCACTGGAAGACCTCCCCGGCTGCCTCCAAAGTCCTGTTTGCCAACACTCCCACCCGCTGTTCACGCCAGACTTGCACAATGCTCCCAAGCCCGGGAGAAAAGCGCTTCGGGGTGGTGCTCTCTCTGGGCCCTTGCCCCTGAGCCTGGGGGCAAGGCAGGGTGTCCACACTCCCAGGCCAAGGCAGAACCACATGCACACGTCTGATCTGCCCCCTGCACCGGCAGAGAGCTCGGGTGAGCCAGAGTCTGTCAGGCAGCTGCTGGGCTGGCCGCCTGTGTGGGAAGTGGCAGAGCCGACCTAGGGGCAAGTTGGGCCTCTTGCTCTCCCTGCTGCCCTGAGGCTGCTGGGCCATAGAGGGCTTGGGCATCCAGCCCCTTGCTGGTCCCTTCCCTCTGACGAGGCCCTCTGAGCTCCAGCACCTTGCAGTGTGGAGACAGCCCCTGCCAGCAACCTCCTCTCCAAGGAGGCCTCAACCGAGGCCTAGGCCCAGGGGAAAGGCACCAGCGGGGATGAGCCTGGGGAGGCGCCCGGGCATGTCTGGACCCAGTCCCCGCAGCCTGCCCCTTGGTGGGGCAGTACCCCCGGAGGCCAGGAAGGTCTGGGCAAGGCTGGCCAGGGGCAGGGGCCCTGCTTGGTCCTGCCCCTGGCCTGTGGGGCCTCTGAGCACAACCGGCCCTCTCCCACTGGAAGAACTCCCCGGCTCGCTCCAAAGGCCAGTTTGCCAACACTCCCGCCCGCTGTTCCCGCCAGGCACGCACAATGCTCCCAAGCCCGGGAGAAAAGCGCTTCGGGGTGGTGCTCTCCTCGGGCCCTTGCCCCTGAGCCTGGGGTCCAGGCAGTTGGTCCACACTCCCAGACCAAGGCAGAACCACATGCACACGTCTGTTCCTGACCCCTGCACCGGCAGAGAGTTCGGGGGAGCCAGAGTCTGTCAGGCAGCTGCTGGGCTGGCCGCCTGTGTGGGAAGGGGCAGAGCCGACCTAGGGGCAAGTTGGGCCTCTTCCTCTCCCTGCTGCCCTGAGGCTGCTGGGCCAAAGAGGTCTTGGGCATCCAGCCCCTTGCTGGTCCCTTCCCTCTGACGAGGCCCTCTGAGCTCCAGCACCTTGCAGTGTGGAGACAGCCCCTGCCAGCAACATCCTCTCCAAGGAGGCCTCAACCGAGGCCTAGGCCCAGGGGAAAGGCACCAGCGGGGATGAGCCTGGGGAGGCGCCCGGGCATGTCTGGACCCAGTCCCCGCAGCCTGCCCCTTGGTGGGGCAGTACCCCCGGAGGCCAGGAAGATCTGGTCAAGGCTGGCCAGGGGCAGGGGCCCTGCTGGGTCCTCCCCATGGCCTGTGGGGCCTCTGAGCACAACCGGCCCTCTCCCACTGGAAGACCTCCCCGGCTGCCTCCAAAGGCCGGTTTGCAAGCACTCCCGCCCACTGTTCCCGCCAGGCGCGCACAATGCTCCCAAGCCCGGGAGAAAAGCGCTTCGGGGTGGTGCTCTCTCCGGGCCCTTGCCCCTGAGCCTGTGGGCAAGGCAGGGGGAACACACTCCCAGACCAAGGCAGAAACACATGCACACGTCTGTTCCTGTCCCCTGCACCGGCAGAGAGCTCGGGGGAGCCAGAGTCTGTCAGGCAGCTGCTGGGCTGGCCGCCTGTGTGGGAAGGGGCAGAGCCGACCTAGGGGCAAGTTGGGCCTCTTGCTCTCCCTGCTGCCCTGAGGCTGCAGGGCCAAAGACGTCTTGGGCATCCAGCCCCTTACTGGTCCCTTCCCTCTGACGAGGCCCTCTGAGCTCCAGCACCTTGCAGTGTGGAGACAGCCCCTGCCAGCAATCTCCTCTCCAAGGAGGCCTCAACCGAGGCCTAGGCCCAGGGGAAAGGCACCAGCGGGGTTGAGCCAGGGGAGGCGCCCGGGCATGTCTGGACCCTGTCCCCGCAGCCTGCCCCTTGGTGGGGCAGTACCCCCGGAGGCCAGGAAGGTCTGGGCAAGGCTGGCCAGGGGCAGGGGCCCTGCTGGGTCCTGCCCCTGGCCTGTGGGGCCTCTGAGCACAACCGGCCCTCTCCCACTGGAAGACCTCCCCGGCTGCCTCCAAAGGCCGGTTTGCAAGCACTCCCGCCCACTGTTCCCGCCAGGCGCGCACAATGCTCCCAAGCCCGGGAGAAAAGCGCTTCGGTGTGGTGGTCTCTCCGGGCCCTTGCCCCTGAGCCTGGGGGCCAGGCAGGGGATCCACAGTCCCAGGCCAAGGCACAACAACATGCACACGTCTGTTCCTGCCCCCTCCACCGGCAGAGAGCTGGGGGGAGCCAGAGTCTGTCAGGCAGCTGCTGGGCTGGCCGCCTGTGTGGGAAGGGGCAGAGCCGACCTAGGGGCAAGTTGGGCCTCTTGCTCTCCCTGCTGCCCTGAGGCTGCTGTGCCAAAGAGGTCTTGGGCATCCAGCCCCTTGCTGGTCCCTTCCCTCTGACGAGGCCCTCTGAGCTCCAGCACCTTGCAGTGTGGAGACAGACCCTGCCAGCAACCTCCTCTCCAAGGAGGCCTCAACCGAAGCCTAGGCCCAGGGGAAAGGCACCAGCGGGGATGAGCCAGTGGAGGCGCACGGGCATATCAGGACCCAGTCCCCGCAGCCTGCCCCTTGGTGGGGCAGTACCCCCGGAGGCCAGGAAGGTCTGGGCAAGGCTGGCCAGGGGCAGGGTCCCTGCTGGGTCCTGCCCCTGGCCTGTGGGGCCTCTGAGCACAACCGGCCCTCTCCCACTGGAAGACCTCCCCGGCTGCCTTCAAAGGCGGGTTTGCCAACACTCCCGCCCGCTGTTCCCGCCAGGCACGCACAACGCTCGCAAGGCCAGGAGAAAAGCGCTTCGGGGTGTTGCTCTCTCCGGGCCCTTGCCCCTGAGCCTGGGGTCCAGGCAGTGGGTCCACACTCCCAGACCAAGGCAGAACCACATGCACACGTGTGTTCCTGACCCCTGAACCGGCAGAGAGCTCGGGGGAGCCAGAGTCTATCAGGCAGCTGCTGGGTTGGCTGCCTGTGTGGGAAGGGGCAGAGCCGACCTAGGGGCAAGTTGGGCCTCTTGCTCTCCCTGCTGCCCTGACGCTGCTGGGCCAAAGAGGTCTTGGGCATCCAGCCCCTTGCTGGTCCCTTCCCGCTGACGAGGCCCTCTGAGCTCCAGCACCTTGCAGTGTGGAGACAGCCCCTGCCAGCAACCTCCTCTCCAAGGAGGCATCAACCGAGGCCTATGCCCAGGGGAAAGGCACCAGCGGGGATGAGCCTGGGGAGGCGCCCAGGCATGTCTGGACCCAGTCCCCGCAGCCTGCCCCTTGGTGGGGCAGTACCCCCGGAGGCCAGGAAGGTCTGCGCAAGGCTGGCCAGGGGCAGGGGACCTGCTGGGTCCTGCCCCTGGCCTGTGAGGCCTCTGAGCACAACCGGCCCTCTCCCACTGGAAGACCTCCACGGCTGCCTCCAAAGTCCTGTTTGCAAACACTCCCGCCCGCTGTTCTCGCCAGGCTCGCACAATGCTCCCAAGCCCGGGAGAAAAGCGCTTCGGGGTGGTGCTCTCTCCGGGCCCTTGCCCCTGAGCCTGGGGGCAAGGCAGGGGGAACACACTCCCAGGCCAAGGCAGAACCACATGCCCACGTCTGTTCCTGTCCCCTGCACCGGCAGAGAGCTTGGGGGAGCCAGAGTCTGTCAGGCAGCTGCTGAGTTGGCCGCCTGTGTGGGAAGGGGCAGAGCCGCCCTAGGGGCAAGTTGGGCCTCTTGCTCTCCCTGCTGCCCTGAGGCTGCTGGGCCAAAGACGTCTTGGGCATCCAGCCCCTTACTGGTCCCTTCCCTCTGACGAGGCCCTCTGAGCTCCAGCACCTTGCAGTGTGGAGACAGCCCCTGCCAGCAACCTCCTCTCCAAGGAGGCCTCAACCGAGGCCTAGGCCCAGGGGAAAGGCACCAGCGGGGATGAGCCTGGGGAGGCGCCCGGGCATGTCTGGACCCAGGCCCCGCAGCCTGCCCCTTGGTGGGGCAGTACCCCCGGAGGCCAGGAAGGTCTGGGCAAGGCTGGCCAGGGGCAGGGGCCCTGCTGCGTCCTGCCCCTGGCCTGTGGGGCCTCTGAGCACAACCGGCCCTCTCCCACTGGAAGACCTCCCCGGCTGCCTCCAAAGGCCGGTTTGCAAGCGCTCCCGCCCACTGTTCCCAGCAGGCGTGCACAATGCTCCCAAGCCCGGGAGAAAAGCGCTTCAGGGTGGTGCTCTCTCCGGGCCCTTGCCCCTGAGCCTGGGGCAAGGCAGGGTGTCCACACTCCCAGGACAAGGCAGAACCACATGCACACGTCTGATCTGCCCCCTGCACCGGCAGAGAGCTCGGGGGAGCCAGAGTCTGTCAGGCAGCTGCTGGGCTGGGCGCCTGTGTGGGAAGGGGCAGAGCCGACCTAGGGGCAAGTTGGGCCTCTTGCTCTCCCTGCTGCACTGAGGCTGCTGGGCCAAAGAGGTCTTGGGCATCCAGCCCCTTGCTGGTCCCTTCCCTCTGACGAGGCCCTCTGAGCTCCAGCACCTTGCAGTGTGGAGACAGCCCCTGCCAGCAACCTCCTCTCCAAGGAGGCCTCAACTGAGGCCTAGGCCCAGGGGAAAGGCACCAGCGGGGATGAGCCTGGGGAGGTGCCCGGCCATGTCTGGACCCAGTCCCCGCAGCCTGCCCCTTGGTGGGGCAGTACCCCCGGAGGCCAGGAGGGTCTGGGCAAGGCTGCCAGGGGCAGGGACACTGCTGGGTCCTGCCCCTGGCCTGTGGGGCGTCTGAGCACAACCGGCACTCTCCCGCTGGAAGACCTCCCCGGCTGCCTCCAAAGGCCGGTTTGCAAGCACTCCCGCCCGCTGTTCCCGCCAGGCACGCACAATGCTCCCAAGCCCGGGAGAAAAGCGCTTCGGGGTGGTGCTCTCTCCGGGCCCTTGCCCCTGAGCCTGGGGGACAGGCAGGGGGAACACACTCCCAGGCCAAGGCAGAACGACATGCACACGTCTGTTCCTGCCCCCTACACCGGCAGAGAGTTCGGGGGAGCCAGAGACTGCCAGGCTGCTGCTGGGCTGGCTGCCTGTGTGGGACGGGGTAGAGCCGACCTAGGGGCAAGTTGGGCCTCTTGCTCTCCCTGCTGCCCTTAGGCTGCTGGGTCAAAGAGGTCTTGGGCATCCAGCCCTTTGCTGGTCCTTTCCCTCTGACGAGGCCCTCTGAGCTCCAGCACCTTGCAGTGTGCAGACAGCCCCTGCCGGCAACCTCCTCTCCAAGGAGGCCTCAACCGAGGCCTAGGCCCAGGGGAAAGGCACCAGCGGGGATGAGCCTGGGGAGGCGCCCGGGCATGTCTGGACCCAGGCCCCGCAGCCTGCCCCTTGGTGGGGTAGTACCCTCGGAGGCCAGGAAGGTCTGGGCAAGGCTGCCAGAGGCAGGGACACTGCTGGGTCCTGCCCCTGGCCTGTGGGGCCTCTGAGAACAACTGGCACTCTCCCGCTGGAAGACCTCCCCGGCTGCCTCCAAAGGCTGGTTTGCAAGCACTCAATCCCGCTGTTCACGCCAGCCGCACACAATGCTCCCAATCACGGGAGAAAAGCGCTTCGGGGTGGTGCTCTCTACGGGCCCTTGGAAGACCTCCCCGTTTGTCTCCAAAGGCCGGTTTGCAAGCACTCATGCCCGCTGTTCCCGCCAGCCGCGCACAATGCTCCCAAGCCTAGGAGAAAAGCGCTTCGGGGTGGTGCTCTCTCCCGGCCCTTGGAAGACCTCCCCGGCTGCCTCCAAAGGCCGGTTTGCAAGCACTCAATCCCGCTGTTCCCGCCAGCCGCGCACAATGCTCCCAAGCCCGGGAGAAAAGCGCTTCGGGGTGGTGCTCTCTCCCGGCCCTTGGAAGACCTCCCCGGCTGCCTCCAAAGGCTGGTTTTCAAGAACTCCCTCCCGCTGACCCGCCAGCCGCACACAATGCTCCCAAGCCCGGGAGAAAAGCATTTTGAGGTGGTCTCTCTCCGGGCCCTTGGAAGACTCCCCGGCTGCCTCTAAAGGCCGGTTTGCAAGCACTCATGTCCTCTGTTCCCGACAGCCGCGAACAATGCTCCCAATTCCGTGAGAAAAGTGCTTCGGGATGGTGCTCTCTCCGGGCCCTTGCCCCTGAGCCTGGGGGCAAGGCAGGGGGAACACACTCCCAGGCCAAGGCAGAACCACATGCCCACGTCTGTTCCTGTCCCCTGCACTGGCAGAGAGCTTGGGGGAGCCAGAGTCTGTCAGGCAGCTGCTGGGTTGGCCGCCTGTGTGGGAAGGGGCAGAGCCGCCCTAGGGGCAAGTTGGGCCTCTTGCTCTCCCTGCTGCCCTGAGGCTGCTGGGCCAAAGACGTCTTGGGCATCCAGCCCCTTACTGGTCCCTTCCCTCTGACGAGGCCCTCTGAGCTCCAGCACCTTGCAGTGTGGAGACAGCCCCTGCCAGCAACCTCCTCTCCAAGGAGGCCTCAACCGAGGCCTAGGCCCAGGGGAAAGGCACCAGCGGGGATGAGCCTGGGGAGGCGCCCGGGCATGTCTGGACCCAGGCCCCGCAGCCTGCCCCTTGGTGGGGCAGTACCCCCGGAGGCCAGGAAGGTCTGGGCAAGGCTGGCCAGGGGCAGGGGCCCTGCTGCGTCCTGCCCCTGGCCTGTGGGGCCTCTGAGCACAACTGGCCCTCTCCCACTGGAAGACCTCCCCGGCTGCCTCCAAAGGCCGGTTTGCAAGCGCTCCCGCCCACTGTTCCCAGCAGGCGTGCACAATGCTCCCAAGCCCGGGAGAAAAGCGCTTCAGGGTGGTGCTCTCTCCGGGCCCTTGCCCCTGAGCCTGGGGGCAAGGCAGGGTGTCCACACTCCCAGGACAAGGCAGAACCACATGCACACGTCTGATCTGCCCCCTGCACCGGCAGAGAGCTCGGGGGAGCCAGAGTCTGTCAGGCAGCTGCTGGGCTGGCCGCCTGTGTGGGAAGGGGCAGAGCCGACCTAGGGGCAAGTTGGGCCTCTTGCTCTCCCTGCTGCCCTGAGGCTGCTGGGCCAAAGAGGTCTTGGGCATCCAGCCCCTTGCTGGTCCCTTCCCTCGGACGAGGCCCTCTGAGCTCCAGCACCTTGCAGTGTGGAGACAGCCCCTGCCAGCAACCTCCTCTCCAAGGAGTCCTCAACCGAGGCCTAGGCCCAGGGGAATGGCACCAGCGGGGATGAGCCTGGGGAGGCGCCCGGGCATGTCTGGACCCAGTCCCCGCAGCCTGCCCCTTGGTGGGGCAGTACCCCCGGAGGCCAGGAAGGTCTGGGCAAGGCTGCCAGGGGCAGGGACACTGCTGGGTCCTGCCCCTGGCCTATGGGGCGTCTGAGCACAACCGGCACTCTCCCGCTGGAAGACCTCCCCGTCTGCCTCGAAAGGCTGGTTTGCAAGCACTCCCGCCCGCTGTTCCCGCCAGGCACGCACAATGCTCCCAAGCCCGGGAGAAAAGCGCTTCGGGGTGGTGCTCTCACCGGGCCCTTGCCCCTGAGCCTGGGGGCCAGGCAGGGGGAACACACTGCCAGGCCAAGGCAGAACGACATGCACACGTCTGTTCCTGCCCCCTACACCGGCAGAGAGCTCGGGGGAGCCAGAGACTGCCAGGCTGCTGCTGGGCTGGCCGCCTGTGTGGGACGGGGCAGAGCCGACCTAGGGGCAAGTTGGGCCTCTTGCTCTCCCTGCTGCCCTGAGGCTGCTGGGTCAAAGAGGTCTTGTGCATCCAGCCCTTTGCTGGTCCCTTCCCTCTGACGAGGCCCTCTGATCTCCAGCACCTTGCAGTGTGGAGACAGCCCCTGCCAGCAACCTCCTCTCCAAGGAGGCCTCAACCGAGGCCTAGGCCCAGGGGAAAGGCACCAGCGGGGATGAGCCTGGGGAGGCGCTCGGGGATGTCTGGACCCAGTCCCCGCAGCCTGCCCCTTGGTGGGGCAGTACCCCCGGAGGCCAGGAAGGTCTGGGCAAGGCTGGCCAGGGTCAGGGGCCCTGCTGGGTCCTGCCCCTGGCCTGTGAGGCCTCTGAGCACAACCGGCCCTCTCCCACTGGAAGACCTCCCCGGCTGCCTCCAAAGTCCTGTTTGCTAACACTCCCACCCGCTGTTCACGCCAGGCTCGCACAATGCTCCCAAGCTCGGGAGAAAAGCGCATTGGGGTGGTTCTCTCTCCGGGCCCTTGCCCCTGAGCCTGGGGGCAAGGCACGGGGAACACACTCCCTGGCCAAGGCAGAACCACATGCCCACGTCTGTTCCTGTCCCCTGCACCGGCAGAGAGCTTGGGGGAGCCAGAGTCTGGCAGGCAGCTGCTGGGTTGGCCGCCTGTGTGGGAAGGGGCAGAGCCGACCTAGGGGCAAATTGGGCCTCTTGCTCTCCCTGCTGCCCTGAGGCTGCTGGGCCAAAGACGTCTTGGGCATCCAGCCCTTTGCTGGTCCCTTCCCTCTGACGAGGCCCTCTGAGCTCCAGCACCTTGCAGTGTGGAGACAGCCCCTGCCAGCAACCTCCTCTCCAAGGAGGCCTCAACCGAGGCCTAGGCCCAGGGGAAAGGCACCAGCGGGGATGAGCCAGGGGAGGCGCCCGAGCATGTCTGGACCCAGTCCCCGCAGCCTGCCCCTTGGTGGGGCAGTACCCCCGGAGGCCATGAAGGTCTGTGCAAGGCTGCCAGGGGCAGGGACAGTGCTGGGTCCTGCCCCTGGCCTGTTGGACGTCTGAGCACAACCGGCACTCTCGCGCTGGAAGACCTCCCCGTCTGCCTCCAAAGGCCGGTTTGCAAGCACTCCCGCCCGCTGTTCCCGCCAGGCACGCACAATGCTCCCAAGCCCGGGAGAAAAGCGCTTCGGGGTGGTGCTCTCTCCGGGCCCTTGCCCCTAAGCCTGCGGGCCAGGCAGGGGGAACACACTCCCAGGCCAAGACAGAACGACATGAACACGTCTGTTCCTGCCCCCTACACCGGCAGAGAGCTCGGGGGAGCCAGAGTCTCTCAGGCAGGTGCTGGGCTGGCCGCCTGTGTGGGAAGGGGCAGAGCCGACCTAGGGGCAAGTTGGGCCTCTTGCTCTCCCTGCTGCCCTGAGGCTGCTGGGCCAAAGACGTCTTAGGCATCCAGCCCTTTGCTGGTCCCTTCCCTCGGACGAGGCCCTCTGAGCTCCAGCACCTTGCAGTGTGGAGACAGCACCTGCCAGCAATCTCCTCTCCAAGGAGGCCTCAACCGAGGCCTAGGCCCAGGGGAAAAGCACCAGCGGGGATGAGCCTGGGGAGGCGCCCGGGCATGTCTGGACCCAGTCCCCGCAGCCTGCCCCTTGGTGGGGCAGTACCCCTGGAGGCCAGGAAGGTCTGGGCAAGTCTGACCAGGGGCAGGGGACCTGCTGGGTCCTGCCCCTGGCCTGTGGGGCCTCTGAGCACAACCGGCCCTCTCCCACTGGAAGACCTCCCCGGCTGCTTCCAAAGGCCGTTTTGCACGCACTCCCGCCCACTGTTCCCACCAAGTGCGCACAATGCTCCCAAGCCCGGGAGAAAAGCGCTTCGGGGTGGTGCTCTCCTCGGGTCCTTGCCCCTGAGCCTGGGGGCCAGGCATGGGGAACACACTCCCAGGCCAAGGCAGAACCACATGCACACGTCTGTTCCTGACCCGTGCACCGGCAGAGAGCTCGGGGGAGCCAGAGTCTGTCAGGCAGCTGCTGGGCTGGCCGCCTTTGTGGGAAGGGGCAGAGCCGACCTAGGGGCAAGTTGGGCCTCTTGCTCTCCCTGCTGCCCTGAGGCTGCTGGGCCAAAGACGTCTTGGGCATCCAGCCCCTTACTGGTCCCTTCCGTCTGACGAGGCCCTCTGAGCTCCAGCACCTTGCAGTGTGGAGACAGCCCCTGCCAGCAACCTCCTCTCCAAGGAGGCCTCAACCGAGGCCTAGGCCCAGGGGAAAGGCACCAGCGGGGATGAGCCAGTGGAGGCGCAAGGGCATGTCTGGACTCAGTCCCCGCAGCCTGGCCCTTGGTGGGGCAGTACCCCCGGAGGCCAGGAAGGTCTGGGCAAGGCTGCGAGGGGCAGGGGCCCTGCTGTGTCGTGCCCCTGGCCTGTGGGGCGTCTGAGAACAACCGGCACTCTCCCGCTGGAAGACCTCCCCGTCTGCCTCCAAAGGCCGGTTTGCAAGCACTCCCGCCCGCTGTTCCCGCCAGGCAGGCACAATGCTCCCAAGCCCGGGAGAAAAGCGCTTCGGGGTGGTGCTCTCCTCGGGCCCTTGCCCCTGAGCCTGGGGGCCAGGCAGTTGGAACACACTCCCAGGCCAAGGCAGAACGACATGCACACGTCTGTTCCTGCCCCCTACACCGGCAGAGAGCTCGGGGGAGCCAGAGACTGCCAGGCTGCTGCTGGGCTGGCTGCCTGTGTGGGACGGGGCAGAGCCGACCGAGGGGCAAGTTGGGCCTTTTGCTCTCCCTGCTGCCCTGAGGCTGCTGGGTCAAAGAGGTCTTGGGCATCCAGCCCTTTGCTGGTCCCTTCCCTCTGACGAGGCCCTCTGAGCTCCAGCACCTTGCAGTGTGGAGACAGCCCCTGCCAGCAACCTCCTCTTCAAAGAGGCCTCAACAGAGGCCTACGCCCAGGGGAAAAGCACCAGCGGGGATGATCCTGGGGAGGCGCACGGACATGTCTGGACCCAGTCCCCGCAGCCTGCCCCTTGGTGGGGCAGTACCCCCGGAGGCCAGGAAGGTCTGGGCAAGGCTGGCCAGGGGCAGGGGACCTGCTGGGTCCTGCCCCTGGCCTGTGAGGCCTCTGAGCACAACCGGCCCTCTCCCACTGGAAGACCTCCCCGGCTGCCTCCAAAGTCCTGTTTGCAAACACTCCCGCCCGCTGTTCACGCCAGGCTCGCACAATGCTCCCAAGCCCGGGAGAAAAGCGCTTCGGGGTGGTGCTCTCTCCGGGCCCTTGCCCCTGAGCCTGGGGGCCAGGCAGTGGGTCCACACTCCCAGACCAAGGCAGAACCACATGCACACGTCTGTTCCTGACCCCTGCACCGGCAGAGAGCTCGGGGGAGCCAGAGTCTGTCAGGCAGCTGCTGCGCTGGCCGCCTGTGTGGGAAGGGGCAGAGCCGACCTAGGGGCAAGTTGGGCCTCTTCCTCTCCCTGCTGCCCTGAGGCTGCTGGGCCAAAGAGGTCTTGGGCATCCAGCCCCTTGCTGGTCCCTTCCCTCTGACGAGGCCCTCTGAGCTCCAGCACCTTGCAGTGTGGAGACAGCCCCTGCCAGCAACCTCCTCTCCAATGAGGCCTCAACCGAGGCCTAGGCCCAGGGGAAAGGCACCAGCGGGGATGAGCCTGGGGAGGCGCCCGGGCATGTCTGGACCCAGTCCCTGCAGCCTGCCCCTTGGTGGGGCAGTATCCCCGGAGGCCAGGAAGGTCTGTGCAAGGCTGCCAGGGGCCGGGACAGCGCTGGGTCCTGCCCCTGGCCTGTGGGACGTCTGAGCACAACCGGCACTCTCCCGCTGGAAGACCTCCCCGTCTGCCTCCAAAGGCCGGTTTGCAAGCACTCCCGCCCGCTGTTCCCGCCAGGCACGCACAATGCTCCCAAGCCCGGGAGAAAAGCGCTTCGGGGTGGTGCTCTCTCCGGGCCCTTGCCCCTAAGCCTGCGGGCCAGGCAGGGGGAACACACTCCCAGGCCAAGACAGAACGACATGAACACGTCTGTTCCTGCCCCCTACACCGGCAGAGAGCTCGGGGGAGCCAGAGTCTCTCAGGCAGGTGCTGGGCTGGCCGCCTGTGTGGGAAGGGGCAGAGCCGACCTAGGGGCAAGTTGGGCCTCTTGCTCTCCCTGCTGCCCTGAGGCTGCTGGGGCAAAGAGGTCTTGGGCATCCAGCCCCTTGCTGGTCCCTTCCCGCTGACGAGGCCCTCTGAGCTCCAGCACCTTGCAGTGTGGAGACAGCCCCTGCCAGCAACCTCCTCTCCAAGGAGGCATCAACCCAGGCCTATGCCCAGGGGAAAGGCACCAGCGGGGATGAGCCTGGGGAGGCGCCCAGGCATGTCTGGACCCAGTCCCCGCAGCCTGCCCCTTGGTGGGGCAGTACCCCCGGAGGCCAGGAAGGTCTGGGCAAGGCTGGCCAGGGGCAGGGGACCTGCTGGGTCCTGCCCCTGGCCTGTGAGGCCTCTGAGCACAACCGGCCCTCTCCCACTGGAAGACCTCCACGGCTGCCTCCAAAGTCCTGTTTGCAAACACTCCCGCCCGCTGTTCACGCCAGGCTCGCACAATGCTCCCAAGCCCGTGAGGAAAGCGCTTCGGGGTGGTGCTCTCTCCGGGCCCTTGCCCCTGAGCCTGGGGGCAAGGCAGGGGGAACACACTCCCAGGCCAAGCAGAACCTCATGCCCACGTCTGTTCCTGTCCCCTGCACCGGCAGAGAGCTTGGGGGAGCCAGAGTCTGTCAGGCAGCTGCTGGGTTGGCCGCCTGTGTGGGAAGGGGCAGAGCCGCCCTAGGGGCAAGTTGGGCCTCTTGCTCTCCCTGCTGCCCTGAGCCTGCTGGGCCAAAGACGTCTTGGGCAACCAGCCCCTTACTGGTCCCTTCCCTCTGACGAGGCCCTCTGAGATCCAGCACCTTGCAGTGTGGAGACAGCCCCTGCCAGCAACCTCCTCTCCAAGGAGGCCTCAACCGAGGCCTAGGCCCAGGGGAAAGGCACCAGCGGGGATGAGCCTGGGGAGGCGCCCGGGCATGTCTGGACCCAGGCCCCGCAGCCTGCCCCTTGGTGGGGCAGTACCCCCGGAGGCCAGGAAGGTCTGGGCAAGGCTGGCCAGGGGCAGGGGCCCTGCTGCGTCCTGCCCCTGGCCTGTGGGGCCTCTGAGCACAACCGGCCCTCTCCCACTGGAAGACCTCCCCGGCTGCCTCCAAAGTCCTGTTTTCAAACACTCCCGCCCGCTGTTCACGCCAGGCTAGCACAATGCTCCCAGGCCCGTGAGGAAAGCGCTTCAGGGTGGTGCTCTCTCCGGGCCCTTGCCCCTGAGCCTGGGGGCAAGGCAGGGCGTCCACACTCCCAGGACAAGGCAGAACCACATGCACACGTCTGATCTGCCCCCTGCACCGGCAGAGAGCTCGGGGGAGCCAGAGTCTGTCAGGCAGCTGCTGGGCTGGCCGCCTGTGTGGGAAGGGGCAGAGCCAACCTAGGGGCAAGTTGGGCCTCTTGCTCTCCCTGCTGCCCTGAGGCTGCTGGGCCAAAGAGGTCTTGGGCATCCAGCCCCTTGCTGGTCCCTTCCCTCTGACGAGGCCCTCTGAGCTCCAGCACCTTGCAGTGTGGAGACAGCCCCTGCCAGCAACCACCTCTCCAAGGAGACCTCAACCGAGGCCTAGGCCCAGGGGAAAGGCACCAGCGGGGATGAGCCAGGGGAGGCGCCCGGGCATGTCTGGACCCAGTCCCCGCAGCCTGCCCCTTGGTGGGGCAGTACCCCCGGAGGCCAGGAAGGTCTCGGCAAGGCTGCCAGGGGCAGGGACACTGCTGGGTCCTGCCCCTGGCCTGTGGGGCGTCTGAGCACAACCGGCACTCTCCCGCTGGAAGACCTCCCCGTCTGCCTCGAAAGGCCGGTTTGCAAGCACTCCCGCCCGCTGTTCCCGCCAGGCACGCACAACGCTCCCAAGGCCAGGAGAAAAGCGCTTCGGGGTGTTGCTCTCTCCGGGCCCTTGCCCCTGAGCCTGGGGTCCAGGCAGTGGGTCCACACTCCCAGACCAAGGCAGAACCACATGCACACGTCTGTTCCTGACCCCTGCACCGGCAGAGAGCTTGGGGGAGCCAGAGTCTGTCAGGCAGCTGCTGGGTTGGCTGCCTGTGTGGGAAGGGGCAGAGCCGACCTAGGGGCAAGTTGGGCCTCTTGCTCTCCCTGCTGCCCTGAGGCTGCTGGGCCAAAGAGGTCTTGGGCATCCAGCCCCTTGCTGGTCCCTTCCCGCTGACGAGGCCCTCTGAGCTCCAGCACCTTGCAGTGTGGAGACAGCCCCTGCCAGCAACCTCCTCTCCAAGGAGGCATCAACCGAGGCCTATGCCCAGGGGAAAGGCACCAGCGGGGATGAGCCTGGGGAGGCGCCCAGGCATGTCTGGACCCAGTCCCCGCAGCCTGCCCCTTGGTGGGGCAGTACCCCTGGAGGCCAGGAAGGTCTGGGCAAGGCTGGCCAGGGGCAGGGGACCTGCTGGGTCCTGCCCCTGGCCTGTGAGGCCTCTGAGCACAACCGGCCCTCTCCCACTGGAAGACCTCCACGGCTGCCTCCAAAGTCCTGTTTGCAAACACTCCCGCCCGCTGTTCACGCCAGGCTCGCACAATGCTCCCAAGCCCGTGAGAAAAGCGCTTCGGGGTGGTGCTCTCTCCGGGCCCTTGCCCCTGAGCCTGGGGGCAAGGCAGGGGGAACACACTCCCAGGCCAAGGCAGAACCACATGCCCACGTCTGTTCCTGTCCCCTGCACCGGCAGAGAGCTTGGGGGAGCCAGAGTCTGTCAGGCAGCTGCTGGGTTGGCCGCCTGTGTGGGAAGGGGCAGAGCCGCCCTAGGGGCAAGTTGGGCCTCTTGCTCTCCCTGCTGCCCTGAGGCTGCTGGGCCAAAGACGTCTTGGGCATCCAGCCCCTTACTGGTCCCTTCCCTCTGACGAGGCCCTCTGAGCTCCAGCACCTTGCAGTGTGGAGACAGCCCCTGCCAGCAACCTCCTCTCCAAGGAGGCCTCAACCGAGGCCTAGGCCCAGGGGAAAGGTACCAGCGGGGATGAGCCTGGGGAGGCGCCCGGGCATGTCTGGACCTAGGCCCCGCAGCCTGCCCCTTGGTAGGGCAGTACCCCCGGAGGCCAGGAAGGTCTGGGCAAGGCTGGCCAGGGGCAGGGGCCCTGCTGCGTCCTGCCCCTGGCCTGTGGGGCCTCTGAGCACAACCGGCCCTCTCCCACTGGAAGACCTCCCCGGCTGCCTCCAAAGGCCGGTTTGCAAGCGCTCCCGCCCACTGTTCCCAGCAGGCGTGCACAATGCTCCCAAGCCCGGGAGAAAAGCGCTTCAGGGTGGTGCTCTCTCCGGGCCCTTTACCCTGAGCCTGGGGGCCAGGCAGGGGGTCCACACTCCCAGGCCAAGGCAGAACGACATGCACACGTCTGTTCCTGCCCCATGCACCGGCAGAGAGCTCGGGGGAGCCAGAGTCTGTCAGGCAGCTGCTGGGCTGGCCGCCTGTGTGGGACGGGGCAGAGCCGACCTAGGGGCAAGTTGGGCCTCTTGCTCTCCCTGCTGCCCTGAGGCTGCTGGGCCAAAGAGATCTTGGGCATCCAGCCCCTTGCTTGTCCCTTCCCTCTGACGAGGCCCTCTGAGCTCCAGCACCTTGCAGTGTGGAGACAGCCCCTGCCAGCAACCTCCTCTCCAAGGAGGCCTCAACCGAGGCCTAGGACCAGGGGAAAGGCACCAGCGGGGATGAGCCTGGGGAGGCGCCCGGGCATGTCTGGACCCAGTCCCCACAGCCTGCCCCTTGGTGGGGCAGTACCCCCGGAGGCCAGGAAGGTCTGGGCAAGGCTGGCCACGGGCAGGGGCCCTGCTGGGTCCTGCCCCTGGCCTGTGGGGCCTCTGAGCACAACCGGCCCTCTCCCACTGGAAGACTTCCCCGGCTGCCTCCAAAGGCCGGTTTGCCAACACTCCCGCCCGCTGTTCCCGCCAGGCACGCACTATTCTCCCAAGCGCGGGAGAAAAGCGCTTCGGGGTGTTGCTCTCTCCGGGCCCTTGCCCTTGAGCGTGGGGGCGAGGCAGTGGGTCTACACTCCCAGACCAACGCAGAACCACATGCACACGTCTGTTCCTGACCCCTGCACCGCAGAGAGCTCGGGGGAGCCAGAGTCTGTCAGGCAGCTGCTGGGCTGGCCGCCTGTGTGGGAAGGGGCAGAGCCGACCTAGGGGCAAGTTGGGCCTCTTCCTCTCCCGGCTGCCCTGAGGCTGCTGGGCCAAAGAGGTCTTGGGCATCCAGCCCCTTGCTGGTCCCTTCCCTCTGACGAGGCCCTCTGAGCTCCAGCACCTTGCAGTGTGGAGACAACCCCTGCCAGCAAACTCCTCTCCAAGGAGGCCTCAACCGAGGCCTAGGCCCAGGGGAAAGGCACCAGCGGGGATGAGCCTGGGGAGGCGCCCGGCCATGTCTGGACCCAGTCCCCGCAGCCTGCCCCTTGGTGGGGCAGCACCCTCGGAGGCCAGGAGGGTCTGGGCAAGGCTGCCAGGGGCAGGGACACTGCTGGGTCCTGCCCCTGGCCTGTGGGGCGTCTGAGCACAACCGGCCCTCTCCCGCTGGAAGACCTCCCCGGCTGCCTCCAAAGGCCGGTTTGCAAGCACTCCCGCCCGCTGTTCCCGCCAGGCACGCACAATGCTCCCAAGCCCGGGAGAAAAGCGCTTCGGGGTGGTGCTCTCTCCGGGCCCTTGCCCCTGAGCCTGGGGGCCAGGCAGGGGGAACACACTCCCAGGCCAAGGCAGAACGACATGCACACGTCTGTTCCTGCCCCCTACACCGGCAGATAGTTCGGGGGAGCCAGAGACTGCCAGGCTGCTGCTGGGCTGGCTGCCTGTGTGGGACGGGGTAGAGCCGACCTAGGGGCAAGTTGGGCCTCTTGCTCTCCCTGCTGCCCTGAGGCTGCTGGGTCAAAGAGGTCTTGGGCATCCAGCCCTTTGCTGGTCCTTTCCCTCTGACGAGGCCCTCTGAGCTCCAGCACCTTGCAGTGTGCAGACAGCCCCTGCCGGCAACCTCCTCTCCAAGGAGGCCTCAACCGAGGCCTAGGCCCAGGGGAAAGGCACCAGCGGGGATGAGCCTGGGGAGGCGCCCGGGCATGTCTGGACCCAGGCCCCGCAGCCTGCCCCTTGGTGGGGTAGTACCCCCGGAGGCCAGGAAGGTCTGGGCAAGGCTGCCAGAGGCAGGGACACTGCTGGGTCCTGCCCCTGGCCTGTGGGGCCTCTGAGAACAACTGGCACTCTCCCGCTGGAAGACCTCCCCGGCTGCCTCCAAAGGCTGGTTTGCAAGCACTCAATCCCGCTGTTCACGCCAGCTGCGCACAATGCTCCCAAGCCCGGGAGAAAAGCATTTTGGGGTGGTGCTCACTCCGGGCTTTGGAAGACCTCCCCGGCTGCCTCCAAGGCCGGTTTGCAAGCACTTCTGCCTGCTGTTCCCGCCACCCGCGCACAATGCTCCCAAGCCCGGGAGAAAAGCGTTTCGGGGTGGTGTTCTCTCTGGACCCAAGAAAGACCTCCCGGGCTGCCCCCAAATGCCGGTTTGCAAGCACTCCCACTCACTGTTCCCGCCATCCGTGCAAATGCTCCAAGCCCAGGAGAAAAGCCCTTCAGGGTGGTGCTCTCTCCCGGCCCTTGGAAGACCTCCCCGGCTGCCTCCAAAGGCTGGATTTCAAGTACTCCCTCCCGCTGTCCCGCCAGCCGCACACAATGCTCCCAATCACGGGAGAAAAGCGCTTCGGGGTGGTGCTCTCTACGGGCCCTTGGAAGACCTCCCCGTTTGTCTCCAAAGGCCGGTTTGCAAGCACTCATGCCCGCTGTTCCCGCCAGCCGCGCACAATGCTCCCAAGCCTAGGAGAAAAGCGCTTCGGGGTGGTGCTCTCTCCCGGCCCTTGGAAGACCTCCCCGGCTGCCTCCAAAGGCCGGTTTGCAAGCACTCAATCCCGCTGTTCCCGCCAGCCGCGCACAATGCTCCCAAGCCCGGGAGAAAAGCGCTTCGGGGTGGTGCTCTCTCCCGGCCCTTGGAAGACCTCCCCGGCTGCCTCCAAAGGCTGGTTTTCAAGAACTCCCTCCCGCTGACCCGCCAGCCGCACACAATGCTCCCAAGCCCGGGAGAAAAGCATTTTGAGGTGGTCTCTCTCCGGGCCCTTGGAAGACTCCCCGGCTGCCTCTAAAGGCCGGTTTGCAAGCACTCATGTCCTCTGTTCCCGACAGCCGCGAACAATGCTCCCAATTCCGTGAGAAAAGTGCTTCGGGATGGTGCTCTCTCCGGGCCCTTGGAAGACCTCCCAAGCTGCCTCCAAAGGCCGGTTTGCAAGCACTCCCGCCCGCTGTTCCCGCCAGCCTCGCACAATGCTCCCAAGACCGGGAGAAAAGCGCTTCGGGGTGGTGTTCTCTCCGTGCCAATGGAGGACCTCCCTGGCTGCCCCCAAAGGCCGGTTTGCAAGCACTCCCACTCGCTGTTCCCGCCAGCCACGCACAATCCTCCAAAACCCCGGAGAAAAGCGCTTCGGGGTGGTGTTCTCTCCGTGCCCATGGAAGACCTCCCGGGGTGCCCCCAAAGGCCGGTTTGGAAGCACTCCCACTCGCTGTTCCCGCCATCCGCGCACAATGCTCCCAAGCCCGGGAGAAAAGCATTTTGGGGTGGTGCTCACACCGGGCCCTGGAAGACCTCCCCGGCTGCCTCCAAAGGACGGTTTTCAAGCACTCCTGCCTGCTGTTCCCGCCACCCGCGCAAAATGCTCCCAAGCCCGGGAGAAAAGCGCTTCGGGGTGGTGCTCTCTACAGGCCCTTGGAAGACCTCCCCGGCTGCCTCCAAAGGACGGTTTGCAAGGACTCCTTCCTGCTGTTCCCGCCAGCCACGCACAATGCTCCCAAGCCCGGGAGAAAAGCATTTTGGGGTGGTGCTCACACCGGGCCCTGGAAGACCTCCCCGGCTGCCTCCAAAGGACGGTTTTCAAGCACTCCTGCCTGCTGTTCCCGCCACCCGCGCAGAATGCTCCCAAGCGCGGGAGAAAAGCGCTTCGGGGTGGTGCTCTCTACAGGCCCTTGGAAGACCTCCCCGGCTGCCTCCAAAGGCCGGTTTGCAAGGACTCCTTCCTGCTGTTCCCGCCAGCCACGCACAATGCTCCCAAGCCCGGGAGAAAAGCATTTTGGGGTGGTGCTCACTCCGGGCCCTTGGAAGACCTCCCCGGCTGCCTCCAATGGCCAGTTTGCAAGCACTCATGTCCGCTGTTCCCACCAGCCGCGCACAATGCTCCCAAGCCCGGGAGAAAAGCTTTTTGGGGTGGTGCTCACACCGGGCCCTGGAAGACCTCCCCGGCTGCCTCCAAAGGCCAGTTTTCAAGCACTCCTGCCTGCTGTTCCCGCCACCTGTGCACAATGCTCCCAAGCCCGGGAGAAAAGCGCTTCGGGGTGGTGCTCTCTACAGGCCCTTGGAAGACCTCCCCGGCTGCCTCCAAAGGCCGGTTTGCAAGGACTCCTTCCTGCTGTTCCCGCCAGCCACGCACAATGCTCCCAAGCCCGGGAGAGAAGCATTTTGGGGTGGTGCTCTCTACAGGCCCTTGGAAGACCTCCCCGGCTGCCTCCAGTGGCCAGTTTGCAAGCACTCATGCCCGCTGTTCCCACCAGCCGCGCACAATGCTCCCAAGCCCGGGAGAAAAGCTTTTTGGGGTGGTGCCCACACCGGGCCCTGGAAGACCTCCCCGGCTGCCTGCAAAGGCCGGTTTTCAAGCACTCCTGCCTGCTGTTCCTGCCACCCGCGCACAATACTCCCAAGCCCGGGAGAAAAGCGCTTCGGGGTGGTGCTCTCTACAGGCCATTGGAAGACCTCCCCCGCTGCCTCCAAAGGCCGGTTTGCAAGGACTCCTTCCTGCTGTTCCCGCCAGCCACGCACAATGCTCCCAAGCCCGGGAGAAAAGTGCTTCGGGGTGGTGATCTCTCCGGGCCCTTGGAAGTCGTCCCCGGCTGCCTCCAAAGGCCGGTTTGCAAGCACTCATGCCCGTTGTTCCCACCAGCCGCGCACAATGCTCCCAAGCCCGGGAGAAAAGCATTTTGGGGTGGTGCTCACTCCGGGCCCTTGGAAGACCTCCCCGGCTGCCTCCAAAGGCCAGTTTGCAAGCAGTCCTGCCTGCTGTTCCCGCCAGCCGCGCACAATGTTCCCAAGCCCGGGAGAAAAGCGCTTCGGGGTGGTGCTCTCTCCGGGCCCTTGGAAGACCTCCCCGGCTGCCTCCAAAGGCCGGTTTGCAAGCACTCATGCCCGTTGTTCCCACCAGCCGCGCACAATGCTCCCAAGCCCGGGAGAAAAGCATTTTGGGGTGGTGCTCACTCCGGGCCCTTGGAAGACCTCCCCGGCTGCCTCCAAAGGCCAGTTTGCAAGCAGTCCTGCCTGCTGTTCCCGCCAGCCGCGCACAATGTTCCCAAGCCCGGGAGAAAAGCGCTTCGGGGTGGTGCTCTCTCCGGGCACTTTCAAGACCTCCCCGGCTGCCTCCAAAGGCCGGTTTGTAAGTACTCATTCCCGCTGCTTCCGCCAGCCACGCACAATGCTCCCAAGCCCGGGAGAAAAGCATTTTGGGGTGGTGCTCTCTCCGGGCCCTTGGAAGACCTCCCGGGCTGCCTCCAAAGGCCGGTTTGCAAGCATTCATGTCCGTTGTTCCCGACAGCCGCGCACAATGCTCCCAAGCCCGAGAGAAAAGCATTTTGGGGTGGTGATCAGTCCGGCCCTTGGAAGACCTCCCCGGCTGCCTCCAAAGGACAGTTTGCAAGCACTCATGCCCGCTGTTCCCGCCAGCCGCGCACAATGCTCCCAAGACCGTGAGAAAAGCGCTTCGGGGTGGTGTTCTCTCAGGGACCATGGAGGACCTCCCCGGCTGACCCCAAAGGCCGGTTTGCAAGCATTCCCACTCGCTCTTCCCGCCAGGCACACACAATGTTCCAAAACCCCGGAGAAAAGCGCTTCGGGGTGGTGGTCTCTCCGGGCCCCTGCCCCTGAGCCTGGGGGCCAGGCAGGGGATCCACAGTCCCAGGCCAAGGCAGAACCACATGCACACGTCTGTTCCTGCCCCCTCCACCGGCAGAGAGCTGGGGGGAGCCAGAGTCTGTCAGGCAGCTGCTGGGCTGGCCGCCTGTGTGGGAAGGGGCAGAGCCGACCTAGGGGCAAGTTGGGCCTCTTCCTCTCCCTGCTGCCCTGAGGCTGCTGGGCCAAAGAGGTCTTGGGCATCCAGCCCCTTGCTGGTCCCTTCCCTCTGACGAGGCCCTCTGAGCTCCAGCACCTTGCAGTGTGGAGACAGCCCCTGCCAGCAACCTCCTCTCCAAGGAGGCCTCAACCGAGGCCTAGGCCCAGGGGAAAGGCACCAGCGGGGATGAGCCTGGGGAGGCGCCCGGGCATGTCTGGACCCAGTCCCCGCAGCCTGCCCCTTGGTGGGGCAGTACCCCCGGAAGCCAGGAGGGTCTGGGCAAGGCTGCCAGGGGCAGGGACACTGCTGGGTCCTGCCCCTGGCCTGTAGGGCGTCTGAGCACAACCGGCACTCTCCCGCTGGAAGACCTCCCCGGCTGCCTCCAAAGGCCGGTTTGCAAGCACTCCCGCCCGCTGTTCCCGCCAGGCACGCACAATGCTCCCAAGCCCGGGAGAAAAGCGCTTCGGGGTGGTGCTCTCTCCGGGCCCTTGCCCCTGAGCCTGGGGGACAGGCAGGGGGAACACACTCCCAGGCCAAGGCAGAACGACATGCACACGTCTGTTCCTGCCCCCTACACCGGCAGAGAGTTCGGGGGAGCCAGAGACTGCCAGGCTGCTGCTGGGCTGGCTGCCTGTGTGGGACGGGGTAGAGCCGACCTAGGGGCAAGTTGGGCCTCTTGCTCTCCCTGCTGCCCTGAGGCTGCTGGGTCAAAGAGGTCTTGGGCATCCAGCCCTTTGCTGGTCCTTTCCCTCTGACGAGGCCCTCTGAGCTCCAGCACCTTGCAGTGTGCAGACAGCCCCTGCCGGCAACCTCCTCTCCAAGGAGGCCTCAACCGAGGCCTAGGCCCAGGGGAAAGGCACCAGCGGGGATGAGCCTGGGGAGGCGCCCGGGCATGTCTGGACCCAGTCCCCGCAGCCTGCCCCTTGGTGGGGTAGTACCCCCGGAGGCCAGGAAGGTCTGGGCAAGGCTGCCAGAGGCAGGGACACTGCTGGGTCCTTCCCCTGGCCTGTGGGGCCTCTGAGAACAACTGGCACTCTCCCGCTGGAAGACCTCCCCGGCTGCCTCCAAAGGCTGGTTTGCAAGCACTCAATCCCGCTGTTCACGCCAGCTGCGCACAATGCTCCCAAGCCCGGGAGAAAAGCATTTTGGGGTGGTGCTCACTCCGGGCTTTGGAAGACCTCCCCGGCTGCCTCCAAGGCCGGTTTGCAAGCACTTCTGCCTGCTGTTCCCGCCACCCGCGCACAATGCTCCCAAGCCCGGGAGAAAAGCGTTTCGGGGTGGTGTTCTCTCTGGACCCAAGAAAGACCTCCCGGGCTGCCCCCAAATGCCGGTTTGCAAGCACTCCCACTCACTGTTCCCGCCATCCGTGCAAATGCTCCAAGCCCAGGAGAAAAGCCCTTCAGGGTGGTGCTCTCTCCCGGCCCTTGGAAGACCTCCCCGGCTGCCTCCAAAGGCTGGATTTCAAGTACTCCCTCCCGCTGTCCCGCCAGCCGCACACAATGCTCCCAATCACGGGAGAAAAGCGCTTCGGGGTGGTGCTCTCTACGGGCCCTTGGAAGACCTCCCCGTTTGTCTCCAAAGGCCGGTTTGCAAGCACTCATGCCCGCTGTTCCCGCCAGCCGCGCACAATGCTCCCAAGCCTAGGAGAAAAGCGCTTCGGGGTGGTGCTCTCTCCCGGCCCTTGGAAGACCTCCCCGGCTGCCTCCAAAGGCCGGTTTGCAAGCACTCAATCCCGCTGTTCCCGCCAGCCGCGCACAATGCTCCCAAGCCCGGGAGAAAAGCGCTTCGGGGTGGTGCTCTCTCCCGGCCCTTGGAAGACCTCCCCGGCTGCCTCCAAAGGCTGGTTTTCAAGAACTCCCTCCCGCTGACCCGCCAGCCGCACACAATGCTCCCAAGCCCGGGAGAAAAGCATTTTGAGGTGGTCTCTCTCCGGGCCCTTGGAAGACTCCCCGGCTGCCTCTAAAGGCCGGTTTGCAAGCACTCATGTCCTCTGTTCCCGACAGCCGCGAACAATGCTCCCAATTCCGTGAGAAAAGTGCTTCGGGATGGTGCTCTCTCCGGGCCCTTGGAAGACCTCCCAAGCTGCCTCCAAAGGCCGGTTTGCAAGCACTCCCGCCCGCTGTTCCCGCCAGCCTCGCACAATGCTCCCAAGACCGGGAGAAAAGCGCTTCGGGGTGGTGTTCTCTCCGTGCCAATGGAGGACCTCCCTGGCTGCCCCCAAAGGCCGGTTTGCAAGCACTCCCACTCGCTGTTCCCGCCAGCCACGCACAATCCTCCAAAACCCCGGAGAAAAGCGCTTCGGGGTGGTGTTCTCTCCGTGCCCATGGAAGACCTCCCGGGGTGCCCCCAAAGGCCGGTTTGCAAGCACTCCCACTCGCTGTTCCCGCCATCCGCGCACAATGCTCCCAAGCCCGGGAGAAAAGCATTTTGGGGTGGTGCTCACACCGGGCCCTGGAAGACCTCCCCGGCTGCCTCCAAAGGACGGTTTTCAAGCACTCCTGCCTGCTGTTCCCGCCACCCGCGCACAATAATCCCAAGCCCGGGAGAAAAGCGCTTCGGGGTGGTGCTCTCTACAGGCCCTTGGAAGACCTCCCCAGCTGCCTCCAAAGGCCGGTTTGCAAGGACTCCTTCCTGCTGTTCCCGCCATCCACGCACAATGCTCCCAAGCCCGGGAGAAAAGCGTTTCGGGGTGGTGTTCTCTCTGGACCCAAGAAAGACCTCCCGGGCTGCCCCCAAATGCCGGTTTGCAAGCACTCCCACTCACTGTTCCCGCCATCCGGGCAAATGCTCCAAGCCCAGGAGAAAAGCCCTTCAGGGTGGTGCTCTCTCCCGGCCCTTGGAAGACCTCCCCGGCTGCCTCCAAAGGCTGGATTTCAAGTACTCCCTCCCGCTGTCCCGCCAGCCGCACACAATGCTCCCAATCACGGGAGAAAAACGCTTCGGGGTGGTGCTCTCTACGGGCCCTTGGAAGACCTCCCCGTTTGTCTCCAAAGGCCGGTTTGCAAGCACTCAATCCCGCTGTTCCCGCCAGCCGCGCACAATGCTCCCAAGCCCGGGAGAAAAGCGCTTCGGGGTGGTGCTCTCTCCCGGCCCTTGGAAGACCTCCCCGGCTGCCTCCAAAGGCTGGTTTTCAAGAACTCCCTCCCGCTGACCCGCCAGCCGCACACAATGCTCCCAAGCCCGGGAGAAAAGCATTTTGAGGTGGTCTCTCTCCGGGCCCTTGGAAGACTCCCCGGCTGCCTCTAAAGGCCGGTTTGCAAGCACTCATGTCCTCTGTTCCCGACAGCCGCGAACAATGCTCCCAATTCCGTGAGAAAAGTGCTTCGGGATGGTGCTCTCTCCGGGCCCTTGGAAGACCTCCCAAGCTGCCTCCAAAGGCCGGTTTGCAAGCACTCCCGCCCGCTGTTCCCGCCAGCCTCGCACAATGCTCCCAAGACCGGGAGAAAAGCGCTTCGGGGAGGTGTTCTCTCCGTGCCAATGGAGGACCTCCCTGGCTGCCCCCAAAGGCCGGTTTGCAAGCACTCCCACTCGCTGTTCCCGCCAGCCACGCACAATCCTCCAAAACCCCGGAGAAAAGCGCTTCGGGGTGGTGTTCTCTCCGTGCCCATGGAAGACCTCCCGGGGTGCCCCCAAAGGCCGGTTTGGAAGCAATCCCACTCGCTGTTCCCGCCATCCGCGCACAATGCTCCCAAGCCCGGGAGAAAAGCATTTTGGGGTGGTGCTCACACCGGGCCCTGGAAGACCTCCCCGGCTGCCTCCAAAGGACGGTTTTCAAGCACTCCTGCCTGCTGTTCCCGCCACACGCGCACAATAATCCCAAGCCCGGGAGAAAAGCGCTTCGGGGTGGTGCTCTCTACAGGCCCTTGGAAGACCTCCCTGGCTGCCTCCAAAGGCCGGTTTGCAAGGACTCCTTCCTGCTGTTCCCGCCATCCGTGCACAATGCTCCCAAGCCCGGGAGAAAAGCATTTTGGGGTGGTGCTCACACCGGGCCCTGGAAGACCTCCCCGGCTGCCTCCAAAGGACGGTTTTCAAGCACTCCTGCCTGCTGTTCCCGCCACCCGCGCAAAATGCTCCCAAGCCCGGGAGAAAAGCGCTTCGGGGTGGTGCTCTCTACAGGCCCTTGGAAGACCTCCCCGGCTGCCTCCAAAGGACGGTTTGCAAGGACTCCTTCCTGCTGTTCCCGCCAGCCACGCACAATGCTCCCAAGCCCGGGAGAAAAGCATTTTGGGGTGGTGCTCACACCGGGCCCTGGAAGACCTCCCCGGCTGCCTCCAAAGGACGGTTTTCAAGCACTCCTGCCTGCTGTTCCCGCCACCCGCGCAGAATGCTCCCAAGCGCGGGAGAAAAGCGCTTCGGGGTGGTGCTCTCTACAGGCCCTTGGAAGACCTCCCCGGCTGCCTCCAAAGGCTGGTTTGCAAGGACTCCTTCCTGCTGTTCCCGCCAGCCAGGCACAATGCTCCCAAGCCCGGGAGAAAAGCATTTTGGGGTGGTGCTCACTCCGGGCCCTTGGAAGACCTCCCCGGCTGCCTCCAATGGCCAGTTTGCAAGCACTCATGTCCGCTGTTCCCACCAGCCGCGCACAATGCTCCCAAGCCCGGGAGAAAAGCTTTTTGGGGTGGTGCTCACCCCGGGCCCTGGAAGACCTCCCCGGCTGCCTCCAAAGGCCAGTTTTCAAGCACTCCTGCCTGCTGTTCCCGCCACCTGCGCACAATGCTCCCAAGCCCGGGAGAAAAGCGCTTCGGGGTGGTGCTCTCTACAGGCCCTTGGAAGACTCCCCGGCTGCCTCTAAAGGCCGGTTTGCAAGCACTCATGTCCTCTGTTCCCGACAGCCGCGAACAATGCTCCCAATTCCGTGAGAAAAGTGCTTCGGGATGGTGCTCTCTCCGGGCCCTTGGAAGACCTCCCAAGCTGCCTCCAAAGGCCGGTTTGCAAGCACTCCCGCCCGCTGTTCCCGCCAGCCTCGCACAATGCTCCCAAGACCGGGAGAAAAGCGCTTCGGGGTGGTGTTCTCTCCGTGCCAAAGGAGGACCTCCCTGGCTGCCCCCAAAGGCCGGTTTGCAAGCACTCCCACTCGCTGTTCCCGCCAGCCATGCACAATCCTCCAAAACCCCGGAGAAAAGCGCTTCGGGGTGGTGTTCTCTCCGTGCCCATGGAAGACCTCCCGGGGTGCCCCCAAAGGCCGGTTTGCAAGCACTCCCACTCGCTGTTCCCGCCATCCGCGCACAATGCTCCCAAGCCCGGGAGAAAAGCATTTTGGGGTGGTGCTCACACCGGGCCCTGGAAGACCTCCCCGGCTGCCTCCAAAGGCCAGTTTGCAAGCAGTCCTGCCTGCTGTTCCCGCCAGCCGCGCACAATGTTCCCAAGCCCGGGAGAAAAGCGCTTCGGGGTGGTGCTCTCTCCGGGCACTTTCAAGACCTCCCCGGCTGCCTCCAAAGGCCAGTTTGTAAGTACTCATTCCCGCCGCTTCCGCCAGCCACGCACAATGCTCCCAAGCCCGGGAGAAAAGCATTTTGGGGTGGTGCTCTCTCCGGGCCCTTGGAAGACCTCCCGGGCTGCCTCCAAAGGCCGGTTTGCAAGCATTCATGTCCGTTGTTCCCGACAGCCGCGCACAATGCTCCCAAGCCCGAGGGAAAAGCATTTTGGGGTGGTGATCAGTCCGGCCCTTGGAAGACCTCCCCGGCTGCCTCCAAAGGACAGTTTGCAAGCACTCATGCCCGCTGTTCCCGCCAGCCGCGCACAATGCTCCCAAGACCGTGAGAAAAGCGCTTCGGGGTGGTGTTCTCTCAGGGACCATGGAAGACCTCCCCGGCTGCCCCCAAAGGCCGGTTTGCAAGCATTCCCACTCGCTGTTCCCGCCAGGCACACACAATGTTCCAAAACCCCGGAGAAAAGCGCTTCGGGGTGGTGGTCTCTCCGGGCCCCTGCCCCTGAGCCTGGGGGCCAGGCAGGGGATCCACAGTCCCAGGCCAAGGCAGAACCACATGCACACGTCTGTTCCTGCCCCCTCCACCGGCAGAGAGCTGGGGGGAGCCAGAGTTTGTCAGGCAGCTGCTGGGCTGGCCGCCTCTGTGGGAAGGGGCAGAGCCGACCTAGGGGCAAGTTGGGCCTCTTGCTCTCCCTGCTGCCCTGAGGCTGCTGGGCGAAAGAGGTCTTGGGCATCCAGCCGCTTGCTGGTCCCTTCCCTCTGACGAGGCCCTCTGAGCTCCAGCACCTTGCAGTGTGGAGACAGCCCCTGCCAGCAACCTCCTCTCCAAGGAGGCCTCAACCGAGGCCTAGGCCCAGGGGAAAGGCACCAGCGGAGATGAGCCAGTGGAGGCGCACGGGCATGTCTGGACCCAGTCCCCGCAGCCTGCCCCTTGGTGGGGCAGTAACCCCGGAGGCCAGGAAGGTCTGGGCAAGGCTGCGAGGGGCAGGGGCCCTGCTGGGTCGTGCCCCTGGCCTGTGGGGTGTCTGAGCACAACCGGCCCTCTCCCACTGGAAGACCTCCCCGTCTGCCTCCAAAGGCCGGTTTGCAAGCACTCCCGCCCGCTGTTCCCGCCAGGCACGCACAATGCTCCCAAGCCCGGGAGAAAAGCGCTTCGGGGTTGTGCTCTCTCCGGGCCCTTGCCCCTGAGCCTGGGGGCCAGGCAGTTGGAACACACTCCCAGGCCAATGCAGAACGACATGCACACGTCTGTTCCTGCCCCCTACACCGGCAGAGAGCTCGGGGGAGCCAGAGACTGCCAGGCTGCTGCTGGGCTGGATGCCTGTGTGGGACGGGGCAGAGCCGACCTAGGGGCAAGTTGGGCCTCTTGCTCTCCCTGCTGCCCTGAGGCTGCTGGGCCAAAGACGTCTTGGGCATCCAGCCCCTTACTGGTCCCTTCCCTCTGACGAGGCCCTCTGAGCTCCAGCACCTTGCAGTGTGGAGACAGCCCCTGCCAGCAATCTCCTCTCCAAGGAGACCTCAACCGAGGACTAGGCCCAGGGGAAAGGCACCAGCGGGGTTGAGCCAGGGCAGGCGCCCGGGCATGTCTGGACCCTGTCCCCGCAGCCTGCCCCTTGGTGGGGCAGTACCCCCGGAGGCCAGGAATGTCTGGGCAAGGATGGCCAGGGGCAGGGGCCCTGCTGGGTCCTGCCCCTGGCCTGTGGGGCCTCTGAGCACAACCGGCCCTCTCCCACTGGAAGACCTCCCCGGCTGCCTCCAAAGGCCGGTTTGCAAGCACTCCCGCCCACTGTTCCCGCCAGGCGCGCACAATGCTCCCAAGCCCGGGAGAAAAGCGCTTCGGGGTGGTGGTCTCTCCGTGCCCTTGCCCCTGAGCCTGGGGGCCAGGCAGGGGATCCAGAGTCCCAGGCCAAGGCACAACAACATGCACACGTCTGTTTCTGCCCCCTCCACCGGCAGAGAGCTGGGGGGAGCCAGAGTCTGTCAGGCAGCTGCTGGGCTGGCCGCCTGTGTGGGAAGGGGCAGAGCCGACCTAGGGGCAAGTTGGGCCTCTTGCTCTCCCTGCTGCCCTGAGGCTGCTGGGCCAAAGAGGTCTTGGGCATCCAGCCCCTTGCTGGTCCCTTCCCTCTGACGAGGCCCTCTGAGCTCCAGCACCTTGCAGTGTGGAGACAGACCCTGCCAGCAACCTCCTCTCCAAGGAGGCCTCAACCGAGGCCTAGGCCCAGGGGAAAGGCACCAGCGGGGATGAGCCAGTGGAGGGGCCCGGGCATGTCTGGACCCAGTCCCCGCAGCCTGCCCCTTGGTGGGGCAGTACCCCCGGAGGCCAGGAAGGTCTGGGCATGGCTGGCCAGGGGCAGGGTCCCTGCTGGGTCCTGCCCCTGGCCTGTGGGGCCTCTGAGCACAACCGGCCCTCTCCCACTGGAAGACCTCCCCGGCTGCCTTCAAAGGCGGGTTTGCCAGCACTCCCGCCCGCTGTTCCCGCCAGGCACGCACAACGCTCCCAAGGCCAGGAGAAAAGCGCTTCGGGGTGTTGCTCTCTCCGGGCCCTTGCCCCTGAGCCTGGGGTCCAGGCAGTGGGTCCACACTCCCAGACCAAGGCAGAACCACATGCACACGTCTGTTCCTGACCCCTGAACCGGCAGAGAGCTCGGGGGAGCCAGAGTCTATCAGGCAGCTGCTGGGTTGGCTGCCTGTGTGGGAACGGGCAGAGCCGACCTAGGGGCAAGTTGGGCCTCTTGCTCTCCCTGCTGCCCTGAGGCTGCTGGGCCAAAGAGGTCTTGGGAATCCAGCCCCTTGCTGGTCCCTTCCCGCTGACGAGGCCCTCTGAGCTCCAGCACCTTGCAGTGTGGAGACAGCCCCTGCCAGCAACCTCCTCTCCAAGGAGGCATCAACCGAGGCCTATGCCCAGGGGAAAGGCACCAGCGGGGATGAGCCTGGGGAGGCGCCCAGGCATGTCTGGACCCAGTCCCCGCAGCCTGCCCCTTGGTGGGGCAGTACCCCCGGAGGCCAGGAAGGTCTGGGCAAGGCTGGCCAGGGGCAGGGGACCTGCTGGGTCCTGCCCCTGGCCTGTGAGGCCTCTGAGCACAACCGGCCCTCTCCCACTGGAAGACCTCCACGGCTGCCTCCAAAGTCCTGTTTGCAAACACTCCCGCCCGCTGTTCACGCCAGGCTCGCACAATGCTCCCAAGCCCGGGAGAAAAGCGCTTCGGGGTGGTGCTCTCTCCGGACCCTTGCCCCTGAGCCTGGGGGCCAGGCAGTGGGTCCACACTCCCAGACCAAGGCAGAACCACATGCACACGTCTGTTCCTGACCCCTGCACCGGCAGAGAGCTCTGGGGAGCCAGAGTCTGTCAGGCAGGTGCTGGGCTGGCCGCCTGTGTGGGAAGGGGCAGAGCCGACCTAGGGGCAAGTTGGGCCTCTTCCTCTCCCTGCTGCCCTGAGGCTGCTGGGCCAAAGAGGTCTTGGGCATCCAGCCCCTTGCTGGTCCCTTCCCTCTGACGAGGCCCTCTGAGCTCCAGCACCTTGCAGTGTGGAGACAGCCCCTGCCAGCAACCTCCTCTCCAAGGAGGCCTCAACCGAGGCCTAGGCCCAGGGGAAAGGCACCAGCGGGGATGAGCCTGGGGAGGCGCCCGGGCATGTCTGGACCCAGTCCCCGCAGCCTGCCCCTTGGTGGGGCAGTACCCCCGGAGGCCAGGTAGGTCTGGGCAAGGCTGGCCAGGGGCAGGGGCCCTGCTGCGTCCTGCCCCTGGCCTGTGGGGCCTCTGAGCACAACCGGCCCTCTCCCACTGGAAGACCTCCCCGGCTGCCTCCAAAGGCCGGTTTGCAAGCGCTCCCGCCCACTGTTCCCAGCAGGCGTGCACAATGCTCCCAAGCCCGGGAGAAAAGCGCTTCAGGGTGGTGCTCTCTCCGGGCCCTTGCCCCTGAGCCTGGGGGCAAGGCAGGGTGTCCACACTCCCAGGACAAGGCAGAACGACATGCACACGTCTGATCTGCCCCCTGCACCGGCAGAGAGCTCGGGGGAGCCAGAGTCTGTCAGGCAGCTGCTGGGCTGGCCGCCTGTGTGGGAAGGGGCAGAGCCGACCTAGGGGCAAGTTGGGCTTCTTGCTCTCCCTGCTGCCCTGAGGCTGCTGGGCCAAAGAGGTCTTGGGCATCCAGCCCCTTGCTGGTCCCTTCCCTCGGACGAGGCCCTCTGAGCTCCAGCACTTTGCAGTGTGGAGACAGCCCCTGCCAGCAACCTCCTCTCCAAGGAGTCCTCAACCGAGGCCTAGCCAAGGGGAAAGGCACCAGCGGGGATGAGCCTGGGGAGGCGCCCGGGCATGTCTGGACCCAGTCCCCGCAGCCTGCCCCTTGGTGGGGCAGTACCCCCGGAGGCCAGGAAGGTCTGGGCAAGGCTGCCAGGGGCAGGGACACTGCTGGGTCCTGCCCCTGGCCTGTGGGGCGTCTGAGCACAACCGGCACTCTCCCGCTGGAAGACCTCCCCGTCTGCCTCGAAAGGCCGGTTTGCAAGCACTCCCGCCCGCTGTTCCCGCCAGGCACGCACAATGCTCCCAAGCCCGGGAGAAAAGCGCTTCGGGGTGGTGCTCTCACCGGGCCCTTGCCCCTGAGCCTGGGGGCCAGGCAGGGGGAACACATTCCCAGGCCAAGGCAGAACGACATGCACACGTCTGTTCCTGCCCCCTACACCGGCAGAGAGCTCGGGGGAGCCAGAGACTGCCAGGCTGCTGCTGGGCTGGCCGCCTGTGTGGGACGGGGCAGAGCCGACCTAGGGGCAAGTTGGGCCTCTTGCTCTCCCTGCTGCCCTGAGGCTGCTGGGTCAAAGAGGTCTTGGGCATCCAGCCCTTTGCTGGTCCCTTCCCTCTGACGAGGCCCTCTGATCTCCAGCACCTTGCAGTGTGGAGACAGCCCCTGCCAGCAACCTCCTCTCCAAGGAGACCTCAACCGAGGCCTAGGCCCAGGGGAAAGGCACCAGCGGGGATGAGCCTGGGGAGGCGCCCGGGGATGTCTGGACCCAGTCCCCGCAGCCTGCCCCTTGGTGGGGCAGTACCCCCGGAGGCCAGGAAGGTCTGGGCAAGGCTGGCCAGGGTCAGGGGCCCTGCTGGGTCCTGCCCCTGGCCTGTGGGGCCTCTGAGCACAACCGGCCCTCTCCCACTGGAAGACCTCCCCGGCTGCCTCCAAAGTCCTGTTTGCTAACACTCCCGCCCGCTGTTCACGCCAGGCTCGCACAATGCTCCCAAGCCCGGGAGAAAAGCGCATTGGGGTGGTTCTCTCTCCGGGCCCTTGCCCCTGAGCCTGGGGGCAAGGCACCGGGAACACACTCCCTGGCCAAGCCAGAACCACATGCCCACGTCTGTTCCTGTCCCCTGCACCGGCAGAGAGCTCGGGGGAGCCAGAGTCTGTCAGGCAGCTGCTGGGCTGGCTGCCTGTGTGGGAAGGGGCAGAGCCGACCTAGGGGCAAGTTGGGCCTCTTGCTCTCCCTGCTGCCCTGAGGCTGCTGGGCCAAAGAGGTCTTGGGCATCCAGCCCCTTGCTGGTCCCTTCCCTCTGACGAGGCCCTCTGAGCTCCAGCACCTTGCAGTGTGGAGACAGCCCCTGCCACCAACCTCCTCTCCAAGGAGGCCTCAACCGAGGCCTAGGCCCAGGGGAAAGGCACCAGCGGGGATGAGCCAGGGGAGGCGCCCGAGCATGTCTGGACCCAGTCCCCGCAGCCTGCCCCTTGGTGGGGCAGTAACCCCGGAGGCCAGGAAGGTCTGGGCAAGGCTCGCCAGGGGCAGGGGCCCTGTTGCGTCCTGCCCCTGGCCTGTGGGGCCTCTGAGCACAACCGGCCCTCTCCCACTGGAAGACCTCCCCGGCTGCCTCCAAAGGCCGGTTTGCAAGCGCTCCCGCACACTGTTCCCAGCAGGCGTGCACAATGCTCCCAAGCCCGGGAGAAAAGCGCTTCAGGGTGGTGCTCTCTCCGGGCCCTTGCCCCTGAGCCTGGGGTCAAGGCACGGTGTCCACACTCCCAGGCCAAGTCAGAACCACATGCACACGTCTGTTCCTGCCCCCTGCACCGGCAGAGAGCTCGGGGGACCCAGAGTCTGTCAATCAGCTGCTGGGCTGGCCGCCTGTGTGGGAAGTGGCAGAGCCGACCTAGGGGCAAGTTGGGCCTCTTGCCCTCCCTGCTGCCCTGAGGCTGCTGGGCCAAAGAGGTCTTGGGCATCCAACCCCTTGCTGGTCCCTTCCCTCTGACGAGGCCCTCTGAGCTCCAGCACCTTGCAGTGTGGAGACAGCCCCTGCCAGCAACCTCCTCTCCAAGGAGGCCTAAACCGAGGCCTAGGCACAGGGGAAAAGCACCAGCGGGGATGAGCCTGGGGAGGCGCCCGGGCATGTATGGACCCAGTCCCCGCAGCCTTCCCCTTGGTGGGGCAGTACCCCCGGAGGCGAGGAAGGTCTGGGAAAGGCTGGCCAGGGGCAGGGGACCTGCTGGGTCCTGCCCCTGGCCTGTGGGGCCTCTGAGCACAACCGGCCCTCTCCCACTGGAAGACGTCCCCGGCTGCCTCCAAAGGCCGGTTTGCAAGCACTCCCGCCCACTGTTCCAACCAAGGGCGCACAACGCTCCCAAGCCCGGGAGAAAATCGCCTCGGGGTGGTGCTCTCTCCGGGCCCTTTCCCCTGAGCGTGGGGGCCAGGCAGTGGGTCCACACTCCCAGACCAAGGCAGAACCACATGCCCACGTCTGTTACTGCCCCATGCACCGGCAGAGAGCTCGGGGGAGCCAAAGTCTGTCAGGCAGCTGCTGGGCTGGCCGCCTGTGTGGGAAGGGGCAGAGCCGACCTAGGGGCAAGTTGGGCCTCTTCCTCTCCCTGCTGCCCTGAGGCTGCTGGGCCAAAGAAGTCTTCGGCATCCAGCACCTTGCTGGTCTCTTCCCTCTGACGAGGCCCTCTGAGCTCCAGCACCTTGCAGTGTGGAGACAGCCCCTGCCAGCAACCTCCTCTCCAAGGAGGCCTCAACCGAGGCCTAGGCCCAGGGGAAAGGCACCAGCGGGGATGAGCCTGGGGAGGCGCCCGGGCATGTCTGGACCCAGTCCCCGCAGCCTGTCCCTTGGTGGGGCAGTACCCCCGGAGGCCAGGAAGGTCTAGGCAAGGCTGCCAGGGGCAGGGACACTGCTGGGTCCTGCCCCTGGCCTGTGGGGCGTCTGAGCACAACCAGCACCCTCCCGCTGGAAGACCTCCCCGTCTGCCTCCAAAGGCCTGTTTGCAAGCACTCCCACCCGCTGTTCCCGCCAGGCACGCACAATGCTCCCAAGCCCGGGAGAAAAGTGCTTCGGGGTGGTGCTCTCCTCGGGCCCTTGCCCCTGAGCCTGGGGGCCAGGCAGGTGGAACACACTCCCAGGCCAAGGGAGAACGACATGCACACGTCTGTTCCTGCCCCCTACACCGGCAGAGAGCTTGGGGGAGCCAGAGTCTCTCAGGCAGCTGCTGGGCTGGCCGCCTGTGTGGGAAGGGGCAGAGCCGACCTAGGGGCATGTTGGGCCTCTGCTCTCCCTGCTGCCCTGAGGCTGCTGGGCCAAAGAGGTCTTGGGCATCCAGCCCCTTGCTGGTCCCTTCCCTCTGACGAGGCCCTCTGAGCTCCAGCACCTTGCAGTGTGGAGACAGCCCCTGCCAGCAACCTCCTCTCCAAGGAGGCCTAAACCGAGGCCTAGCCCCAGGGGAAAGGCACCAGCGGGGAAGAGCCTGGGGAGGCGCCCGGGCATGTCTGGACCCAGTCCCCGCAGCCTGCCCCTTGGTGGGGCAGTACCCCCGGAGGCCAGGAAGGTCTGGGCTAGGCTGGCCAGGGGCAGGGGCCCTGCTGGGCCCTGCCCCTGGCCTGAGGGCCTCTGAGCACAACCGGCCCTCTCCCACTGGAAGACCTCCCCGGCTGCCTCCAAAGGCCGGTTTGCCAACACTCCCGCCCGCTGTTCCCGCCAGGCACGCACAATGCTCCCAAGCCCGGGAGAAAAGCACTTCGGGGTGTTGCTCTCTCCGGGCCCTTGCCCCTGAGCCTGGGGTCCAGGCAGTGGGTCCACACTCCCAGACCAAGGCAGAACCACATGCACACGTGTGTTCCTGCCCCCTACACCGGCAGAGAGCTCGGGGGAGCCAGAGACTGCCAGGCTGCTACTGGGCTGGCTGCCTGTGTGGTACGGGGCAGAGCCGACCTAGGGGCATGTTGGGCCTCTTGCTCTCCCTGCTGCCCTGAGGCTGCTGGGTCAAAGAGGTCTTGGGCATCCAGCGCTTTGCTGGTGCCTTCCCTCTGACGAGGCCCTCTGAGCTCCAGCACCTTGCAGTGTGGAGACAGCCCCTGTCAGCAACCTCCTCTCCAAAGAGTCCTCAACCGAGGCCTACAACCAGGGGAAAGGCACCAGCGGGGATGATCCTGGGGAGGCGCACAGACATGTCTGGACCCAGTCTCCTCAGCCTGCCCCTTGGTGGGGCAGTACCCCCGGAGGCCAGGAAGGTCTGGGCAAGTCTGGCCAGGGGCAGGGGCCCTGCTGGGTCCTGACCCTGGCCTGTGGGGCCTCTGAGCACAACCGGCCCTCTCCCACTGGAAGACCTCCCCGGCTGCCTCCAAAGGTCGGTTTGCAACACTCCCGCCCGCTGTTCACGTCAGGAATGCACAAAGCTCCCAAGCCGGGGAGAAAAGCGCTTCGGGGTGGTGCTCTCTCTGGGCCCTTGCCCCTGAGCCTGGGGGCAAGGCAGGGTGTCCACACTCCCAGGCCAAGGCAGAACCACATGCACACGACTGATCTGCCCCCTGCACCAGCAGAGAGCTCGGGGGAGCCAGAGTCTGTCAGGCAGCTGCTGGGCTGGCCGCCTGTGTGGGAAGGGGCAGAGCCGACCTAGGGGCAAGTTGGGCCTCTTGCTCTCCCTGCTGCCCTGAGGCTGCTGGGCCAAAGAGGTCTTGGGCATCCAGCCCCTTGCTGGTCCCTTCCCTCTGACGAGGCCCTCTGAGCTCCAGCACCTTGCAGTGTGGAGACAGCCCCTGCCAGCAACCTCCTCTCCAAGGAGGCCTCAACCGAGGCCTAGGCCCAGGGGAAAGGCACCAGCGGGGATGAGCCTGGGGAGGCGCCCGGGCATGTCTGGACCCAGTCCCCGCAGCCTGCCCCTTGGTGGGGCAGTACCCCCGGAGGCCAGGAAGGTCTGGGCAAGGCTGGCCAGGGGCAGGGGCCCTGCTGGGTCCTGCCCCTGGCCTGTAGGGCCTCTGAGCACAACCGGCCCTCTCCCGCTGGAAGACCTCCCCGGCTGCCTCCAAAGGCCAGTTTGCCAACACTCCTGCCCGCTGTTCCTGCCAGGCACGCACAATGCTCCCAAGCCCAGGAGAAAAGCGCTTCGGGGTGGTGGTCTCTCCGGGCCCCTGCCCCTGAGCCTGGGGGCCAGGCAGGGGATCCACAGTCCCAGGCCAAGGCAGAACCACATGCACACGTCTGTTCCTGCCCCCTCTACCGGCAGAGAGCTGGGGGGAGCCAGAGTCTGTCAGGCAGCTGCTGGGCTGGCCGCCTGTGTGGGAAGGGGCAGAGCCGACCTAGGGGCAAGTTGGGCCTCTTGCTCTCCCTGCTGCCCTGAGGCTGCTGGGCCAAAGAGGTCTTGGGCATCCAGCCCCTTGCTGGTCCCTTCCCTCTGACGAGGCCCTCTGAGCTCCAGCACCTTGCAGTGTGGAGACAGCCCCTGCCAGCAACCTCCTCTCCAAGGAGGCCTCAACCGAGGCCTAGGCCCAGGGAAAAGGCACCAGCGGGGATGAGCCAGTGGAGGCGCACGGGCATGTCTGGACCCAGTCCCCGCAGCCTGCCCCTTGGTGGGGCAGTACCCCCGGAGGCCAGGAAGGTCTGGGCAAGGCTGGCCAGGGCAGGGGCCCTGCTGGGTCCTGCCCCTGGCCTGTGGGGCCTCTGAGCACAACCGGCCCTCTCCCACTGGAAGACCTCCCCGGCTGCCTCCAAAGGCCGGTTTGCCAACACTCCCGCCCGCTGTTCCCGCCAGGCACGCACAATGCTCCCAAGCCCGGGAGAAAAGCGCTTCGGGGTGTTGCTCTCTCCGGGCCCTTGCCCCTGAGCCTGGGGTCCAGGCAGTGTGTCCACACTCCCAGACCAAGGCAGAACCACATGCACACGTCTGTTCCTGACCCCTGCACCGGCAGAGCGCTCGGGGGAGCCACAGTCTGTCAGGCAGCTGCTGGGTTGGCTGCCTGTGTGGGAAGGGGCAGAGCCGACCTAGGGGAAGTTGGGCCTCTTCCTCTCCCTGCTGCCCTGAGGCTGCTGGGCCAAAGAGGTCTTGGGTATCCAGCCCCTTGCTGGTCCCTTCCCGCTGCCGAGGCCCTCTGAGCTCCAGCACCTTGCAGTGTGGAGACAGCCCCTGCCAGCAACCTCCTCTCCAAGGAGGCCTCAACCGAGGCCTAGGCCCAGGGGAAAGGCACCAGCGGGGATGAGCCTGGGGAGGCGCCCGGGCATGTGTGGACCCAGTCCCCGCAGCCTGCCCCTTGGTGGGGTAGTAACCCCGGAGGCCAGGAGGGTCTGGGCAAGGCTGCCAGGGGCAGGGACACTGCTGGGTCCTGCCCCTGGCCTCTGGGGCGTCTGAGCACAACCGGCACTCTCCCGCTGGAAGACCTCCCTGGCTGCCTCCAAAGGCCGGTTTGCAAGCACTCCCGCCCGCTGTTCCCGCCAGGCACGCACAATGCTACCAAGCCCGGGAGAAAAGCGCTTCGGGGTGGTGATCTCTCCGGGCCCTTGCCCCTGAGCCTGGGGGCCAGGCAGGGGGAACACACTCCCAGGCCAAGGCAGAATGACATGCACACGTCTGTTCCTGCCCCCTACACCGGCAGAGAGCTCGGGGGAGCCAGAGACTGCCAGGCTGCTGCTGGGCTGGCTGCCTGTCTGGGATGGGGCAGAGCCGACCTAGGGGCAAGTTGGGCCTCTTGCTCTCCCTGCTGCCCTGAGGCTGCTGGGCCAAAGACGTCTTGGGCATCCAGCCCCTTACTGGTCTCTTCCCTCTGACGAGGCCCTCTGAGCTCCAGCACCTTGCACTGTGGAGACAGCCCCTGCCAGCAACCTCCTCTCCAAGGAGGCCTCAACCGAGGCCTAGGCCCAGGGGAAAGGCACCAGCGGTGATGAGAAAGGGGAGGCGCCCGAGCATGTCTGGACCCAGTCCCCGCAGCCTGCCCCTTGGTGGGGCAGTACCCCCGGAGGCCAGGAAGGTCTGGGCAAGGCTGCCAGGGGCAGGGACAGCGCTGGGTCCTGCCCCTGGCCTGTGGGACGTCTGAGCACAACCGGCACTCTCCCGCTGGAAGACCTCCCCGGCTGCCTCCAAAGGCCGGTTTGCAAGCGCTCCCGCCCACTGTTCCCAGCAGGCGTGCACAATGCTCCCAAGCCCGGGAGAAAAGCGCTTCAGGGTGGTGCTCTCTCTGGGCCCTTGCCCCTGAGCCTGGGGGCAAGGCAGGGTGTCCACACTCCCAGGCCAAGGCAGAACCACATGCACACGTCTGATCTGCCCCCTGCACCGGCAGAGAGCTCGGGGGAGCCAGATTCTGTCAGGCAGCTGCTGGGCTGGCCGCCTGTGTGGGAAGGGGCAGAGCCGACCTAGGGGCAAGATGGGCCTCTTGCTCTCCCTGCTGCCATGAGGCTGCTGGGCCAAAGAGGTCTTGGCCATCCAGCCCCTTCCTGGTCCCTTCCCTCTGACGAGGCCCTCTGAGCTCCAGCACCTTGCAGTGTGGAGACAGCCCCTGCCAGCAACCTCCTCTCCAAGGAGGCCTCAACCGAGGCCTAGGCCCAGGGGAAAGGCACCAGCGGGGATGAGCCTGGGGAGGCGCCCGGGCATGACTGGACCCAGTCCCCGCAGCCTGCCCCTTGGTGGGGCAGTACCCCCGGAGGCCAGGAAGGTCTGGGCAAGGCTGGCCAGGGGCAGGGGCCCTGCTGGGTCCTGCCCCTGGCCTGTGGGGCCTCTGAGCACAACCGGCCCTCTCCCACTGGAAGACCTCCCCGGCTGGCTCCAAAGGCCGGTTTGCCAACACTCCCGCCCGCTGTTCTCGCCAGGCACGCACAATTCTCCCAAGCCCGGGAGAAAAGCGGTTCGGTGTGTTGCTCTCTCCGGGCCCTTGCCCCTGAGTGTGGGGGCCAGGCAGTGGTTCCACACTCCCAGACCAAGGCAGAACCACATGCACACGTCTGTTCCTGCCCCCTGCACCGGCAGAGAGCTCGGGGGAGCCAGAGTCTCTCAGGCAGCTGCTGGGCTGGCCGCCTGTGTGGGAAGGGGCAGAGCCGACCTAGGGGCAAGTTGGGCCTCTTCCTCTCCCTGCTGCCCTGAGGCTGCTGGGCCAAAGACGTCTAGGGCATCCAGCCCCTTACTGGTCCCTTCCCTCTGACGAGGCCCTCTGAGCTCCAGCACCTTGCAGTGTGGAGACAGCCCCTGCCAGCAACCTCCTATCCAAGGAGGCCTCAACCGAGGCCTAGGCCCAGGGGAAAGGCACCAGCGGGGATGAGCCAGTGGAGGCGCACGGGCATGTCTGGACCCAGTCCCCGCAGCCTGCCCCTTGGTGGGGCAATACCCCCCGAGGCCAGGAAGGTCTGGGCAAGGCTGCGAGGGGCAGGGGCCCTGCTGGGTCGTGCCTCTGGCCTGTGGGGCGTCTGAGCACAACCGGCACTCTCCCGCTGGAAGACCTCCCCGTCTGCCTCCAAAGGCCGGTTTGCAAGCACTCCCGCCCGCTGTTCCCGCCAGGCACGCACAATGCTCCCAAGCCCGGGAGAAAAGCGCTTCGGGGTGGTGCTCTCTCCGGGCCCTTGCCCCTGAGCCTGGGGGCCAGGCAGTCGGAACACACTCCCAGGCCAAGGCAGAACGACATGCACACGTCTGTTCCTGCCCCCTACACCGGCAGAGAGTTCCGGGGAGCCAGAGACTGCCAGGCTGCTGCTGGGCTGGCTGCCTGTGTGGGACGGGGCAGAGCCGACCTAGGGGCAAGTTGGGCCTCTTGCTCTAACTGCTGGCCTGAGGCTGCTGGGTCAAAGAGGTCTTGGGCATCCAGCCCTTTGCTGGTCCCTTCCCTCTGACGAGGCCCTCTGAGCTCCAGCACCTTGCAGTGTGGAGACAGCCCCTGCCAGCAACCTCCTCTCCAAAGAGGCCTCAACCGAGGCCTAGGCCCAGGGGAAAGGCACCAGCAGGGATGAGCCTGGGGAGGCGCCCGGGCATGTCTGGACCCAGTCCCCGCAGCCTGCCCCTTGGTGGGGCTGTAACCCCGGAGGCAGGAAGGTCTGGGCAAGGCTGGCCAGGGGCAGGGGCCCTGCTGGGCCCTTCCCCTGGCCTGTGGGGCCTCTGAGCACAACCGGCCCTCTCCCACTGGAAGACCTCCCCGGCTGCCTCCAAAGGCCGGTTTGCAAGCGCTCCCGCCCACTGTTCCCAGCAGGCGTGTACAAGGCTCCCAAGCCCGGGAGAAAAGCGCTTCGGGGTGGTGCTCTCTCCGGGCCCTTGCTCCTGAGCCTGGGGGCAAGGCACGGTGTCCACAATCCCAGGCCAAGTCAGAACCACATGCACACCTCTGATCTGCCCCCTGCACCGGCAAAGAGCTCGGGGGAGCCAGAGTATGTCAGGCAGCTGCTGGGCTAGCCGCCTGTGTGGGAAGGGGCAGAGCCGACCTCGGGGCAAGTTGTGCCTCTTGCTCTCCCTGCTGCCCTGAGGCTGCTGGGCCAAAGAGGTCTTGGGCGTCCAGCCCCTTGCTGGTCCCTTCCCTCTGACGAGGCCCTCTGAGCTCCAGCACCTTGCAGTGTGGAGACAGCCCATGCCAGCAACCTCCTCTCCAAGAGGCCTAAACCGAGGCCTAGGCCCAGGGGAAAGGCACCAGTGGGGATGAGCCTGGGGAAGCGCCCGGGCATGTCTGGACCCAGTCCCCGCAGCCTGCCTCTTGGTGGGGCAGTACCCCTGAGGCCAGGAAGGTCTGGGAAAGGCTGGCCAGGGGCAGGGGACCTGCTGGGTCCTGCCCCTGGCCTGTGGGGCCTCTGAGCACAACCGGCCCTCTCCCAATGGAAGACCTCCCCGGCTGCCTCCAAAGGCCGGTTTGCAAGCACTCCCGCCCACTGTTCCCACAAAGCACGCACAATGCTCCCAAGCCCGGGAGAAAAGCGCTTCGGGGTGTTGCTCTCTCCGGGCCCTTGCCCCTGAACCTGGGGGCCAGGCAGTGGGTCCACACTCCCAGACCAAGGCAGAACCACATGCACACGTGTGTTCCTGCCCCCTACACCGGCAGAGAGCTCGGGGGAGCCAGAGACTGCCAGGCTGCTGCTGGGCTGGCTGCCTGTGTGGTACGGGGCAGAGCCGACCTAGGGGCATGTTGGGCCTCTTGCTCTCCCTGCTGCCCTGAGGCTGCTGGGTCAAAGAGGTCTTGGGCATCCAGCGCTTTGCTGGTGCCTTCCCTCTGACGAGGCCCTCTGAGCTCCAGCACCTTGCAGTGTGGAGACAGCCCCTGTCAGCAACCTCCTCTCCAAAGAGTCCTCATCCGAGGCCTACAACCAGGGGAAAGGCACCAGCGGGGATGATCCTGGGGAGGCGCACAGACATGTCTGGACCCAGTCTCCTCAGCCTGCCCCTTGGTGGGGCAGTACCCCCGGAGGCCAGGAAGGTCTGGGCAAGTCTGGCCAGGGGCAGGGGCCCTGCTGGGTCCTGACCCTGGCCTGTGGGGCCTCTGAGCACAACCGGCCCTCTCCCACTGGAAGACCTCCCCGGCTGCATCCAAAGTCCTGTTTGCAACACTCCCGCCCGCTGTTCACGTCAGGAATGCACAAAGCTCCCAAGCCGGGGAGAAAAGCGCTTCGGTGTGGTGCTCTCTCCGGGCCCTTGCCCATGAGCCTGGGGGCAAGGCAGGGAGAACACACTCCCAGGCCAAGGCAGAACCACATGCCCACATCTGTTCCTGTCCCCTGCACCGGCAGAGAGCTTGGGGGAGCCAGAGTCTGTCAGGCAGCTGCTGGGTTGGCCGCCTGTGTGGGAAGGGGCAGAGCCGCCCTAGGGGCAAGTTGGGCGTCTTGCTCTCCCTGCTGCCCTGAGGCTGCTGGGCCAAAGATGTCTTGGGCATCCAGCCCTTTACTGGTCCCTTCTCTCTGACGAGGCTGTCTGAGCTGCAGCACCTTGCAGTGTGGAGACAGCCCCTGCCAGCAACCTCCTCTCCAAGGAGGCCTCAACCGAGGCCTAGGCCCAGGGGAAAGGCACCAGCGGGGATGAGCCAGGGGAGGCGCCCGAGCATGTCTGGACCCAGTCCCCGCAGCCTGCCCCTTGGTGGGGCAGTACCCCCGGAGGCCAGGAAGGTCTGGGCAAGGCTGGCCAGGGGCAGGGGAACTGCTGCGTCCTGTCCTTGGCCTGTGGGGCCTCTGAGCACAACCGGCCCTCTCCCACTGGAAGACCTCCCCGGCTGCCTCCAAAGGCCGGTTTGCAAGCGCTCCCGCCCACTGTTCCCAGCAGGCGTGCACAATGCTCCTAAGCCCGGGAGAAAAGCGCTTCGGGGTGGTGCTCTCTCCGGGCCCTTGCCCCTGAGCCTGGGGGCAAGGCAGGGTGTCCACACTCCCAGGCCAAGGCAGAACCACATGCACACGACTGATCTGGCCCCTGCACCGGCAGAGAGCTCGGGGGAGCCAGAGTCTGTCAGGCAGCTGCTGGGCTGGCCGCCTGTGTGGGAAGGGGCAGAGCCGACCTAGGGGCAAGTTGGGCCTCTTGCTCTCCCTGCTGCCCTGAGGCTGCTGGGCCAAAGAGGTCTTGGGCATCCAGCCCCTTGCTGGTCCCTTCCCTCTGACGAGGCCCTCTGAGCTCCAGCACCTTGCAGTGTGGAGACAGCCCCTGCCAGCAACCTCCTCTCCAAGGAGGCCTCAACCGAGGCCTAGGCCCAGGGGAAAGGCACCAGCGGGGATGAGCCTGGGGAGGCGCCCGGGCATGTCTGGACCCAGTCCCCGCAGCCTGCCCCTTGTTGGGGCAGTACCCCCGGAGGCCAGGAAGGTCTGGGCAAGGCTGGCCAGGGGCAGGGGCCCTGCTGGGTCCTGCCCCTGGCCTGTAGGGCCTCTGAGCACAACCGGCCCTCTCCCGCTGGAAGACCTCCCCGGCTGCCTCCAAAGGCCAGTTTGCCAACACTCCTGCCCGCTGTTCCCGCCAGGCACGCACAATGCTACCAAGCCCGGGAGAAAAGCGCTTCGGGGTGGTGCTCTCTCCGGGCCCTTGCCCCTGAGCCTGGGGGCCAGGCAGGGGGAACACACTCCCAGGCCAAGGCAGAACGACATGCACACGTCTGTTCCTGCCCCCTACACCGGCAGAGAGCTCGGGGGAGCCAGAGACTGCCAGGCTGCTGCTGGGCTGGCTGCCTGTCTGGGATGGGGCAGAGCCGACCTAGGGGCAAGTTGGGCCTCTTGCTCTCCCTGCTGCCCTGAGGCTGCTGGGCCAAAGACGTCTTGGGCATCCAGCCCCTTACTGGTCTCTTCCCTCTGACGAGGCCCTCTGAGCTCCAGCACCTTGCACTGTGGAGACAGCCCCTGCCAGCAACCTCCTCTCCAAGGAGGCCTCAAGGGAGGCCTAGGCCCAGGGGAAAGGCACCAGCGGGGATGAGCCTGGGGAGGCGCCCGGGCATGTCTGGACCCAGTCCCCGCAGCCTGCCCCTTGTTGGGGCAGTACCCCCGGAGGCCAGGAAGGTCTGTGCAAGGCTGCCAGGGGCAGGGACAGCGCTGGGTCCTGCCCCTGGCCTGTGGGACGTCTGAGCACAACCGGCACTCTCCCGCTGGAAGACCTCCCCGTCTGCCTCCAAAGGCCGGTTTGGAAGCACTCCCGCCCGATGTTCCCGCCAGGCACGCACAATGCTCCCAAGCCCGGGAGAAAAGCGCTTCGGGGTGGTGCTCTCTCCGGGCCCTTGCCCCTAAGCCTGCGGGCCAGGCAGGGGGAACACACTCCCAGGCCAAGACAGAACGACATGAACACGTCTGTTCCTGTCCCCTGCACCGGCAGAGAGCTTGGGGGAGCCAGAGTCTCTCAGGCAGGTGCTGGGCTGGCCGCCTGTGTGGGAAGGGGCAGAGCCGACCTAGGGGCAAGTTGGGCCTCTTGCTCTCCCTGCTGCCCTGAGGCTGCTGGGCCAAAGACGTCTTGGGCATCCAGCCCTTTGCTGGTCCCTTCCCTCTGACGAGGCCCTCTGAGCTCCAGCACCTTGCAGTGTGGAGACAGCACCTGCCAGCAATCTCCTCTCCAAGGAGGCCTCAACCGAGGCCTAGGCCCAGGGGAAAGGCACCAGCGGGGATGAGCCTGGGGAGGCGCCCGGGCATGTCTGGACCCAGTCCCCGCAGCCTGCCCCTTGGTGGGGCAGTACCCCTGGAGGCCAGGAAGGTCTGGGCAAGGCTGACCAGGGGCAGGGGACCTGCTGGGTCCTGCCCCTGGCCTGTGGGGCCTCTGAGCACAACCGGCCCTCTCCCACTGGAAGACCTCCCCGGCTGCCTTCAAAGGCCGTTTTGCACGCACTCCCGCCCACTGTTCCCACCAAGCGCGCACAATGCTCCCAAGCCCGGGAGAAAAGCGCTTCGGGGTGGTGCTCTCTCCGGGCCCTTGCCCCTGAGCCTGGGGTCCAGGCAGTGTGTCCACACTCCCAGACCAAGGCAGAACCACATGCACACGTCTGTTCCTGACCCCTGCACCGGCAGAGCGCTCGGGGGAGCCACAGTCTGTCAGGCAGCTGCTGGGTTGGCTGCCTGTGTGGGAAGGGGCAGAGCCGACCTAGGGGAAGTTGGGCCTCTTCCTCTCCCTGCTGCCCTGAGGCTGCTGGGCCAAAGAGGTCTTGGGTATCCAGCCCCTTGCTGGTCCCTTCCCGCTGCCGAGGCCCTCTGAGCTCCAGCACCTTGCAGTGTGGAGACAGCCCCTGCCAGCAACCTCCTCTCCAAGGAGGCCTCAACCGAGGCCTAGGCCCAGGGGAAAGGCACCAGCGGGGATGAGCCTTGGGAGGCGCCCGGGCATGTGTGGACCCAGTCCCCGCAGCCTGCCCCTTGGTGGGGTAGTAACCCCGGAGGCCAGGAGGGTCTGGGCAAGGCTGCCAGGGGCAGGGACACTGCTGGGTCCTGCCCCTGGCCTCTGGGGCGTCTGAGCACAACCGGCACTCTCCCGCTGGAAGACCTCCCTGGCTGCCTCCAAAGGCCGGTTTGCAAGCACTCCCGCCCGCTGTTCCCGCCAGGCACGCACAATGCTACCAAGCCCGGGAGAAAAGCGCTTCGGGGTGGTGATCTCTCCGGGCCCTTGCCCCTGAGCCTGGGGGCCAGGCAGGGGGAACACACTCCCAGGCCAAGGCAGAACGACATGCACACGTCTGTTCCTGCCCCCTACACCGGCAGAGAGCTCGGGGGAGCCAGAGACTGCCAGGCTGCTGCTGGGCTGGCTGCCTGTCTGGGATGGGGCAGAGCCGACCTAGGGGCAAGTTGGGCCTCTTGCTCTCCCTGCTGCCCTGAGGCTGCTGGGCCAAAGACGTCTTGGGCATCCAGCCCCTTACTGGTCTCTTCCCTCTGACGAGGCCCTCTGAGCTCCAGCACCTTGCACTGTGGAGACAGCCCCTGCCAGCAACCTCCTCTCCAAGGAGGCCTCAACCGAGGCCTAGGCCCAGGGGAAAGGCACCAGCGGTGATGAGAAAGGGGAGGCGCCCGAGCATGTCTGGACCCAGTCCCCGCAGCCTGCCCCTTGGTGGGGCAGTACCCCCGGAGGCCAGGAAGGTCTGGGCAAGGCTGCCAGGGGCAGGGACAGCGCTGGGTCCTGCCCCTGGCCTGTGGGACGTCTGAGCACAACCGGCACTCTCCCGCTGGAAGACCTCCCCGGCTGCCTCCAAAGGCCGGTTTGCAAGCGCTCCCGCCCACTGTTCCCAGCAGGCGTGCACAATGCTCCCAAGCCCGGGAGAAAAGCGCTTCAGGGTGGTGCTCTCTCTGGGCCCTTGCCCCTGAGCCTGGGGGCAAGGCAGGGTGTCCACACTCCCAGGCCAAGGCAGAACCACATGCACACGTCTGATCTGCCCCCTGCACCGGCAGAGAGCTCGGGGGAGCCAGATTCTGTCAGGCAGCTGCTGGGCTGGCCGCCTGTGTGGGAAGGGGCAGAGCCGACCTAGGGGCAAGATGGGCCTCTTGCTCTCCCTGCTGCCATGAGGCTGCTGGGCCAAAGAGGTCTTGGCCATCCAGCCCCTTCCTGGTCCCTTCCCTCTGACGAGGCCCTCTGAGCTCCAGCACCTTGCAGTGTGGAGACAGCCCCTGCCAGCAACCTCCTCTCCAAGGAGGCCTCAACCGAGGCCTAGGCCCAGGGGAAAGGCACCAGCGGGGATGAGCCTGGGGAGGCGCCCGGGCATGACTGGACCCAGTCCCCGCAGCCTGCCCCTTGGTGGGGCAGTACCCCCGGAGGCCAGGAAGGTCTGGGCAAGGCTGGCCAGGGGCAGGGGCCCTGCTGGGTCCTGCCCCTGGCCTGTGGGGCCTCTGAGCACAACCGGCCCTCTCCCACTGGAAGACCTCCCCGGCTGGCTCCAAAGGCCGGTTTGCCAACACTCCCGCCCGCTGTTCTCGCCAGGCACGCACAATTCTCCCAAGCCCGGGAGAAAAGCGGTTCGGTGTGTTGCTCTCTCCGGGCCCTTGCCCCTGAGTGTGGGGGCCAGGCAGTGGTTCCACACTCCCAGACCAAGGCAGAACCACATGCACACGTCTGTTCCTGCCCCCTGCACCGGCAGAGAGCTCGGGGGAGCCAGAGTCTCTCAGGCAGCTGCTGGGCTGGCCGCCTGTGTGGGAAGGGGCAGAGCCGACCTAGGGGCAAGTTGGGCCTCTTCCTCTCCCTGCTGCCCTGAGGCTGCTGGGCCAAAGACGTCTAGGGCATCCAGCCCCTTACTGGTCCCTTCCCTCTGACGAGGCCCTCTGAGCTCCAGCACCTTGCAGTGTGGAGACAGCCCCTGCCAGCAACCTCCTATCCAAGGAGGCCTCAACCGAGGCCTAGGCCCAGGGGAAAGGCACCAGCGGGGATGAGCCAGTGGAGGCGCACGGGCATGTCTGGACCCAGTCCCCGCAGCCTGCCCCTTGGTGGGGCAATACCCCCCGAGGCCAGGAAGGTCTGGGCAAGGCTGCGAGGGGCAGGGGCCCTGCTGGGTCGTGCCTCTGGCCTGTGGGGCGTCTGAGCACAACCGGCACTCTCCCGCTGGAAGACCTCCCCGTCTGCCTCCAAAGGCCGGTTTGCAAGCACTCCCGCCCGCTGTTCCCGCCAGGCACGCACAATGCTCCCAAGCCCGGGAGAAAAGCGCTTCGGGGTGGTGCTCTCTCCGGGCCCTTGCCCCTGAGCCTGGGGGCCAGGCAGTCGGAACACACTCCCAGGCCAAGGCAGAACGACATGCACACGTCTGTTCCTGCCCCCTACACCGGCAGAGAGTTCCGGGGAGCCAGAGACTGCCAGGCTGCTGCTGGGCTGGCTGCCTGTGTGGGACGGGGCAGAGCCGACCTAGGGGCAAGTTGGGCCTCTTGCTCTAACTGCTGGCCTGAGGCTGCTGGGTCAAAGAGGTCTTGGGCATCCAGCCCTTTGCTGGTCCCTTCCCTCTGACGAGGCCCTCTGAGCTCCAGCACCTTGCAGTGTGGAGACAGCCCCTGCCAGCAACCTCCTCTCCAAAGAGGCCTCAACCGAGGCCTAGGCCCAGGGGAAAGGCACCAGCAGGGATGAGCCTGGGGAGGCGCCCGGGCATGTCTGGACCCAGTCCCCGCAGCCTGCCCCTTGGTGGGGCTGTAACCCCGGAGGCAGGAAGGTCTGGGCAAGGCTGGCCAGGGGCAGGGGCCCTGCTGGGCCCTTCCCCTGGCCTGTGGGGCCTCTGAGCACAACCGGCCTTCTCCCACTGGAAGACCTCCCCGGCTGCCTCCAAAGGCCGGTTTGCAAGCGCTCCCGCCCACTGTTCCCAGCAGGCGTGTACAAGGCTCCCAAGCCCGGGAGAAAAGCGCTTCGGGGTGGTGCTCTCTCCGGGCCCTTGCTCCTGAGCCTGGGGGCAAGGCACGGTGTCCACAATCCCAGGCCAAGTCAGAACCACATGCACACCTCTGATCTGCCCCCTGCACCGGCAAAGAGCTCGGGGGAGCCAGAGTATGTCAGGCAGCTGCTGGGCTAGCCGCCTGTGTGGGAAGGGGCAGAGCCGACCTCGGGGCAAGTTGTGCCTCTTGCTCTCCCTGCTGCCCTGAGGCTGCTGGGCCAAAGAGGTCTTGGGCGTCCAGCCCCTTGCTGGTCCCTTCCCTCTGACGAGGCCCTCTGAGCTCCAGCACCTTGCAGTGTGGAGACAGCCCATGCCAGCAACCTCCTCTCCAAGAGGCCTAAACCGAGGCCTAGGCCCAGGGGAAAGGCACCAGTGGGGATGAGCCTGGGGAAGCGCCCGGGCATGTCTGGACCCAGTCCCCGCAGCCTGCCTCTTGGTGGGGCAGTACCCCTGAGGCCAGGAAGGTCTGGGAAAGGCTGGCCAGGGGCAGGGGACCTGCTGGGTCCTGCCCCTGGCCTGTGGGGCCTCTGAGCACAACCGGCCCTCTCCCAATGGAAGACCTCCCCGGCTGCCTCCAAAGGCCGGTTTGCAAGCACTCCCGCCCACTGTTCCCACAAAGCACGCACAATGCTCCCAAGCCCGGGAGAAAAGCGCTTCGGGGTGTTGCTCTCTCCGGGCCCTTGCCCCTGAACCTGGGGGCCAGGCAGTGGGTCCACACTCCCAGACCAAGGCAGAACCACATGCACACGTGTGTTCCTGCCCCCTACACCGGCAGAGAGCTCGGGGGAGCCAGAGACTGCCAGGCTGCTGCTGGGCTGGCTGCCTGTGTGGTACGGGGCAGAGCCGACCTAGGGGCATGTTGGGCCTCTTGCTCTCCCTGCTGCCCTGAGGCTGCTGGGTCAAAGAGGTCTTGGGCATCCAGCGCTTTGCTGGTGCCTTCCCTCTGACGAGGCCCTCTGAGCTCCAGCACCTTGCAGTGTGGAGACAGCCCCTGTCAGCAACCTCCTCTCCAAAGAGTCCTCATCCGAGGCCTACAACCAGGGGAAAGGCACCAGCGGGGATGATCCTGGGGAGGCGCACAGACATGTCTGGACCCAGTCTCCTCAGCCTGCCCCTTGGTGGGGCAGTACCCCCGGAGGCCAGGAAGGTCTGGGCAAGTCTGGCCAGGGGCAGGGGCCCTGCTGGGTCCTGACCCTGGCCTGTGGGGCCTCTGAGCACAACCGGCCCTCTCCCACTGGAAGACCTCCCCGGCTGCATCCAAAGTCCTGTTTGCAACACTCCCGCCCGCTGTTCACGTCAGGAATGCACAAAGCTCCCAAGCCGGGGAGAAAAGCGCTTCGGTGTGGTGCTCTCTCCGGGCCCTTGCCCATGAGCCTGGGGGCAAGGCAGGGAGAACACACTCCCAGGCCAAGGCAGAACCACATGCCCACATCTGTTCCTGTCCCCTGCACCGGCAGAGAGCTTGGGGGAGCCAGAGTCTGTCAGGCAGCTGCTGGGTTGGCCGCCTGTGTGGGAAGGGGCAGAGCCGCCCTAGGGGCAAGTTGGGCGTCTTGCTCTCCCTGCTGCCCTGAGGCTGCTGGGCCAAAGATGTCTTGGGCATCCAGCCCTTTACTGGTCCCTTCTCTCTGACGAGGCTGTCTGAGCTGCAGCACCTTGCAGTGTGGAGACAGCCCCTGCCAGCAACCTCCTCTCCAAGGAGGCCTCAACCGAGGCCTAGGCCCAGGGGAAAGGCACCAGCGGGGATGAGCCAGGGGAGGCGCCCGAGCATGTCTGGACCCAGTCCCCGCAGCCTGCCCCTTGGTGGGGCAGTACCCCCGGAGGCCAGGAAGGTCTGGGCAAGGCTGGCCAGGGGCAGGGGAACTGCTGCGTCCTGTCCTTGGCCTGTGGGGCCTCTGAGCACAACCGGCCCTCTCCCACTGGAAGACCTCCCCGGCTGCCTCCAAAGGCCGGTTTGCAAGCGCTCCCGCCCACTGTTCCCAGCAGGCGTGCACAATGCTCCTAAGCCCGGGAGAAAAGCGCTTCGGGGTGGTGCTCTCTCCGGGCCCTTGCCCCTGAGCCTGGGGGCAAGGCAGGGTGTCCACACTCCCAGGCCAAGGCAGAACCACATGCACACGACTGATCTGGCCCCTGCACCGGCAGAGAGCTCGGGGGAGCCAGAGTCTGTCAGGCAGCTGCTGGGCTGGCCGCCTGTGTGGGAAGGGGCAGAGCCGACCTAGGGGCAAGTTGGGCCTCTTGCTCTCCCTGCTGCCCTGAGGCTGCTGGGCCAAAGAGGTCTTGGGCATCCAGCCCCTTGCTGGTCCCTTCCCTCTGACGAGGCCCTCTGAGCTCCAGCACCTTGCAGTGTGGAGACAGCCCCTGCCAGCAACCTCCTCTCCAAGGAGGCCTCAACCGAGGCCTAGGCCCAGGGGAAAGGCACCAGCGGGGATGAGCCTGGGGAGGCGCCCGGGCATGTCTGGACCCAGTCCCCGCAGCCTGCCCCTTGTTGGGGCAGTACCCCCGGAGGCCAGGAAGGTCTGGGCAAGGCTGGCCAGGGGCAGGGGCCCTGCTGGGTCCTGCCCCTGGCCTGTAGGGCCTCTGAGCACAACCGGCCCTCTCCCGCTGGAAGACCTCCCCGGCTGCCTCCAAAGGCCAGTTTGCCAACACTCCTGCCCGCTGTTCCCGCCAGGCACGCACAATGCTCCCAAGCCCAGGAGAAAAGCGCTTCGGGGTGGTGGTCTCTCCGGGCCCCTGCCCCTGAGCCTGGGGGCCAGGCAGGGGATCCACAGTCCCAGGCCAAGGCAGAACCACATGCACACGTCTGTTCCTGCCCCCTCTACCGGCAGAGAGCTGGGGGGAGCCAGAGTCTGTCAGGCAGCTGCTGGGCTGGCCGCCTGTGTGGGAAGGGGCAGAGCCGACCTAGGGGCAAGTTGGGCCTCTTGCTCTCCCTGCTGCCCTGAGGCTGCTGGGCCAAAGAGGTCTTGGGCATCCAGCCCCTTGCTGGTCCCTTCCCTCTGACGAGGCCCTCTGAGCTCCAGCACCTTGCAGTGTGGAGACAGCCCCTGCCAGCAACCTCCTCTCCAAGGAGGCCTCAACCGAGGCCTAGGCCCAGGGGAAAGGCACCAGCGGGGATGAGCCAGTGGAGGCGCACGGGCATGTCTGGACCCAGTCCCCGCAGCCTGCCCCTTGGTGGGGCAGTACCCCCGGAGGCCAGGAAGGTCTGGGCAAGGCTGGCCAGGGGCAGGGGCCCTGCTGGGTCCTGCCCCTGGCCTGTGGGGCCTCTGAGCACAACCGGCCCTCTCCCACTGGAAGACCTCCCCGGCTGCCTCCAAAGGCCGGTTTGCCAACACTCCCGCCCGCTGTTCCCGCCAGGCACGCACAATGCTCCCAAGCCCGGGAGAAAAGCGCTTCGGGGTGTTGCTCTCTCCGGGCCCTTGCCCCTGAGCCTGGGGTCCAGGCAGTGTGTCCACACTCCCAGACCAAGGCAGAACCACATGCACACGTCTGTTCCTGACCCCTGCACCGGCAGAGCGCTCGGGGGAGCCACAGTCTGTCAGGCAGCTGCTGGGTTGGCTGCCTGTGTGGGAAGGGGCAGAGCCGACCTAGGGGAAGTTGGGCCTCTTCCTCTCCCTGCTGCCCTGAGGCTGCTGGGCCAAAGAGGTCTTGGGTATCCAGCCCCTTGCTGGTCCCTTCCCGCTGCCGAGGCCCTCTGAGCTCCAGCACCTTGCAGTGTGGAGACAGCCCCTGCCAGCAACCTCCTCTCCAAAGAGGCCTCAACCGAGGCCTAGGCCCAGGGGAAAGGCACCAGCGGGGATGAGCCTGGGGAGGCGCCCGGGCATGTGTGGACCCAGTCCCCGCAGCCTGCCCCTTGGTGGGGTAGTAACCCCGGAGGCCAGGAAGGTCTGGGCAAGGCTGCCAGGGGCAGGGACACTGCTTCGTCCTGCCCCTGGCCTCTGGGGCGTCTGAGCACAACCGGCACTCTCCCGCTGGAAGACCTCCCTGGCTGCCTCCAAAGGCCGGTTTGCAAGCACTCCCGCCCGCTGTTCCCGCCAGGCACGCACAATGCTACCAAGCCCGGGAGAAAAGCGCTTCGGGGTGGTGCTCTCTCCGGGCCCTTGCCCCTGAGCCTGGGGGCCAGGCAGGGGGAACACACTCCCAGGCCAAGGCAGAACGACATGCACACGTCTGTTCCTGCCCCCTACACCGGCAGAGAGCTCGGGGGAGCCAGAGACTGCCAGGCTGCTGCTGGGCTGGCTGCCTGTCTGGGATGGGGCAGAGCCGACCTAGGGGCAAGTTGGGCCTCTTGCTCTCCCTGCTGCCCTGAGGCTGCTGGGCCAAAGACGTCTTGGGCATCCAGCCCCTTACTGGTCTCTTCCCTCTGACGAGGCCCTCTGAGCTCCAGCACCTTGCACTGTGGAGACAGCCCCTGCCAGCAACCTCCTCTCCAAGGAGGCCTCAAGGGAGGCCTAGGCCCAGGGGAAAGGCACCAGCGGGGATGAGCCTGGGGAGGCGCCCGGGCATGTCTGGACCCAGTCCCCGCAGCCTGCCCCTTGGTGGGGCAGTACCCCCGGAGGCCAGGAAGGTCTGGGCTAGGCTGGCCAGGGGCAGGGGCCCTGCTGGGTCCTGCCCCTGGCCTGTGAGGCCTCTGAGCACAACCGGCCCTCTCCCACTGGAAGACCTCCCCAGCTGCCTCCAAAGTCCTGTTTGCAAACACTCCCGCCCGCTGTTCACGCCAGGCTCGCACAATGCTCCCAAGCCTGGGAGAAAAGCGCTTCGGGGTGGTGCTCTCTCCGGGCCCTTGCCCCTGAGCCTGGGGGCCAGGCAGTGGGTCCACACTCCCAGACCAAGGCAGAACCACATGCACACGTCTGTTCCTGACCCTTGCACCGGCAGAGAGCTCGGGGGAGCCAGAGTCTGTCAGGCAGGTGCTGGGCTGGCCGCCTGTGTGGGAAGGGGCAGAGCCGACCTAGGGGCAAGTTGGGCCTCTTCCTCTCCCTGCTGCCCTGAGGCTGCTGGGCCAAAGAGGTCTTGGGCATCCAGCCCCTTGCTGGTCCCTTCCCTCTGCCGAGGCCCTCTGAGCTCCAGCACCTTGCAGTGTGGAGACAGCCCCTGCCAGCAACCTCCTCTCCAATGAGGCCTCAACCGAGGCCTAGGCCCAGGGGAAAGGCACCAGCGGGGATGAGCCTGGGGAGGCGCCCGGGCATGTGTGGACCCAGTCCCCGCAGCCTGCCCCTTGGTGGGGCAGTACCCCCGGAGGCCAGGAAGGTCTGTGCAAGGCTGCCAGGGGCAGGGACAGCGCTGGGTCCTGCCCCTGGCCTGTGGGACGTCTGAGCACAACCGGCACTCTCCCGCTGGAAGACCTCCCCGTCTGCCTCCAAAGGCCGGTTTGGAAGCACTCCCGCCCGATGTTCCCGCCAGGCACGCACAATGCTCCCAAGCCCGGGAGAAAAGCGCTTCGGGGTGGTGCTCTCTCCGGGCCCTTGCCCCTAAGCCTGCGGGCCAGGCAGGGGGAACACACTCCCAGGCCAAGACAGAACGACATGAACACGTCTGTTCCTGTCCCCTGCACCGGCAGAGAGCTTGGGGGAGCCAGAGTCTCTCAGGCAGGTGCTGGGCTGGCCGCCTGTGTGGGAAGGGGCAGAGCCGACCTAGGGGCAAGTTGGGCCTCTTGCTCTCCCTGCTGCCCTGAGGCTGCTGGGCCAAAGACGTCTTGGGCATCCAGCCCTTTGCTGGTCCCTTCCCTCTGACGAGGCCCTCTGAGCTCCAGCACCTTGCAGTGTGGAGACAGCACCTGCCAGCAATCTCCTCTCCAAGGAGGCCTCAACCGAGGCCTAGGCCCAGGGGAAAGGCACCAGCGGGGATGAGCCTGGGGAGGCGCCCGGGCATGTCTGGACCCAGTCCCCGCAGCCTGCCCCTTGGTGGGGCAGTACCCCTGGAGGCCAGGAAGGTCTGGGCAAGGCTGACCAGGGGCAGGGGACCTGCTGGGTCCTGCCCCTGGCCTGTGGGGCCTCTGAGCACAACCGGCCCTCTCCCACTGGAAGACCTCCCCGGCTGCCTTCAAAGGCCGTTTTGCACGCACTCCCGCCCACTGTTCCCACCAAGCGCGCACAATGCTCCCAAGCCCGGGAGAAAAGCGCTTCGGGGTGGTGCTCTCTCCGGGCCCTTGCCCCTGAGCCTGGGGGCCAGGCAGGGGGTCCACACTCCCAGGCCAAGGCAGAACCACATGCACACGTCTGTTCCTGACCCCTGCACCGGCAGAGAGCTCGGGGGAGCCAGAGTCTGTCAGGCAGCTGCTGGGCTGGCCGCCTTTGTGGGAAGGGGCAGAGCCGACCTAGGGGCAAGTTGGGCCTCTTGCTCTCCCTGCTGCCCTGAGGCTGCTGGGCCAAAGAGGTCTTGGGCATCCAGCCCTTTGCTTGTCCCTTCCCTCTGACGAGGCCCTCTGAGCTCCAGCACCTTGCAGTGTGGAGACAGCCCCTGCCAGCAACCTCCTCTCCAAGGAGGACTCAACCGAGACCTATGACCAGGGGAAAGGCACCAGCGGGGATGAGCCTGGGGAGGCGCCCGGGCATGTCTGGACCCAGTCCCCGCAGCCTGCCCCTTGGTGGGGCAGTACCCCCGGAGGCCAGGAAGGTCTGGGAAAGGCTGGCCAGGGGCAGGGGACCTGCTGGGTTCTGCCCCTGGCCTGTGGGGCCTCTGAGCACAACCGGCCCTCTCCAACTGGAAGACCTCCCCGGCTGCCTCCAAAGTCCTGTTTGCCAACACTCCCACCGCTGTTCACGCCAGACTTGCACAATGCTCCCAAGCCCGGGAGAAAAGCGTTTCGGGGTGGTGCTCTCTCCGGGCCCTTGCCCCTGAGCCTGGGGGCAAGGCATGGGGAACACACTCCCAGGCCAAGGCAGAACCACATGCCCAGGTCTGTTCCTGTCCCCTGCACCGGCAGAGAGCTTGGGGGAGCCAGAGTCTGTCAGGCAGCTGCTGGGTTGGCCGCCTGTGTGGGAAGGGGCAGAGCCGCCCTAGCGGCAAGTTGGGCCTCTTGCTCTCCCTGCTGCCCTGAGGCTGCTGGTCCAAAGACGTCTTGGGCATCCAGCCCCTTACTGGTCCCTTCCCTCTGACGAGGCCCTCTGAGCTCCAGCACCTTGCAGTGTGGAGACAGCCCCTGCCAGCAACCTCCTCTCCAAGGAGGCCTCAACCGAGGCCTAGGCCCAGGGGAAAGGCACCAGCGGGGATGAGCCAGGGGAGGCGCCCGAGCATGTCTGGACCCAGTCCCCGCAGCCTGCCCCTTGGTGGGGCAGTACCCCCGGAGGCCAGGAAGTTCTGGGTAAGGCTGGCCAGGGGCAGGGGCCCTGCTGGGTCCTGCCCCTGGCCTGTGGGGCCTCTGAGCACAACCGGCCCTCTCCCACTGGAAGACCTCCCCGGCTGCCTCCAAAGGCCGGTTTGCAAGCGCTCCCGGCCACTGTTACCAGCAGGCGGGCACAATGCTACTAAGCCCGGAAGAAAAGCGCTTCAGGGTGGTGCTCTCTCTGGGCCCTTGCCCCTGAGCCTGGGGGCAATGCAGGGTGTCCACACTCCCAGGCCAAGGCAGAACCACATGCACACGTCTGATCTGCCCCCTGCACCGGCAGAGAGCTCGGGGGAGCCAGAGTCTGTCAGGCAGCTGCTGGGCTGGCCGTCTGTGTGGGAAGTGGCAGAGCCGACCTAGGGGCAAGTTGGGCCTCTTGGTCTCCCTGCTGCCCTGAGGCTGCTGGGCCAAAGAGGTCTTGGGCATCCAGCCCCTTGCTGGTCCCTTCCCTCTGACGAGGCCCTCTGAGCTCCAGCACCTTGCAGTGTGGAGACAGCCCCTGCCAGCAACCTCCTCTCCAAGGAGGCCTCAACCGAGGCCTAGGCCCAGGGGAAAGGCACCAGCGGGGATGAGCCTGGGGAGGCGCCCGGGCATGTCTGGACCCAGTCCCCGCAGCCTGCCCCTTGGTGGGGCAGTACCCCCGGAGGCCAGGAAGGTCTGGGCAAGGCTGGCCAGGGGCAGGGGCCCTGCTGGGTCCTGCCCCTGGCCTGTGGGGCATCTGAGCACAACCGGCCCTCTCCCACTGGAAGAACTCCCCGGCTGCCTCCAAAGGCCAGTTTGCCAACACTCCCGCCCGCTGTTCCCGCCAGGCACGCACAATGCTCCCAAGCCCGGGAGAAAAGCGCTTCGGGGTGGTGCTCTCCTCGGGCCCTTGCCCCTGAGCCTGGGGGCCAGGCAGTTGGTCCACACTCCCAGACCAAGGCAGAACCACATGCACACGTCTGTTCCTGACCCCTGCACCGGCAGAGAGCTCGGGGGAGCCAGAGTCTGTCAGGCAGCTGCTGGGCTGGCCGCCTGTGTGGGAAGGGGCAGAGCCGACCTAGGGGCAAGTTGGGCCTCTTCCTCTCCCTGCTGCCCTGAGGCTGCTGGGCCAAAGAGTTCTTGGGCATCCAGCCCCTTGCTGGTCCCTTCCCTCTGACGAGGCCCTCTGAGCTCCAGCACCTTGCAGTGTGGAGACAGCCCCTGCCAGCAACATCCTCTCCAAGGAGGCCTCAACCGAGGCCTAGGCCCAGGGGAAAGGCACCAGCGGGGATGAGCCTGGGGAGGCGCCCGGGTATGTCTGAACCCAGTCCCCGCAGCCTGCCCCTTGGTGGGGCAGTACCCCCGGAGGCCAGGAAGATCTGGGCAAGGCTGGCCAGGGGCAGGGGCCCTGCTGGGTCCTCCCCATGGCCTGTGGGGCCTCTGAGCACAACCGGCCCTCTCCCACTGGAAGACCTCCCCGGCTGCCTCCAAAGGCCAGTTTGCCAACACTCCTGCCCGCTCTTCCCGCCAGGCACGCACAATGCTCCCAAGCCCGGGAGAAAAGCGCTTCGGGGTGGTGCTCTCTCCGGGCCCTTGCCCCTGAGCCTGTGGGCAAGGCAAGGGGAACACACTCCCAGACCAAGGCAGAAAAACATGCACACGTCTGGTCCTGTCCCCTGCACCGGCAGAGAGCTCGGGGGAGCCAGAGTCTCTCAGGCAGGTGCTGGGCTGGCCGCCTGTGTGGGAAGGGGCAGAGCCGACCTAGGGGCAAGTTGGGCCTCTTGCTCTCCCTGCTGCCCTGAGGCTGCAGGGCCAAAGACGTCTTGGGCATCCAGCCCCTTACTGGTCCCTTCCCTCTGACGAGGCCCTCTGAGCTCCAGCACCTTGCAGTGTGGAGACAACCCCTGCCAGCAATCTCCTCTCCAAGGAGGCCTCAACCGAGGCCTAGGCCCAGGGGAAAGGCACCAGCGGGGTTGAGCCAGGGGAGGCGCCCGGGCATGTCTGGACCCTGTCCCCGCAGCCTGCCCCTTGGTGGGGCAGTACCCCCGGAGGCCAGGAAGGTCTGGGCAAGGCTGGCCAGGAGCAGGGGCCCTGCTGGGTCCTGCCCCTGGCCTGTGGGGCCTCTGAGCACAACCGGCCCTCTCCCACTGGAAGACCTCCCCGGCTGCCTCCAAAGGCCGGTTTGCAAGCACTCCCGCCCACTGTTCCCGCCAGGCGCGCACAATGCTCCCAAGCCCGGGAGAAAAGCGCTTCGGGGTGGTGGTCTCTCCGGGCCCTTGCCCGTGAGCCTGGGGGCCAGGCAGGGGATCCACAGTCCCAGGCCAAGGCACAACAACATGCACACGTCTGTTCCTGCCCCCTCCACCGGCAGAGAGCTGGGGGGAGCCAGAATCTGTCAGGCAGCTGCTGGGCTGGCGGCCTGTGTGGGAAGGGGCAGAGCCGACCTAGGGGCAAGTTGTGCCTCTTGCTCTCCCTGCTGCCCTGAGGCTGCTGGGCCAAAGAGGTCTTGGGCATCCAGCCCCTTGCTGGTCCCTTCCCTCTGCCGAGGCCCTCTGATCTCCAGCACCTTGCAGTGTGGAGACAGCCCCTGCCAGCAACCTCCTCTCCAAGGAGGCCTCAACCGAGGCCTAGGCCCAGGGGAAAGGCACCAGCGGGGATGAGCCAGTGGAGGCGCACGGGCATATCAGGACCCAGTCCCCGCAGCCTGCCCCTTGGTGGGGCAGTACCCCCGGAGGCCAGGAAGGTCTGGGCAAGGCTGGCCAGGGGCAGGGTCCCTGCTGGGTCCTGCTCCTGGCCTGTGGGGCCTCTGAGCACAACCGGCCCTCTCCCACTGGAAGACCTCCCCGGCTGCCTCCAAAGGCGGGTTTGCCAACACTCCCGCCCGCTGTTCCCGCCAGGCACGCACAACGCTCCCAAGGCCAGGAGAAAAGCGCTTCGGTGTGGTGCTCTCTCCGGGCCCTTGCCCCTGAGCCTGGGCGCAAGGCAGGGGGAACACACACCCAGGCCAAGGCAGAACCACATGCCCACGTCTGTTCCTGTCCCCTGCACCGGCAGAGAGCTTGGGGGAGCCAGAGTCTGTCAGGCAGCTGCTGGGTTGGCCACCTGTGTGGAAAGGGGCAGAGCCGCCCTAGGGGCAAGTTGGGCCTCTTGCTCTCCCTGCTGCCCTGAGGCTGCTGGGCCAAAGACGTCTTGGGCATCCAGCCCTTTGCTGGTCCCTTCCCTCTGACGAGGCCCTCTGAGCTCCAGCACCTTGCAGTGTGGAGACAGCACCTGCCAGCAATCTCCTCTCCAAGGAGGCCTCAACCGAGGCCTAGGCCCAGGGGAAAGGCACCAGCGGGGATGAGCCTGGGGAGGCGCCCGGGCATGTCTGGACCCAGTCCCCGCAGCCTGCCCCTTGGTGGGGCAGTACCCCTGGAGGCCAGGAAGGTCTGGGCAAGGCTGACCAGGGGCAGGGGACCTGCTGGGTCCTGCCCCTGGCCTGTGGGGCCTCTGAGCACAACCGGCCCTCTCCCACTGGAAGACCTCCCCGGCTGCCTTCAAAGGCCGTTTTGCACGCACTCCCGCCCACTGTTCCCACCAAGCGCGCACAATGCTCCCAAGCCCGGGAGAAAAGCGCTTCGGGGTGGTGCTCTCTCCGGGCCCTTGCCCCTGAGCCTGGGGGCCAGGCAGGGGGTCCACACTCCCAGGCCAAGGCAGAACCACATGCACACGTCTGTTCCTGACCCCTGCACCGGCAGAGAGCTCGGGGGAGCCAGAGTCTGTCAGGCAGCTGCTGGGCTGGCCGCCTTTGTGGGAAGGGGCAGAGCCGACCTAGGGGCAAGTTGGGCCTCTTGCTCTCCCTGCTGCCCTGAGGCTGCTGGGCCAAAGAGGTCTTGGGCATCCAGCCCTTTGCTTGTCCCTTCCCTCTGACGAGGCCCTCTGAGCTCCAGCACCTTGCAGTGTGGAGACAGCCCCTGCCAGCAACCTCCTCTCCAAGGAGGACTCAACCGAGACCTATGACCAGGGGAAAGGCACCAGCGGGGATGAGCCTGGGGAGGCGCCCGGGCATGTCTGGACCCAGTCCCCGCAGCCTGCCCCTTGGTGGGGCAGTACCCCCGGAGGCCAGGAAGGTCTGGGAAAGGCTGGCCAGGGGCAGGGGACCTGCTGGGTTCTGCCCCTGGCCTGTGGGGCCTCTGAGCACAACCGGCCCTCTCCAACTGGAAGACCTCCCCGGCTGCCTCCAAAGTCCTGTTTGCCAACACTCCCACCGCTGTTCACGCCAGACTTGCACAATGCTCCCAAGCCCGGGAGAAAAGCGTTTCGGGGTGGTGCTCTCTCCGGGCCCTTGCCCCTGAGCCTGGGGGCAAGGCATGGGGAACACACTCCCAGGCCAAGGCAGAACCACATGCCCACGTCTGTTCCTGTCCCCTGCACCGGCAGAGAGCTTGGGGGAGCCAGAGTCTGTCAGGCAGCTGCTGGGTTGGCCGCCTGTGTGGGAAGGGGCAGAGCCGCCCTAGCGGCAAGTTGGGCCTCTTGCTCTCCCTGCTGCCCTGAGGCTGCTGGTCCAAAGACGTCTTGGGCATCCAGCCCCTTACTGGTCCCTTCCCTCTGACGAGGCCCTCTGAGCTCCAGCACCTTGCAGTGTGGAGACAGCCCCTGCCAGCAACCTCCTCTCCAAGGAGGCCTCAACCGAGGCCTAGGCCCAGGGGAAAGGCACCAGCGGGGATGAGCCAGGGGAGGCGCCCGAGCATGTCTGGACCCAGTCCCCGCAGCCTGCCCCTTGGTGGGGCAGTACCCCCGGAGGCCAGGAAGTTCTGGGTAAGGCTGGCCAGGGGCAGGGGCCCTGCTGGGTCCTGCCCCTGGCCTGTGGGGCCTCTGAGCACAACCGGCCCTCTCCCACTGGAAGACCTCCCCGGCTGCCTCCAAAGGCCGGTTTGCAAGCGCTCCCGGCCACTGTTACCAGCAGGCGGGCACAATGCTACTAAGCCCGGAAGAAAAGCGCTTCAGGGTGGTGCTCTCTCTGGGCCCTTGCCCCTGAGCCTGGGGGCAATGCAGGGTGTCCACACTCCCAGGCCAAGGCAGAACCACATGCACACGTCTGATCTGCCCCCTGCACCGGCAGAGAGCTCGGGGGAGCCAGAGTCTGTCAGGCAGCTGCTGGGCTGGCCGCCTGTGTGGGAAGTGGCAGAGCCGACCTAGGGGCAAGTTGGGCCTCTTGGTCTCCCTGCTGCCCTGAGGCTGCTGGGCCAAAGAGGTCTTGGGCATCCAGCCCCTTGCTGGTCCCTTCCCTCTGACGAGGCCCTCTGAGCTCCAGCACCTTGCAGTGTGGAGACAGCCCCTGCCAGCAACCTCCTCTCCAAGGAGGCCTCAACCGAGGCCTAGGCCCAGGGGAAAGGCACCAGCGGGGATGAGCCTGGGGAGGCGCCCGGGCATGTCTGGACCCAGTCCCCGCAGCCTGCCCCTTGGTGGGGCAGTACCCCCGGAGGCCAGGAAGGTCTGGGCAAGGCTGGCCAGGGGCAGGGGCCCTGCTGGGTCCTGCCCCTGGCCTGTGGGGCATCTGAGCACAACCGGCCCTCTCCCACTGGAAGAACTCCCCGGCTGCCTCCAAAGGCCAGTTTGCCAACACTCCCGCCCGCTGTTCCCGCCAGGCACGCACAATGCTCCCAAGCCCGGGAGAAAAGCGCTTCGGGGTGGTGCTCTCCTCGGGCCCTTGCCCCTGAGCCTGGGGGCCAGGCAGTTGGTCCACACTCCCAGACCAAGGCAGAACCACATGCACACGTCTGTTCCTGACCCCTGCACCGGCAGAATGCTCGGGGGAGCCAGAGTCTGTCAGGCAGCTGCTGGGCTGGCCGCCTGTGTGGGAAGGGGCAGAGCCGACCTAGGGGCAAGTTGGGCCTCTTCCTCTCCCTGCTGCCCTGAGGCTGCTGGGCCAAAGAGTTCTTGGGCATCCAGCCCCTTGCTGGTCCCTTCCCTCTGACGAGGCCCTCTGAGCTCCAGCACCTTGCAGTGTGGAGACAGCCCCTGCCAGCAACATCCTCTCCAAGGAGGCCTCAACCGAGGCCTAGGCCCAGGGGAAAGGCACCAGCGGGGATGAGCCTGGGGAGGCGCCCGGGTATGTCTGGACCCAGTCCCCGCAGCCTGCCCCTTGGTGGGGCAGTACCCCCGGAGGCCAGGAAGATCTGGGCAAGGCTGGCCAGGGGCAGGGGCCCTGCTGGGTCCTCCCCATGGCCTGTGGGGCCTCTGAGCACAACCGGCCCTCTCCCACTGGAAGACCTCCCCGGCTGCCTCCAAAGGCCAGTTTGCCAACACTCCTGCCCGCTCTTCCCGCCAGGCACGCACAATGCTCCCAAGCCCGGGAGAAAAGCGCTTCGGGGTGGTGCTCTCTCCGGGCCCTTGCCCCTGAGCCTGTGGGCAAGGCAAGGGGAACACACTCCCAGACCAAGGCAGAAAAACATGCACACGTCTGGTCCTGTCCCCTGCACCGGCAGAGAGCTCGGGGGAGCCAGAGTCTCTCAGGCAGGTGCTGGGCTGGCCGCCTGTGTGGGAAGGGGCAGAGCCGACCTAGGGGCAAGTTGGGCCTCTTGCTCTCCCTGCTGCCCTGAGGCTGCAGGGCCAAAGATGTCTTGGGCATCCAGCCCCTTACTGGTCCCTTCCCTCTGACGAGGCCCTCTGAGCTCCAGCACCTTGCAGTGTGGAGACAACCCCTGCCAGCAATCTCCTCTCCAAGGAGGCCTCAACCGAGGCCTAGGCCCAGGGGAAAGGCACCAGCGGGGTTGAGCCAGGGGAGGCGCCCGGGCATGTCTGGACCCTGTCCCCGCAGCCTGCCCCTTGGTGGGGCAGTACCCCCGGAGGCCAGGAAGGTCTGGGCAAGGCTGGCCAGGAGCAGGGGCCCTGCTGGGTCCTGCCCCTGGCCTGTGGGGCCTCTGAGCACAACCGGCCCTCTCCCACTGGAAGACCTCCCCGGCTGCCTCCAAAGGCCGGTTTGCAAGCACTCCCGCCCACTGTTCCCGCCAGGCGCGCACAATGCTCCCAAGCCCGGGAGAAAAGCGCTTCGGGGTGGTGGTCTCTCCGGGCCCTTGCCCGTGAGCCTGGGGGCCAGGCAGGGGATCCACAGTCCCAGGCCAAGGCACAACAACATGCACACGTCTGTTCCTGCCCCCTCCACCGGCAGAGAGCTGGGGGGAGCCAGAGTCTGTCAGGCAGCTGCTGGGCTGGCCGCCTGTGTGGGAAGGGGCAGAGCCGACCTAGGGGCAAGTTGTGCCTCTTGCTCTCCCTGCTGCCCTGAGGCTGCTGGGCCAAAGAGGTCTTGGGCATCCAGCCCCTTGCTGGTCCCTTCCCTCTGACGAGGCCCTCTGAGCTCCAGCACCTTGCAGTGTGGAGACAGCCCCTGCCAGCAACCTCCTCTCCAAGGAGGCCTCAACCGAGGCCTAGGCCCAGGGGAAAGGCACCAGCGGGGATGAGCCAGTGGAGGCGCACGGGCATATCAGGACCCAGTCCCCGCAGCCTGCCCCTTGGTGGGGCAGTACCCCCGGAGGCCAGGAAGGTCTGGGCAAGGCTGGCCAGGGGCAGGGTCCCTGCTGGGTCCTGCTCCTGGCCTGTGGGGCCTCTGAGCACAACCGGCCCTCTCCCACTGGAAGACCTCCCCGGCTGCCTCCAAAGGCGGGTTTGCCAACACTCCCGCCCGCTGTTCCCGCCAGGCACGCACAACGCTCCCAAGGCCAGGAGAAAAGCGCTTCGGTGTGGTGCTCTCTCCGGGCCCTTGCCCCTGAGCCTGGGGGCAAGGCAGGGGGAACACACACCCAGGCCAAGGCAGAACCACATGCCCACGTCTGTTCCTGTCCCCTGCACCGGCAGAGAGCTTGGGGGAGCCAGAGTCTGTCAGGCAGCTGCTGGGTTGGCCGCCTGTGTGGAAAGGGGCAGAGCCGCCCTAGGGGCAAGTTGGGCCTCTTGCTCTCCCTGCTGCCCTGAGGCTGCTGGGCCAAAGACGTCTTGGGCATCCAGCCCCTTACTGGTCCCTTCCCTCTGACGAGGCCCTCTGAGCTCCAGCACCTTGCAGTGTGGAGACAGCCCCTGCCAGCAACCTCCTCTCCAAGGAGGCCTCAACCGAGGCCTAGGCCCAGGGGAAAGGCACCAGCGGGGATGAGCCAGGGGAGGCGCCCGAGCATGTCTGGACCCAGTCCCCGCAGCCTGCCCCTTGGTGGGGCAGTACCCCCGGAGGCCAGGAAGGTCTGGGTAAGGCTGGCCAGGGGCAGGGGCCCTGCTGGGTCCTGCCCCTGGCCTGTGGGGCCTCTGAGCACAACCGGCCCTCTCCCACTGGAAGACCTCCCCGGCTACCTCCAAAGGCCAGTTTGCAAGCGCTCCCGACCACTGTTACCAGCAGGCGGGCACAATGCTCCTAAGCCCGGAAGAAAAGCGATTCAGGGTGGTGCTCTCTCTGGGCCCTTGCCCCTGAGCCTGGGGGCAAGGCAGGGTGTCCACACTCCCAGGCCAAGGCAGATCCACATGCACACGTCTGACCTGCCCCCTGCACCGGCAGAGAGCTCGGGCGAGCCAGAGTCTGTCAGGCAGCTGCTGGGCTGGCCGCCTGTGTGGGAAGTGGCAGAGCCGACCTAGGGGCAAGTTGGGCCTCTTGCTCTCACTGCTGCCCTGAGGCTGCTGGGCCAAAGAGGTCTTGGGCATCCAGCCCCTTGCTGGTCCCTTCCCTCTGACGAGGCCCTCTGAGCTCCAGCACCTTGCAGTGTGGAGACAGCCCCTGCCAGCAACCTCCTCTCCAAGGAGGCCTCAACCGAGGCCTAGGCCCAGGGGAAAGGCACCAGCGGGGATGAGCCTGGGGAGGCGCCCGGGCATGTCTGGACCCAGTCCCCGCAGCCTGCCCCTTGGTGGGGCAGTACCCCCGGAGGCCAGGAAGGTCTGGGCAAGGCTGGCCAGGGTCAGGGGCCCTGCTGGGTCCTGCCCCTGGCCTGTGGGGCCTCTGAGCACAACCGGCCCTCTCCCACTGGAAGACCTCCCCGGCTGCCTCCAAAGTCCTGTTTGCAAACACTCCCGCCCGCTGTTCACGCCAGGCTCGCACAATGCTCCCAAGCCCGGGAGAAAAGCGCATTGGGGTGGTTCTCTCTCCGGGCCCTTGCCCCTGAGCCTGGGGGCAAGGCACGGGGAACACACTCCCTGGCCAAGGCAGAACCACATGCCCACGTCTGTTCCTGTCCCCTGCACCGGCAGAGAGCTTGGGGGAGCCAGAGTCTGGCAGGCAGCTGCTGGGTTGGCCGCCTGTGTGGGAAGGGGCAGAGCCGCCCTAGGGGCAAGTTGGGCCTCTTGCTCTCCCTGCTGCCCTGAGGCTGCTGGGCCAAAGACGTCTTGGGCATCCAGCCCCTTACTGATCCCTTCCCTCTGACGAGGCCCTCTGAGCTCCAGCACCTTGCAGTGTGGAGACAGCCCCTGCCAGCAACCTCCTCTCCAAGGAGGCCTCAACCGAGGCCTAGGCCCAGGGGAAAGGCACCAGCGGGGATGAGCCAGGGGAGGCGCCCGAGCATGTCTGGACCCAGTCCCCGCAGCCTGCCCCTTGGTGGGGCAGTACCCCCGGAGGCCAGGAAGGTCTGGGCAAGGCTGGCCAGGGGCAGGGGCCCTGCTGCGTCCTGCCCCTGGCCTGTGGGGCCTCTGAGCACAACCGGCCCTCTCCCACTGGAAGACCTCCCCGGCTGCCTCCAAAGGCCGGTTTGCAAGCGCTCCCGCCCACTGTTCCCAGCAGGCGTGCACAATGCTCCCAAGCCCGGGAGAAAAGCGCTTCAGGGTGGTGCTCTCTCCGGGCCCTTGCCCCTGAGCCTGGGGTCAAGGCACGGTGTCCACACTCCCAGGCCAAGTCAGAACCACATGCACACGTCTGTTCCTGCCCCCTGCACCGGCAGAGAGGTCGGGGGAGCCAGAGTCTGTCAGGCAGCTACTGGGCTGGCCGCCTGTGTGGGAAGGGGCAGAGCCGACCTAGGGGCAAGTTGGGCCTCTTCCTCTCCCTGCTGCCCTGAGGCTGCTGGGCCAAAGAGGTCTTGGGCATCCATCCCGTTGCTGGTCCCTTCCCTCTGACGAGGCCCTCTGAGCTCCAGCACCTTGCAGTGTGGAGACAATCCCTGCCAGCAACCTCCTCTCCAAGGAGGTCTCAACCGAGGCCTAGGCCCAGGGGAAAGGCACCAGCGGGGATGAGCCTGGGGAGGCGCCCGGGCATGTCTGGACCCATTCCCCGCAGCCTACCCCTTTGTGGGGCTGTAACCCCGGAGGCAGGAAGGTCTGGGCAAGGCTGGCCAGGGGCAGGGGCCCTGCTGGGTCCTGCCCCTGGCCTGTGGGGCCTCTGAGCACAACCGGCACTCTCCCGCTGGAAGACCTCCCCGTCTGCCTCCAAAAGACGGTTTGCAAGCACTCCCACCCGCTGTTCCCCCAGGCACGCACAATGCTCCCAAGCCCGGGAGAAAAGCGCTTCGGGGTGGTGCTCTCTCCGGGCCCTTGCCCCTGAGCCTGGGGCCAGGCAGGGGGAACACACTCCCAGGCCAAGGGAGAACGACATGCACACGTCTGTTCCTGCCCCCTACACCGGCAGAGAGCTCGGGGGAGCCAGAGACTGCCAGGCTGCTGCTCTGCTGGCTGCCTGTGTGGGACGGGGCAGAGCCGACCTAGGGGCAAGTTGGGCCTCTTGCTCTCCCTGCTGCCCTGAGGCTGCTGGGTCAAAGAGGTCTTGGGCATCCAGCCCTTTGCTGGTGCCTTCCCTCTGACGAGGCCCTCTGAGCTCCAGCACCTTGCAGTGTGGAGACAGCCCCTGCCAGCAACCTCCTCTCCAAAGAGGCCTCAACTGAGGACTACACCCAGGGGAAAGGCACCAGCGGGGATGATCCTGGGGAGGCGCACGGACATGTCTGGACCCAGTCTCCGCTGCCTGCCCCTTGGTGGGGCAGTACCCCCGGAGTCCAGGAAGGTCTGGGCAAGTCTGGCCGGGGGCAGGGGCCCTGCTGGGTCCTGACCCGGGCCTGTGGGCCCTCTGAGCACAACCGGCCCTCTCCCACTGGAAGACCTCCCCGGCTGCCTCCAAAGTCCTGTTTGCAAACACTCCCGCCCGCTGTTCACGTCAGGCTCGCACAATGCTCCCAAGCCCGGGAGAAAAGCACTTCGGAGTGGTGATCTCTCCGGGCCCTTGCCCCTGAGCCTGGGGGCAAGGCAGGGGGAACACACTCCCAGGCCAAGGCAGAAACACATGCACACGTCTCTTCCTGTCCCCTGCACCGGCAGAGAGCTTGGGGGAGCCAGAGTCTGTCAGGCAGGTGCTGGGTTGGCCGCCTGTGTGGGAAGGGGCAGAGCCGACCTAGGGGCAAGTTGGGCCTCTTGCTCTCCCTGCTGCCCTGAGGCTGCTGGGCCAAAGACGTCTTGGGCATCCAGCCCCTCACTGGTCCCTTCACTCTGACGAGGCCCTCTGAGCTCCAGCACCTTGCAGTGTGGAGACAGCCCCTGCCAGCAACCTCCTCTCCAAGGAGGCCTCAACCGAGGCCTAGGCCCAGGGGAAAGGCACCAGCGGGGATGAGCCAGGGGAGGCGCCCGAGCATGTCTGGACCCAGTTCCCGCAGCCTGCCCCTTGGTGGGGCAGTACCCCCGGAGGCCAGGAAGGTCTGGGCAAGGCTGGCCAGGGGCAGGGGCCCTGCTGGGTCCTGCCCCTGGCCTGTGGCGCCTCTGAGCACAACCGGCCCTCTCCCACTGAAAGACCTCCCCGGCTGCCTCCAAAGGCCGGTTTGCAAGCGCTACTGCCCTCTGTTCCCAGCAGGCATGCACAATGCTCCTAAGCCCGGGAGGAAAGCGCTTCAGGGTGGTGCTCTCTCTGGGCCCTTGCCCCTGAGCCTGGGGGCAAGGCAGGGTGTCCACACTCCCAGGCCAAGGCAGAACCACATGCACACGTCTGATCTGCCCCCTGCACCGGCAGAGAGCTCGGGGGAGCCAGAGTCTGTCAGGCAGCTGCTGGGCTGGCCGCCTGTGTGGGAAGTGGCAGAGCCGACCTAGGGGCAAGTTGGGCCTCTTGACCTCCCTGCTGCCCTGAGGCTACTGGGCCAAAGAGGTCTTGGGCCTCCAACCACTTGCTGGTCCCTTCCCTCTGACGAGGCCCTCTGAGCTCCAGCACCTTGCAGTGTGGAGACAGCCCCTGCCAGCAACCTCCTCTCCAAGGAGGCCTAAACCGAGGCCTAGGCACAGGGGAAAGGCACCAGCGGGGATGAGCCTGGGGAGGCGCCCGGGCATGTATGGACCCAGTCCCCGCAGCCTGCCCCTTGGTGGGGCAGTACCCCTGGAGGCGAGGAAGGTCTGGGAAAGGCTGGCCAGGGGCAGGGGACCTGCTGGGTCCTGCCCCTGGCCTGTGGGGCCTCTGAGCACAACCGGCCCTCTCCCACTGGAAGACCTCCCCGGCTGCCTCCAAAGGCCGGTTTGCAAGCACTCCCGCCCACTGTTCCAACCAAGGGCGCACAACGCTCCCAAGCCCGGGAGAAAATCGCCTCGGGGTGGTGCTCTCTCCGGGCCCTTTCCCCTGAGCCTGGGGGCTAGGCAGGGGGTCCACAATCCCAGGCCAAGGCAGAACGACATGCACACGTCTGTTCCTGCCCCATGCACCGGCAGAGAGCTCGGGGGAGCCAGAGTCTGTCAGGCAGCTGCTGGGCTGGCCGCCTGTGTGGGAAGGGGCAGAGCCGACCTAGGGGCAAGTTGGGCCTCTTGCTCTCCCTGCTGCCCTGAGGCTGCTGGGCCAAAGAGGTCTTGGGCATCCAGTCCCTTGCTGGTGCCTTCCGTCTGACGAGGCCCTCTGAGCTCCAGCACCTTGCAGTGTGGAGACAGCCCCTGCCAGCAACCTCCTCTCCAAGGAGGCCTCAACCAAGGCCTAGGCCCAGGGGAAAGGCACCAGCGGGGATGAGCCTGGGGAGGCGCCCGGCCATGTCTGGACCCAGTCCCCGCAGCCTGCCCCTTGGTGGGGCAGTACCCCCGGAGGCCAGGAGGGTCTGGGCAAGGCTGCCAGGGGCAGGGACACTGCTGGGTCCTGCCCCTGGCCTGTGGGGCGTCTGAGCACAACCGGCACTCTCCCGCTGGAAGACCTCCCCGGCTGCCTCCAAAGGCCGGTTTGCAAGCACTCCCGCCCGCTGTTCCCACCAGGCACGCACAATGCTCCCAAGCCCGGGAGAAAAGCGCTTCGGGGTGGTGCTCTCTCCGGGCCCTTGCCCCTGAGCCTGGGGGACAGGCAGGGGGAACACACTCCCAGGTCAATGCAGAACGACATGCACACGTCTGTTCCGGCCCCCTACACCGGCAGAGTGTTCGGGGGAGCCAGAGACTGCCAGGCTGCTGCTGGGCTGGCTGCCTGTGTGGGACGGGGTAGAGCCGACCTAGGGGCAAGTTGGGCCTCTTGCTCTCCCTGCTGCCCTGAGGCTGCTGGGTCAAAGAGGTCTTGGGCATCCAGCCCTTTGCTGGTCCTTTCCCTCTGACGAGGCCTTCTGAGCTCCAGCACCTTGCAGTGTGCAGACAGCCCCTGCCGGCAACCTCCTCTCCAAGGAGGCCTCAACCGAGGCCTAGGCCCAGGGGAAAGGCACCAGCGGGGATGAGCCTGGGGAGGCGCCCGGGCATGTCTGGACCTAGGCCCCGCAGCCTGCCCCTTGGTGGGGCAGTACCCCCGGAGGCCAGGAAGGTCTGGGCAAGGCTGGCCAGGGGCAGGGGCCCTGCTGGGTCCTGCCCCTGGCCTGTGAGGCCTCTGAGAACAACTGGCACTCTCCCGCTGGAAGACCTCCCCGGCTGCCTCCAAAGGCTGGTTTGCAAGCACTCAATCCCGCTGTTCACGCCAGCTGCGCACAATGCTCCCAAGCCCGGGAGAAAAGCATTTTGGGGTGGTGCTCACTCCGGGCTTTGGAAGACCTCCCCGGCTGCCTCCAAGGCCGGTTTGCAAGCACTTCTGCCTGCTGTTCCCGCCACCCGCGCACAATGCTCCCAAGCCCGGGAGAAAAGCGTTTCGGGGTGGTGTTCTCTCTGGGCCCAAGAAAGACCTCCCGGGCTGCCCCCAAATGCCGGTTTGCAAGCACTCCCACTCGCTGTTCCCGCCATCCGTGCAAATGCTCCAAGCCCAGGAGAAAAGCCCTTCAGGGTGGTGCTCTCTCCCGGCACTTGGAAGACCTCCCCGGCTGCCTCCAAAGGCTGGATTTCAAGTACTCCCTCCCGCTGTCCCGCCAGCCGCACACAATGCTCCCAATCACGGGAGAAAAGCGCTTCGGGGTGGTGCTCTCTACGGGCCCTTGGAAGACCTCCCCGTTTGTCTCCAAAGGCCGGTTTGCAAGCACTCATTCCCGCTGTTCCCGCCAGCCGCGCACAATGCTCCCAAGCCTAGGAGAAAAGCGCTTCGGGGTGGTGCTCTCTCCCGGCCCTTGGAAGACCTCCCCGTTTGTCTCCAAAGGCCGGTTTGCAAGCACTCATGCCCGCTGTTCCCGCCAGCCGCGCACAATGCTCCCAAGCCCGGGAGAAAAGCGCTTCCGGGTGGTGCTCTCTCCCGGCCCTTGGAAGACCTCCCCGGCTGCCTCCAAAGGCTGGTTTTCAAGAACTCCCTCCCGCTGACCCCCCAGCCGCACACAATGCTCCCAAGCCCGGGAGAAAAGCATTTTGGGGTGGTCTCTCTCGGGCCCTTGGAAGACTCCCCGGCTGCCTCTAAAGGCCGGTTTGCAAGCACTCATGTCCTCTGTTCCCGACAGCCGCGAACAATGCTCCCAATTCCGTGAGAAAAGTGCTTCGGGATGGTGCTCTCTCCGGGCCCTTGGAAGACCTCCCAAGCTGCCTCCAAAGGCCGGTTTGCAAGCACTCCCGCCCGCTGTTCCCGCCAGCCTCGCACAATGCTCCCAAGACCGGGAGAAAAGCGCTTCGGGGTGGTGTTCTCTCCGTGCCAATGGAGGACCTCCCTGGCTGCCCTCAAAGGCCGGTTTGCAAGCACTCCCACTCGCTGTTCCCGCCAGCCATGCACAATCCTCCAAAACCCCGGAGAAAAGCGCTTCGGGGTGGTGTTCTCTCCGTGCCCATGGAAGACCTCCCGGGGTGCCCCCAAAGGCCGGTTTGGAAGCACTCCCACTCGCTGTTCCCGCCATCCGCGCACAATGCTCCCAAGCCCGGGAGAAAAGCATTTTGGGGTGGTGCTCACACCTGGCCCTGGAAGACCTCCCCGGCTGCCTCCAAAGGACGGTTTTCAAGCACTCCTGCCTGCTGTTCCCGCCACCCGCGCACAATGCTCCCAAGCCCGGGAGAAAAGCGCTTCGGGGTGGTGCTCTCTACAGGCCCTTGGAAGACCTCCCCGGCTGCCTCCAAAGGCCGGTTTGCAAGGACTCCTTCCTGCTGTTCCCGCCATCCGCGCACAATGCTCCCAAGCCCGGGAGAAAAGCATTTTGGGGTGGTGCTCACACCGGGCCCTGGAAGACCTCCCCGGCTGCCTCCAAAGGACGGTTTTCAAGCACTCCTGCCTGCTGTTCCCGCCAACCGCGCAGAATGCTCCCAAGCGCGGGAGAAAAGCGCTTCGGGGTGGTGCTCTCTACAGGCCCTTGGAAGACCTCCCCGGCTGCCTCCAAAGGCCGGTTTGCAAGCACTCCCGCCCGCTGTTCCCGCCAGGCACGCACAATGCTCCCAAGCCCGGGAGAAAAGCGCTTCGGGGTGGTGCTCTCTCCGGGCCCTTGCCCCTGAGCCTGGGGGCCAGGCAGTTGGAACACACTCCCAGGCCAAGGCAGAACGATATGCACACGTCTGTTCCTGCCCCCTACACCGGCAGAGAGCTCGGGGGAGCCAGAGACTGCCAGGCTGCTGCTGGGCTGGCTGCCTGTGTGGGATGGGGCAGAGCCGATCTAGGGGCAAGTTGGGCCTCTTGCTCTAACTGCTGGCCTGAGGGTGCTGGGTCAAAGAGGTCTTGGGCATCCAGCCCTTTGCTGGTCCCTTCCCTCTGACGAGGCCCTCTGAGCTCCAGCACCTTGCAGTGTGGAGACAGCCCCTGCCAGCAACCTCCTCTCCAAAGAGGCCTCAACCGAGGCCTACGCCCAGGGGAAAAGCACCAGCGGGGATGATCCTGGGGAGGCGAACGGACATGTCTGGACCCAGTCCCCGCAGCCTGCCCCTTGGTGGGGCAGTACCCCCGGAGGCCAGGAAGGTCTGGGCAAGGCTGGCCAGGGGCAGGGTCCCTGCTGGGTCCTGCCCCTGGCCTGTGAGGCCTCTGAGCACAACCGGCCCTCTCCCACTGGAAGACCTCCCCAGCTGCCTCCAAAGTGCTGTTTGCAAACACTCCCGCCCGCTGTTCACGCCAGGCTCGCACAATGCTCCCAAGCCCGGGAGAAAAGCGCTTCGGGGTGGTGCTCTCTCCGGGCCCTTGCCCCTGAGCCTGGGGGCCAGGCAGTGGGTCCACACTCCCAGACCAAGGCAGAACCACATGCACACGTCTGTTCCTGACACCTGCACCGGCAGAGAGCTCGGGGGAGCCAGAGTCTGTCAGGCAGGTGCTGGGCTGGCCGCCTGTGTGGGAAGGGGCAGAGCCGACCTAGGGGCAAGTTGGGCCTCTTCCTCTCCCTGCTGCCCTGAGGCTGCTGGGCCAAAGAGGTCTTGGGCATCCAGCCCCTTGCTGGTCCCTTCCCTCTGACGAGGCCCTCTGAGCTCCAGCACCTTGCAGTGTGGAGACAGCCCCTGCCAGCAACCTCCTCTCCAATGAGGCCTCAACCGAGGCCTAGGCCCAGGGGAAAGGCACCAGCGGGGATGAGCCTGGTGAGGCGCCCGGGCATGTCTGGACCCAGTCCCCGCAGCCTGCCCCTTGGTGGGGCAGTACCCCCGGAGGCCAGGAAGGTCTGTGCAAGGCTGCCAGGGGCAGGGACAGCGCTGGGTCCTGCCCCTGGCCTGTGGGACGTCTGAGCACAACCGGCACTCTCCCGCTGGAAGACCTCCCCGGCTGCCTCCAAAGGCAGGTTTGCAAGCACTCCCGCCCGCTGTTCCCGCCAGGCACGCACAATGCTCCCAAGCCCGGGAGAAAAGCGCTTCGGGGTGGTGCTCTCTCCGGGCCCCTGCCCCTGAGCCTGGGGGCCAGGCAGGGGATCCACAGTCCCAGGCCAAGGCAGAACCACATGCACACGTCTGTTCCTGCCCCCTCTACCGGCAGAGAGCTGGGGGGAGCCAGAGTCTGTCAGGCAGCTGCTGGGCTGGCCGCCTGTGTGGGAAGGGGCAGAGCCGACCTAGGGGCAAGTTGGGCCTCTTGCTCTCCCTGCTGCCCTGAGGCTGCTGGGCCAAAGACGTCTTGGGCATCCAGCCCCTTACTGGTCCCTTCCCTCTGACGAGGCCCTCTGAGCTCCAGCACCTTGCAGTGTGGAGACAGCCCCTGCCAGCAACCTCCTCTCCAAGGAGGCCTCAACCGAGGCCTAGGCCCAGGGGAAAGGCACCAGCGGGGATGAGCCTGGGGAGGCGCCCGGGCATGTCTGGACCCAGGCCCCGCAGCCTGCCCCTTGGTGGGGCAGTACCCCCGGAGGCCAGGAAGGTCTGGGCAAGGCTGGCCAGGGGCAGGGGCCCTGCTGCGTCCTGCCCCTGGCCTGTGGGGCCTCTGAGCACAACCGGCCCTCTCCCACTGGAAGACCTCCCCGGCTGCCTCCAAAGGCCGGTTTGCAAGCGCTCCCGCCCACTGTTCCCAGCAGGCTTGCACAATGCTCCCAAGCCCGGGAGAAAAGCGCTTCAGGGTGGTGCTCTCTCCGGGCCCTTGCCCCTGAGCCTGGGGGCAAGGCAGTGTGTCCACACTCCCAGACCAAGGCAGAACCACATGCACACGTCTGATCTGTCCCCTGCAACGGCAGAGAGCTCGGGGGAGCCAGAGTCTGTCAGGCAGCTGCTGGGCTGGCCGCCTGTGTGGGAAGGGGCAGAGCCGACCTAGGGGCAAGTTGGGCCTCTTGCTCTCCCTGCTGCCCTGAGGCTGCTGGGCCAAAGAGGTCTTGGGCATCCAGCCCCTTGCTGGTCCCTTCCCTCTGACGAGGCCCTCTGAGCTCCAGCACCTTGCAGTGTGGAGACAGCCCCTGCCAGCAACCTCCTCTCCAAGGAGGCCTCAACCGAGGCCTAGGCCCAGGGGAAAGGCACCAGCGGGGATGAGCCTGGGGAGGCGCCCGGGCATGTCTGGACCCAGTCCCCGCAGCCTGCCCCTTGGTGGGGCAGTACCCCCGGAGGCCAGGAAGGTCTGGGCAAGGCTGCCAGGGGCAGGGAAACTGCTGGGTCCTGCCCCTGGCCTGTGGGGCGTCTGAGCACAACCGGCACTCTCCCGCTGGAAGACCTCCCCGTCTGCCTCGAAAGGCCGGTTTGCAAGCACTCCCACCCGCTGTTCCCGCCAGGCACGCACAATGCTCCCAAGCCCGGGAGAAAAGCGCTTCGGGGTGGTGCTCTCTCCGGGCCCTTGCCCCTGAGCCTGGGGGCCAGGAAGGGGGTCCACACTCCCAGGGCAAGGCAGAACCACATGCACACGTCTGTTCCTGACCCCTGCACCGGCAGAGAGCTCGGGGGAGCCAGAGTCTGTCAGGCAGCTGCTGGACTGGCCGCCTTTGTGGGAAGGGGCAGAGCCGACCTAGGGGCAAGTTGGGCCTCTTGCTCTCCCTGCTGCCCTGAGGCTGCTGGGCCAAAGAGGTCTTGGGCATCCAGCCCTTTGCTTGTCCCTTCCCTCTGACGAGGCCCTCTGAGCTCCAGCACCTTGCAGTGTGGAGACAGCCCCTGCCAGCAACCTCCTCTCCAAGGAGGCCTCAACCGAGACCTAGGACCAGGGGAAAGGCACCAGCGGGGATGAGCCTGGGGAGGCGCCCGGGCATGTCTGGACCCAGTCCCCGCAGCCTGCCCCTTGGTGGGGCAGTACCCCCGGAGGCCAGGAAGGTCTGGGCAAGGCTGGCCAGGGGCAGGGGACCTGCTGGGTCCTGCCCCTGGCCTGTGGGGCCTCTGAGCATGAGCGGCCCTCTCCCGCTGGAAGACCTGCCCGGCTGCCTCCAAAGGCCGGTTAACAAGCGCTCCCGCCCACTGTTCCCAGCAGGCGTGCACAATGCTCCCAAGCCCGGGAGAAAAGCGCTTCGGGGTGGTGCTCTCTCCGGGCCCTTGCCCCTGAGCTGGGGGCAAGGCAGGGGGTCCACACTCCCAGGACAAGGCAGAACCACATGCACACGTCTGATCTGCCCCCTGCACCGGCAGAGAGCTCGGGGGAGCCAGAGTCTGTCAGGCAGCTGCTGGGCTGGCCGCCTGTGCGGGAAGGGGCAGAGCCGACCTAGGGGCAAGTTGGGCCTCTTGCTCTCCCTGCTGCCCTGAGGCTGGTGGGCCAAAGAGGTCTTGGGCATCCAGCCCCTTGCTTGTCCCTTCCCTCTGATGAGGCCCTCTGAGCTCCAGCACCTTGCAGTGTTGAGACAGCACCTGCCAGCAATCTCCTCTCCAAGGAGGCCTCAACCGAGGCCTAGGCCCAGGGAAAAGGCACCAGCGGGGTTGAGCCAGGGGAGGCGCCCGGGCATGTCTGGACCTTGTCCCCGCAGCCTGCCCCTTGGTGGGGCAGTACCCCCGGAGGCCAGTAAGGTCTGGGCAAGGCTGGCCAGGGGCAGGGGACCTACTGGGTCCTGCCCCTGGCCTGTGAGGCCTCTGAGCACAACCGGCCCTCTCCCACTGGAAGACCTCCACGGCTGCCTCCAACGTCCTGTTTGCAAACACTCCCGCCCGCTGTTCACGCCAGGCTCGCACAATGCTCCCAAGCCCGGGAGAAAAGCGCTTCGGCGTGGTGCTCTCTCCGGGCCCTTGCCCCTGAGCCTGGGGGCAAGGCAGGGGGAACACACTCCCAGGCCAAGGCAGAACCACATGCCCACGTCTGTTCCTGTCCCCTGCACCGGCAGAGAGCTCGGGGGAGCCAGAGTCTCTCAGGCAGGTGCTGGGCTGGCCGCCTGTGTGGGAAGGGGCAGAGCCGACCTAGGGGCAAGTTGGGCCTCTTGCTCTCCCTGCTGCCCTGAGGCTGCTGGGCCAAAGACGTCTTGGGCATCCAGCCCCTAACTGGTCCCTTCCCTCTGACGAGGCCCTCTGAGCTCCAGCACCTTGCAGTGTGGAGACAGCCCCTGCCAGCAACCTCCTCTCCAAGGAGGCCTCAACCGAGGCCTAGGCCCAGGGGAAAGGCACCAGCGGGGATGAGCCTGGGGAGGCGCCCGGGCATGTCTGGACCCAGTCCCCGCAGCCTGCCCCTTGGTGGGGCAGTACCCCTGGAGGCCAGGAAGGTCTGGGCAAGGCAGACCAGGGGCAGGGGACCTGCTGGGTCCTGCCCCTGGCCTGTGGGGCCTCTGAGCACAACCGGCCCTCTCCCACTGGAAGACCTCCCCGGCTGCCTCCAAAGGCCGTTTTGCACGCACCTCCGCCCACTGTTCCCACCAAGCGCGCACAATGCTCCCAAGCCCGGGAGAAAAGCGCTTCGGGGTGGTGCTCTCTCCGGGCCCTTGCCCCTGAGCCTGGGAGCCAGGAAGGGGGTCCACACTCCCAGACCAAGGCAGAACCACATGCACACGTCTGTTCCTGACCCCTGCACCGGCAGAGAGCTCGGGGGAGCCAGAGTCTGTCAGGCAGCTGCTGGGTTGGCCGCCTGTGTGGGAAGGGGCAGAGCCGACCTAGGGGCAAGTTGGGCCTCTTGCTCTCCCTGCTGCCCTGAGGCTGCTGGGCCAAAGACGTCTTGGGCATCCAGCCCCTTACTGGTCCCTTCCCTCTGACGAGGCCCTCTGAGCTCCAGCACCTTGCAGTGTGGAGACAGCCCCTGCCAGCAACCTCCTCTCCAAGGAGGCCTCAACCGAGGCCTAGGCCCAGGGGAAAGGCACCAGCGGGGATGAGCCTGGGGAGGCGCCCGGGCATGTCTGGACCCAGTCCCCGCAGCCTGCCCCTTGGTGGGGCAGTACCCCCGGAGGCCAGGAAGGTCTGGGCAAGGCTGGCCAGGGGCAGGGGCCCTGCTGCGTCCTGCCCCTGGCCTGTGGGTCCTCTGAGCACAACCGGCCCTCTCCCACTGGAAGACCTCCCCGGCTGCCTCCAAAGGCCGGTTTGCAAGCGCTCCCGCCCACTGTTCCCAGCAGGCGTGCACAATGCTCCCAAGCCCGGGAGAAAAGCGCTTCAGGGTGGTGCTCTCTCCGGGCCCTTGCCCCTGAGCCTGGGGGCAAGGCAGGGTGTCCACACTCCCAGAACAAGGCAGAACCACATGCACACGTCTGATCTGCCCCCTGCACCGGCAGAGAGCTCGGGAGAGCCAGAGTCTGTCAGGCAGCTGATGGGCTGGCCGCCTGTGTGGGAAGGGGCAGAGCCGACCTAGGGGCAAGTTGGGCCTCTTGCTCTCCCTGCTGCCCTGAGGCTGCTGGGTCAAAGAGGTCTTGGGCATCCAGCCCTTTGCTGGTCCCTTCCCTCTGACGAGGCCCTCCGATCTCCAGCACCTTGCAGTGTGGAGACAGCTCCTGCCAGCAACCTCCTCTCCGAGGAGGTCTCAACCGAGGCCTAGGCCCAGGGGAAAGGCACCAGCGGGGATGAGCCTGGGGAGGCGCCCGGGCATGTCTGGACCCAGTCCCCGCAGCCTGCCCCTTGGTGGGGCAGTACCCCCGGAGGCCAGGAAGGTCTGGGCAAGGCTGCCAGGGGCAGGGACACTGCTGGGTCCTGCCCCTGGCCTGTGGGGCGTCTGAGCACAACCGGCACTCTCCCGCTGGAAGACCTCCCCGTCTGCCTCGAAAGGCCGGTTTGCAAGCACTCCCGCCCGCTGTTCCCGCCAGGCACGCACAATGCTCCCAAGCCCGGGAGAAAAGCGCTTCGGGGTGGTGCTCTCACCGGGCCCTTGCCCCTGAGCCTGGGGGCCAGGCAGGGGGAACACACTCCCAGGCCAAGGCAGAACGACATGCACACGTCTGTTCCTGCCCCGTACACCGGCAGAGAGCTCGGGGGAGCCAGAGACTGCCAGGCTGCTGCTGGGCTGGCCGCCTGTGTGGGACGGGGCAGAGCCGACCTAGGGGCAAGTTGGGCCTCTTGCTCTCCCTGCTGCCCTGAGGCTGCTGGGTCAAAGAGGTCTTGGGCATCCAGCCCTTTGCTGGTCCCTTCCCTCTGACGAGGCCCTCTGATCTCCAGCACCTTGCAGTGTGGAGACAGCCCCTGCCAGCAACCTCCTCTCCAAGGAGGCCTCAACCGAGGCCTAGGCCCAGGGGAAAGGCACCAGCGGGGATGAGCCTGGGGAGGCGCCCGGGCATGTCTGGACCCAGTCCCCGCAGCCTGCCCCTTGGTGGGGCAGTACCCCCGGAGGCCAGGAAGGTCTGGGCAAGGCTGGCCAGTGTCAGGGGCCCTGCTGGGTCCTGCCCCTGGCCTGTGGGGCCTCTGAGCACAACCGGCCCTCTCCCACTGGAAGACCTCCCCGGCTGCCTCCAAAGTCCTGTTTGCAAACACTCCCGCCCGCTGTTCACGCCAGGCTCGCACAATGCTCCCAAGCCCGGGAGAAAAGCGCATTGGGGTGGTTCTCTCTCCGGGCCCTTGCCCCTGAGCCTGGGGGCAAGGCACGGGGAACACACTCCCTGGCCAAGGCAGAACCACATGCCCACGTCTGTTCCTGTCCCCTGCACCGGCAGAGAGCTTGGGGGAGCCAGAGTCTGGCAGGCAGCTGCTGGGTTGGCCGCCTGTGTGGGAAGGGGCAGAGCCGACCTAGGGGCAAGTTGGGCCTCTTACTCTCCCTGCTGCCCTGAGGCTGCTGGGCCAAAGACGTCTTGGGCATCCAGCCCCTTACTGGTCCCTTCCCTCTGACGAGGCCCTCTGAGCTCCAGCACCTTGCAGGGTGGAGACAGCCCCTGCCAGCAACCTCCTCTCCAAGGAGGCCTCAACCGAGGCCTAGGCCCAGGGGAAAGGCACCAGCGGGGATGAGCCAGGGGAGGCGCCCGAGCATGTCTGGACCCAGTCCCCGCAGCCTGCCCCTTGGTGGGGCAGTATCCCCGGAGGCCAGGAAGGTCTGGGCAAGGCTGGCCAGGGTCAGGGGCCCTGCTGGGTCCTGCCCCTGGCCTGTGGGGCCTCTGAGCACAACCGGCCCTCTCCCACTGGAAGACCTCCCCGGCTGCCTCCAAAGGCCGGTTTGCCAACACTCCCGCCCGCTGTTCTCGCCAGGCACGCACAATTCTCCCAAGCCCGGGAGAAAAGCGCTTCGGTGTGTTGCTCTCTCCGGGCCCTTGCCCCTGAGTGTGGGGGCCAGGCAGTGGTTCCACACTCCCAGACCAAGGCAGAACCACATGCAGACGTCTGTTCCTGACCCCTGCACCGGCAGAGAGCTCGGGGGAGCCAGAGTCTGTCAGGCAGCTGCTGGGCTGGCCGCCTGTGTGGGAAGGGGCAGAGCCGACCTAGGGGCAAGTTGGGCCTCTTGCTCTCCCTGCTGCCCTGAGGCTGCTGGGCCGAAGAGGTCTTGGGCATCCAGCCCCTTGCTGGTCCCTTCCCTCTGACGAGGCCCTCTGAGCTCCAGCACCTTGCAGTGTGGAGACAGCCCCTGCCAGCAACCTCCTCTCCAAGGAGGCCTCAACCGAGGCCTAGGCCCAGGGGAAAGGCACCAGCGGGGATGAGCCAGGGGAGGCGCACGGGCATGTCTGGACCCAGTCCCCGCAGCCTGCCCCTTGGTGGGGCAGTACCCCCGGAGGCCAGGAAGGTCTGGGCAAGGCTGCCAGGGGCAGGGACACTGCTGGGGCTGCCCCTGGCCTGTGGGGCGTCTGAGCACAACCGGCACTCTCCCGCTGGAAGACCTCCCCGGCTGCCTCCAAAGGCCGTTTAACAAGCGCTCCCGCCCACTGTTCCCAGCAGGCGTGCAAAATGCTCCCAAGCCCGGGAGAAAAGCGCTTCGGGGTGGTGCTCTCTCCGGGCCCTTGCCCCTGAGCCTGGGGGCCAGGCAGTTGGAACACACTCCCAGGCCAAAGCAGAACGACATGCACACGTCTGTTCCTGCCCCCTACACCGGCAGAGAGCTCGGGGGAGCCAGAGACTGCCAGGCTGCTGCTCGGCTGGCTGCCTGTGTGGGACGGGGCAGAGCCGACCTAGGGGCAAGTTGGGCCTCTTGCTCTCCCTGCTGCCCTGAGGCTGCTGGGTCAAAGAGGTCTTGGGCATCCAGCCCTTTGCTGGTCCCTTCCCTCTGACGAGGCCCTCTGAGCTCCAGCACCTTGCAGTGTGGAGATAGCCCCTGCCAGCAACCTCCTCTCCAAAGAGGCCTCAACCGAGGCCTACACCCAGGGAAAAAGCACCAGCGGGGATGATCCTGGGGAGGCGCACGGACATGTCTGGACCCAGTCCCCGCAGCCTGCCCCTTGGTGGGGCAGTACCCCCGGAGGCCAGGAAGGTCTGGGCAAGGCTGGCCAGGGGCAGGGGCCCTGCTGGGTCCTGCCCCTGGCCTGTGAGGCCTCTGAGCACAACCAGCCCTCTCCCACTGGAAGACCTCCCCAGCTGCATCCAAATTCCTGTTTGCAAACACTCCCGCCCGCTGTTCACGCCAGGCTCGCACAATGCTCCCAAGCCCGGGAGAAAAGCGCTTCGGGGTGGTGCTCTCTCCGGGCCCTTGCCCCTGAGCCTGGGGGCCAGGCAGTGGGTCCACACTCCCAGACCAAGGCAGAACCACATGCACACGTCTTTTCCTGACCCCTGCACCGGCAGAGAGCTCGGGGGAGCCAGAGTCTGTCAGGCAGGTGCTGGGCTGGCCGCCTGTGTGGGAAGGGGCAGAGCCGACCTAGGGGCAAGTTGGGCCTCTTCCTCTCCCTGATGCCCTGAGGCTGCTGGGCCAAAGAGGTCTTGGGCATCCAGCCCCTTGCTGGTCCCTTCCCTCTGACGAGGCCCTCTGAGCTCCAGCACCTTGCAGTGTGGAGACAGCCCCTGCCAGCAACCTCCTCTCCAATGAGGCCTCAACCGAGGCCTAGGCCCAGGGGAAAGGCACCAGCGGGGATGAGCCTGGGGAGGCGCCCGGGCATGTCTGGACCCAGTCCCCGCAGCCTGCCCCTTGGTGGGGCAGTACCCCCGGAGGCCAGGAAGGTCTGTGCAAGGCTGCCAGGGGCAGGGACAGCGCTGGGTCCTGCCCCTGGCCAGTGGGACGTCTGAGCACAACCGGCACTCTCCCGCTGGAAGACCTCCCCGTCTGCCTCCAAAGGCCGGTTTGCAAGCACTCCCGCCCGCTGTTCCCGCCAGGCACGCACAATGCTCCCAAGCCCGGGAGAAAAGCGCTTCGGGGTGGTGCTCTCTCCGGGCCCTTGCCCCTAAGCCTGCGGGCCAGGCAGGGGGAACACACTCCCAGGCCAAGACAGAACGACATGAACACGTCTGTTCCTGCCCCCTACACCGGCAGAGAGCTCGGGGGAGCCAGAGTCTCTCAGGCAGGTGCTGGGCTGGCCGCCTGTGTGGGAAAGGGCAGAGCCGACCTAGGGGCAAGTTGGGCCTCTTGCTCTCCCTGCTGCCCGGAGGCTGCTGGGCCAAAGACGTCTTGGGCATCCAGCCCTTTGCTGGTCCCTTCCCTCTGACGAGGCCCTCTGAGCTCCAGCACCTTGCAGTGTGGAGACAGCACCTGCCAGCAATCTCCTCTCCAAGGAGGCCTCAACCGAGGCCTAGGACCAGGGGAAAGGCACCAGCGGGGATGAGCCTGGGGAGGCGCCCGGGCATGTCTGGACCCAGTCCCCGCAGCCTGCCCCTTGGTGGGGCAGTACCCCTGGAGGCCAGGAAGGTCTGGGCAAGGCTGACCAGGGGCAGGGGACCTGCTGGGTCCTGCCCCTGGCCTGTGGGGCCTCTGAGCACAACCGGCCCTCTCCCACTGGAAGACCTCCCCGGCTGCCTCCAAAGGCCGTTTTGCACGCACTCCCGCCCACTGTTCCCACCAAGCGCGCACAATGCTCCCAAGCCCGGGAGAAAAGCGCTTCGGGGTGGTGCTCTCTCCGGGCCCTTGCCCCTGAGCCTGGGGGCCAGGCAGGGGGTCCACACTCCCAGGGCAAGGCAGAACCACATGCACACGTCTGTTCCTGACCCCTGCACCGGCAGAGAGCTCGGGGGAGCCAGAGTCTGTCAGGCAGCTGCTGGGCTGGCCGCCTTTGTGGGAAGGGGCAGAGCCGACCTAGGGGCAAGTTGGGCCTCTTGCTCTCCCTGCTGCCCTGAGGCTGCTGGGCCAAAGAGGTCTTGGGCATCCAGCCCTTTGCTTTTCCCTTCCCTCTGACGAGGCCCTCTGAGCTCCAGCACCTTGCAGTGTGGAGACAGCCCCTGCCAGCAACCTCCTCTCCAAGGAGGCCTCAACCGAGACCTAGGACCAGGGGAAAGGCACCAGCGGGGATGAGCCTGGGGAGGCGCCCGGGCATGTCTGGACCCAGTCCCCGCAGACTGCCCCTTGGTGGGGCAGTACCCCCGGAGGCCAGGAAGGTCTGGGAAAGGCTGGCCAGGGGCAGGGGACCTGCTGGGTCCTGCCCCTGGCCTGTGGGGCCTCTGAGCACAACCGGCCCTCTCCCACTGGAAGACCTCCCCGGCTGCCTCCAAAGTCCTGTTTGCCAACACTACCACCCGCTGTTCACGCCAGACTTGCACAATGCTCCCAAGCCCGGGAGAAAAGTGCTTCGGGGTGGTGCTCTCTCCGGGCCCTTGCCCCTGAGCCTCGGGGCAAGGCATGGGGAACACACTCCCAGGCCAAGGCAGAACCACATGCACACGTCTGTTCCTGACCCCTGCACCGGCAGAGAGCTCGGGGGAGCCAGAGTCTGTCAGGCAGCTGCTGGGTTGGCTGCCTGTGTGGGAAGGGGCAGAGCCGACCTAGGGGCAAGTTGGGCCTCTTGCTCTCCCTGCTGCCCTGAGGCTGCTGGGCCAAAGAGGTCTTGGGCATCCAGCCCCTTGCTGGTCCCTTCCCGCTGACGAGGCCCTCTGAGCTCCAGCACCTTGCAGTGTGGAGACAGCCCCTGCCAGCAACCTCCTCTCCGAGGAGGCATCAACCGAGGCCTATGCCCAGGGGAAAGGCACCAGCGGGGATGAGCCTGGGGAGGCGCCCAGGCATGTCTGGACCCAGTCCCCGCAGCCTGCCCCTTGGTGGGGCAGTACCCCCGGAGGCCAGGAAGGTCTGGGCAAGGCTGGCCAGGGGCAGGGGACCTGCTGGGTCCTGACCCTGGCCTGTGAGGCCTCTGAGCACAACCGGCCCTCTCCCACTGGAAGACCTCCACGGCTGCCTCCAAAGTCCTGTTTGCAAACACTCCCGCCCGCTGTTCACGCCAGGCTCGCACAGTGCTCCCAAGCCCGGGAGAAAAGCGCTTCGGGGTGGTGCTCTCTCCGGGCACTTGCCCCTGAGCCTGGGGGCAAGGCAGGGGGAACACACTCCCAGGCCAAGGCAGAACCACATGCCCACGTCTGTTCCTGTCCCCTGCACCGGCAGAGAGCTTGGGGGAGCCAGAGTCTGTCAGGCAGCTGCTGGGTTGGCCGCCTGTGTGGGAAGGGGCAGAGCCGCCCTAGGGGCAAGTTGGGCCTCTTGCTCTCCCTGCTGCCCTGAGGCTGCTGGGCCAAAGACGTCTTGGGCATCCAGCCCCTTACTGGTCCCTTCCCTCTGACGAGGCCCTCTGAGCTCCAGCACCTTGCAGTGTGGAGACAGCCCCTGCCAGCAACCTCCTCTCCAAGGAGGCCTCAACCGAGGCCTAGGCCCAGGGGAAAGGCACCAGCGGGGATGAGCCTGGGGAGGCGCCCGGGCATGTCTGGACCCAGTCCCCGCAGCCTGCCCCTTGGTGGGGCAGTACCCCCGGAGGCCAGGAAGGTCTGGGCAAGGCTGCCAGGGGCAGGGACTCTGCTGGGTCCTGCCCCTGGCCTGTGGGGCGTCTGAGCACAACCGGCACTCTCCCGCTGGAAGACCTCCCCGTCTGCCTCGAAAGGCTGGTTTGCAAGCACTCCCGCCCGCTGTTCCCGCCAGGCACGCACAATGCTCCCAAGCCCGGGAGAAAAGCGCTTCGGGGTGGTGCTCTCACCGGGCCCTTGCCCCTGAGCCTGGGGGCCAGGCAGGGGGAACACACTCCCAGGCCAATGCAGAACGACATGCACACGTCTGTTCCTGCCCCCTACACCGGCAGAGAGCTCGGGGGAGCCAGAGACTGCCAGGCTGCTGCTGGGCTGGCCGCCTGTGTGGGACGGGGCAGTGCCGACCTAGGGGCAAGTTGGGCCTCTTGCTCTCCCTGCTGCCCTGAGGCTGCTGGGTCAAAGAGGTCTTGGGCATCCAGCCCTTTGCTGGTCCCTTCCCTCTGACGAGGCCCTCTGATCTCCAGCACCTTGCAGTGTGGAGACAGCCCCTGCCAGCAACCTCCTCTCCAAGGAGGCCTCAACCGAGGCCTAGGCCCAGGGGAAAGGCACCAGCGGGGATGAGCCTGGGGAGGCGCCCGGGCATGTCTGGACCCAGTCCCCGCAGCCTGCCCCTTGGTGGGGCAGTACCCCTGGAGGCCAGGAAGGTCTGGGCAAGGCTGGCCAGGGTCAGGGGCCCTGCTGGGTCCTGCCCCTGGCCTGTGGGGCCTCTGAGCACAACCGGCCCTCTCCCACTGGAAGACCTCCCCGGCTGCCTCCAAAGTCCTGTTTGCAAACACTCCCGCCCGCTGTTCACGCCAGGCTCGCACAATGCTCCCAAGCCCGTGAGAAAAGCGCATTGGGGTGGTTCTCTCTCCGGGCCCTTGCCCCTGAGCCTGGGGGCAAGGCACGGGGAACACACTCCCTGGCCAAGGCAGAACCACATGCCCACGTCTGTTCCTGTCCCCTGCACCGGCAGAGAGCTCGGGGGAGCCAGAGTCTCTCAGGCAGGTGCTGGGCTGGCCGCCTGTGTGGGAAGGGGCAGAGCCGCCCTAGGGGCAAGTTGGGCCTCTTGCTCTCCCTGCTGCCCTGAGGCTGCTGGGCCAAAGACGTCTTGGGCATCCAGCCCCTTACTGGTCCCTTCCCTCTGACGAGGCCCTCTGAGCTCCAGCACCTTGCAGTGTGGAGACAGCCCCTGCCAGCAACCTCCTCTCCAAGGAGGCCTCAACCGAGGCCTAGGCCCAGGGGAAAGGCACCAGCGGGGATGAGCCAGGGGAGGCGCCCGAGCATGTCTGGACCCAGTCCCCGCAGCCTGCCCCTTGGTGGGGCAGTACCCCCGGAGGCCAGGAAGGTCTGGGTAAGGCTGGCCAGGGGCAGGGGCCCTGCTGGGTCCTGCCCCTGGCCTGTGGGTCCTCTGAGCACAACCGGCCGTCTCCCACTGGAAGAACTCCCCGGCTCCCTCCAAAGGCCAGTTTGCCAACACTCCCGCCCGCTGTTCCCGCCAGGCACGCACAATGCTCCCAAGCCCGGGAGAAAAGCGCTCCAGGGTGGTGCTCTCCTCGGGCCCTTGCCCCTGAGCCTGGGGGCCAGGCAGTTGGTCCACACTCCCAGACCAAGGCAGAACCACATGCACACGTCTGTTCCTGACCCCTGCACCGGCAGAGAGTTCGGAGGAGCCAGAGTCTGTCAGGCAGCTGCTGGGCTGGCCGCCTGTGTGGGAAGGGGCAGAGCCGACCTAGGGGCAAGTTGGGCCTCTTGCTCTCCCTGCTGCCCTGAGGCTGCTGTGCCAAAGAGGTCTTGGGCATCCACCCCCTTGCTGGTCCCTTCCCTCTGACGAGGCCCTCTGTGCTCCAGCACCTTGCAGTGTGGAGACAGCCCCTGCCAGCAATCTCCTCTCCAAGGAGGCCTCAACCGAGGCCTAGGCCCAGGGGAAAGGCACCAGCGGGGTTGAGCCAGGGGAGGCGCCCGTGCATGTCTGGACCCTGTCCCCGCAGCCTGCCCCTTGGTGGGGCAGTACCCCCGGAGGCCAGGAAGGTCTGGGCAAGGCTGGCCAGGGGCAGGGTCCTGCTGGGTCGTGCCCCTGGCCTGTGGGGCCTCTGAGCACAACCGGCCCTCTCCCACTGGAAGACCTCCACGGCTGCCTCCAAAGGCCGGTTTGCAAGCACTCCCGCCCACTGTTCCTGCCAGGCGCGCACAATGCTCCCAAGCCCGGGAGAAAAGCGCTTCGGGGTGGTGGTCTCTTCGGGCCCTTGCCCCTGAGCCTGGGGGCCAGGCAGGGGATCCACAGTCCCAGGCCAAGGCACAACAACATGCACACGTCTGTTCCTGCCCCCTCCACCGGCAGAGAGTTGGGGGGAGCCAGAGTCTGTCAGGCAGCTGCTGGGCTGGCCGCCTGTCTGGGAAGGGGCAGAGCCGACCTAGGGGCAAGTTGGGCCTCTTGCTCTCCCTGCTGCCCTGAGGCTGCTGTGCCAAAGAGGTCTTGGGCATCCAGCCCCTTGCTGGTCCCTTCCCTCTGACGAGGCCCTCTGAGCTCCAGCACCTTGCAGTGTGGAGACAGACCCTGCCAGCAACCTCCTCTCCAAGGAGGCCTCAACCGAGGCCTAGGCCCAGGGGAAAGGCACCAGCGTGGATGAGCCTGGGGAGGCGCCCGGGCATGTCTGGACCCAGTCCCCGCAGCCTGCCCCTTGGTGGGGCAGTACCCCCGGAGGCCAGGAAGGTCTGGGCAAGGCTGGCCAGGGGCAGGGTCCCTGCTGGGTCCTGCCCCTGGCCTGTGGGGCGTCTGAGCACAACCGGCCCTCTCCCACTGGAAGACCTCCCCGGCTGCCTTCAAAGGCGGGTTTGCCAACACTCCCGCCCGCTGTTCCCGCCAGGCACGCACAACGCTCCCAAGGCCAGGAGAAAAGCGCTTCGGGGTGTTGCTCTCTCCGGGCCCTTGCCCCTGAGCCTGGGGTCCAGGCAGTGGGTCCACACTCCCAGACCAAGGCAGAACCACATGCACACGTCTGTTCCTGACCCCTGAACCGGCAGAGAGCTCGGGGGAGCCAGAGTCTATCAGGCAGCTGCTGGGTTGGCTGCCTGTGTGGGAAGGGGCAGAGCCGACCTAGGGGCAAGTTGGGCCTCTTGCTCTCCCTGCTGCCCTGAGGCTGCTGGGCCAAAGAGGTCTTGGGCATCCAGCCCCTTGCTGGTCCCTTCCCGCTGACGAGGCCCTCTGAGCTCCAGCACCTTGCAGTGTGGAGACAGCCCCTGCCAGCAACCTCCTCTCCGAGGAGGCATCAACCGAGGCCTATGCCCAGGGGAAAGGCACCAGCGGGGATGAGCCTGGGGAGGCGCCCAGGCATGTCTGGACCCAGTCCCCGCAGCCTGCCCCTTGGTGGGGCAGTACCCCCGGAGGCCAGGAAGGTCTGGGCAAGGCTGGCCAGGGGCAGGGGACCTGCTGGGTCTTGCCCCTGGCCTGTGTGGCCTCTGAGCACAACCGGCCCTCTCCCACTGGAAGACCTCCACGGCTGCCTCCAAAGTCCTGTTTGCAAACACTCCCGCCCGCTGTTCACGCCAGGCTCGCACAATGCTCCCAAGCCCGGGAGAAAAGCGCTTCGGGGTGGTGCTCTCTCCGGGCCCTTGCCCCTGAGCCTGGGGGCAAGGCACGGGGAACACACTCCCTGGCCAAGGCAGAACCACATGCCCACGTCTGTTCCTGTCCCCTGCACCGGCAGAGAGCTCGGGGGAGCCAGAGTCTCTCAGGCAGGTGCTGGGCTGGCCGCCTGTGTGGGAAGGGGCAGAGCCGCCCTAGGGGCAAGTTGGGCCTCTTGCTCTCCCTGCTGCCCTGAGGCTGCTGGGCCAAAGACGTCTTGGGCATCCAGCCCCTTACTGGTCCCTTCCCTCTGACGAGGCCCTCTGAGCTCCAGCACCTTGCAGTGTGGAGACAGCCCCTGCCAGCAACCTCCTCTCCAAGGAGGCCTCAACCGAGGCCTAGGCCCAGGGGAAAGGCACCAGCGGGGATGAGCCTGGGGAGGCGCCCGGGCATGTCTGGACCCAGGCCCCGCAGCCTGCCCCTTGGTGGGGCAGTACCCCCGGAGGCCAGGAAGGTCTGGGCAAGGCTGGCCAGGGTCAGGGGCCCTGCTGCGTCCTGCCCCTGGCCTGTGGGGCCTCTGAGCACAACCGGCCCTCACCCACTGGAAGACCTCCCCGGCTGCCTCCAAAGGCCGGTTTGCAAGCGCTCCCGCCCACTGTTCCCAGCAGGCGTGCACAATGCTCCCAAGCCCGGGAGAAAAGCGCTTCAGGGTGGTGCTCTCTCCGGGCCCTTGCCCCTGAGCCTGGGGCAAGGCAGGGTGTCCACACTCCCAGGAAAAGGCAGACCACATGCACACGTCTGATCTGCCCCCTGCACCGGCAGAGAGCTCGGGGGAGCCAGAGTCTGTCAGGCAGCTGCTGGGCTGGCCGCCTGTGTGGGAAGGGGCAGAGCCGACCTAGGGGCAAGTTGGGCCTCTTGCTCTCCCTGCTGCCCTGAGGCTGCTGGGCCAAAGAGGTCTTGGGCATCCAGCCCCTTGCTGGTCCCTTCCCTCTGACGAGGCCCTCTGAGCTCCAGCACCTTGCAGTGTGGAGACAGCCCCTGCCAGCAACCTCCTCTCCAAGGAGGCCTCAACTGAGGCCTAGGCCCAGGGGAAAGGCACCAGCGGGGATGAGCCTGGGGAGGCGCCCGTCCATGTCTGGACCCAGTCCCCGCAGCCTGCCCCTTGGTGGGGCAGTACCCCCGGAGGCCAGGAGGGTCTGGGCAAGGCTGCCAGGGGCAGGGACACTGCTGGGTCCTGCCCCTGGCCTGTGGGGCGTCTGAGCACAACCGGCACTCTCCCGCTGGAAGACCTCCCCGGCTGCCTCCAAAGGCCGGTTTGCAAGCACTCCCGCCCGCTGTTCCCGCCAGGCATGCACAATGCTCCCAAGCCCGGGAGAAAAGCGCTTCGGGGTGGTACTCTCTCCGGGCCCTTGCCCCTGAGCCTGGGGGACAGGCAGGGGGAACACACTCCCAGGCCAAGGCAGAACGACATGCACACGTCTGTTCCTGCCCCCTACACCGGCAGAGAGTTCGGGGGAGCCAGAGACTGCCAGGCTGCTGCTGGGCTGGCTGCCTGTGTGGGACGGGGTAGAGCCGACCTAGGGGCAAGTTGGGCCTCTTGCTCTCCCTGCTGCCCTGAGGCTGCTGGGTCAGAGAGGTCTTGGGCATCCAGCCCTTTGCTGGTCCTTTCCCTCTGACGAGGCCCTCTGAGCTCCAGCACCTTGCAGTGTGCAGACAGCCCCTGCCGGCAACCTCCTCTCCAAGGAGGCCTCAACCGAGGCCTAGGCCCAGGGGAAAGGCACCAGCGGGGATGAGCCTGGGGAGGCGCCCGGGCATGTCTGGACCCAGGCCCCGCAGCCTGCCCCTTGGTGGGGTAGTACCCCCGGAGGCCAGGAAGGTCTGGGCAAGGCTGCCAGAGGCAGGGACACTGCTGGGTCCTGCCCCTGGCCTGTGGGGCCTCTGAGAACAACTGGCACTCTCCCGCTGGAAGACCTCCCCGGCTGCCTCCAAAGGCTGGTTTGCAAGCACTCAATCCCGCTGTTCACGCCAGCTGCGCACAATGCTCCCAAGCCCGGGAGAAAAGCATTTTGGGGTGGTGCTCACTCCGGGCTTTGGAAGACCTCCCCGGCTGCCTCCAAGGCCGGTTTGCAAGCACTTCTGCCTGCTGTTCCCGCCACCCGCGCACAATGCTCCCAAGCCCGGGAGAAAAGCGTTTCGGGGTGGTGTTCTCTCTGGACCCAAGAAAGACCTCCCGGGCTGCCCCCAAATGCCGGTTTGCAAGCACTCCCACTCACTGTTCCCGCCATCCGTGCAAATGCTCCAAGCCCAGGAGAAAAGCCCTTCAGGGTGGTGCTCTCTCCCGGCCCTTGGAAGACCTCCCCGGCTGCCTCCAAAGGCTGGATTTCAAGTACTCCCTCCCGCTGTCCCGCCAGCCGCACACAATGCTCCCAATCACGGGAGAAAAGCGCTTCGGGGTGGTGCTCTCTACGGGCCCTTGGAAGACCTCCCCGTTTGTCTCCAAAGGCCGGTTTGCAAGCACTCATGCCCGCTGTTCCCACCAGCCGCGCACAATGCTCCCAAGCCTAGGAGAAAAGCGCTTCGGGGTGGTGCTCTCTCCCGGCCCTTGGAAGACCTCCCCGGCTGCCTCCAAAGGCCGGTTTGCAAGCACTCAATCCCGCTGTTCCCGCCAGCCGCGCACAATGCTCCCAAGCCCGGGAGAAAAGCGCTTCGGGGTGGTGCTCTCTCCCGGCCCTTGGAAGACCTCCCCGGCTGCCTCCAAAGGCTGGTTTTCAAGAACTCCCTCCCGCTGACACGCAAGCCGCACACAATGCTCCCAAGCCCGGGAGAAAAGCATTTTGAGGTGGTCTCTCTCCGGGCCCTTGGAAGACTCCCCGGCTGCCTCTAAAGGCCGGTTTGCAAGCACTCATGTCCTCTGTTCCCGACAGCCGCGAACAATGCTCCCAATTCCGTGAGAAAAGTGCTTCGGGATGGTGCTCTCTCCGGGCCCTTGGAAGACCTCCCAAGCTGCCTCCAAAGGCCGGTTTGCAAGCACTCCCGCCCGCTGTTCCCGCCAGCCTCGCACAATGCTCCCAAGACCGGGAGAAAAGCGCTTCGGGGTGGTGTTCTCTCCGTGCCAATGGAGGACCTCCCTGGCTGCCCCCAAAGGCCGGTTTGCAAGCACTCCCACTCGCTGTTCCCGCCATCCGCGCACAATGCTCCCAAGCCCGGGAGAAAAGCATTTTGGGGTGGTGCTCACACCGGGCCCTGGAAGACCTCCCCGGCTGCCTCCAAAGGACGGTTTTCAAGCACTCCTGCCTGCTGTTCCCGCCACCCGCGCACAATGCTCCCAAGCCCGGGAGAAAAGCGCTTCGGGGTGGTGCTCTCTACAGGCCCTTGGAAGACCTCCCCAGCTGCCTCCAAAGGCCGGTTTGCAAGGACTCCTTCCTGCTGTTCCCGCCATCCGCGCACAATGCTCCCAAGCCCGGGAGAAAAGCATTTTGGGGTGGTGCTCACACCGGGCCCAGGAAGACCTCCCCGGCTGCCTCCAAAGGACGGTTTTCAAGCACTCCTGCCTGCTGTTCCCGCCACCCGCGCAAAATGCTCCCAAGCCCGGGAGAAAAGCGCTTCGGGGTGGTGCTCTCTACAGGCCCTTGGAAGACCTCCCCGGCTGCCTCCAAAGGACGGTTTGCAAGGACTCCTTCCTGCTGTTCCCGCCAGCCACGCACAATGCTCCCAAGCCCGGGAGAAAAGCATTTTGGGGTGGTCCTCACACCGGGCCCTGGAAGACCTCCCCGGCTGCCTCCAAAGGACGGTTTTCAAGCACTCCTGCCTGCTGTTCCCGCCACCCGCGCAGAATGCTCCCAAGCGCGGGAGAAAAGCGCTTCGGGGTGGTGCTCTCTACAGGCCCTTGGAAGACCTCCCCGGCTGCCTCCAAAGGCCGGTTTGCAAGGACTCCTTCCTGCTGTTCCCGCCAGCCACGCACAATGCTCCCAAGACCGGGAGAAAAGTGCTTCGGGGTGGTGATCTCTCCGGGCCCTTGGAAGTCGTCCCCGGCTGCCTCCAAAGGCCGGTTTGCAAGCACTCATGCCCGTTGTTCCCACCAGCCGCGCACAATGCTCCCAAGCCCGGGAGAAAAGCATTTTGGGGTGGTGCTCACTCCGGGCCCTTGGAAGACCTCCCCGGCTGCCTCCAGTGGCCAGTTTGCAAGCACTCATGCCCGCTGTTCCCACCAGCCACGCACAATGCTCCCAAGCCCGGGAGAAAAGCTTTTTGGGGTGGTGCTCACACCGGGCCCTGGAAGACCTCCCCGGCTGCCTGCAAAGGCCGGTTTTCAAGCACTCCTGCCTGCTGTTCCTGCCACCCGCGCACAATACTCCCAAGCCCGGGAGAAAAGCGCTTAGGGGTGGTGCTCTCTACAGGCCCTTGGAAGACCTCCCCCGCTGCCTCCAAAGGCCGGTTTGCAAGGACTCCTTCCTGCTGTTCCCGCCAGCCACGCACAATGCTCCCAAGCCCGGGAGAAAAGTGCTTCGGGGTGGTGATCTCTCCGGGCCCTTGGAAGTCGTCCCCGGCTGCCTCCAAAGGCCGGTTTGCAAGCACTCATGCCCGTTGTTCCCACCAGGCGCGCACAATGCTCCCAAGCCCGGGAGAAAAGCATTTTGGGGTGGTGCTCACTCCGGGCCCTTGGAAGACCTCCCCGGCTGCCTCCAAAGGCCAGTTTGCAAGCAGTCCTGCCTGCTGTTCCCGCCAGCCGCGCACAATGTTCCCAAGCCCGGGAGAAAAGCGCTTCGGGGTGGTGCTCTCTCCGGGCACTTTCAAGACCTCCCCGGCTGCCTCCAAAGGCCGGTTTGTAAGTACTCATTCCCGCTGCTTCCGCCAGCCACGCACAATGCTCCCAAGCCCGGGAGAAAAGCATTTTGGGGTGGTGCTCTCTCCGGGCCCTTGGAAGACCTCCCGGGCTGCCTCCAAAGGCCGGATTGCAAGCATTCATGTCCGTTGTTCCCGACAGCCGCGCACAATGCTCCCAAGCCCGAGAGAAAAGCATTTTGGGGTGGTGATCAGTCCGGCCCTTGGAAGACCTCCCCGGCTGCCTCCAAAGGACAGTTTGCGAGCACTCATGCCCGCTGTTCCCGCCAGCCGCGCACAATGCTCCCAAGACCGTGAGAAAAGCGCTTCCGGGTGGTGTTCTCTCAGGGACCATGGAGGACCTCCCCGGCTGCCCCCAAAGGCCGGTTTGCAAGCATTCCCACTCGCTGTTCCCGCCAGGCACACACAATGTTCCAAAACCCCGGAGAAAAGCGCTTCGGGGTGGTGGTCTCTCCGGGCCCCTGCCCCTGAGCCTGGGGGCCAGGCAGGGGATCCACAATCCCAGGCCAAGGCAGAACCACATGCACACGTCTGTTCCTGCCCCCTTCACCGGCAGAGAGCTCGGGGGAGCCAGAGTCTGTCAGGCAGCTGCTGGGCTGGCTGCCTGTGTGGGAAGTGGCAGAGCCGACCTAGGGGCAAGTTGGGCCTCTTGCCCTCCCTGCTGCCCTGAGGCTACTGGGCCAAAGAGGTCTTGGGCATCCAACCCCTTGCTGGTCCCTTCCCTCTGACGAGGCCCTCTGAGCTCCAGCACCTTGCAGTGTGGAGACAGCCCCTGCCAGCAACCTCCTCTCCACGGAGGCCTAAACCGAGGCCTAGGCACAGGGGAAAGGCACCAGCGGGGATGAGCCTGGGGAGGTGCCCGGGCATGTATGGACCCAGTCCCCGCAGCCTGCCCCTTGGTGGGGCAGTACCCCCGGAGGCGAGGAAGGTCTGGGAAAGGCTGGCCAGGGGCAGGGGACCTGCTGGGTCCTGCCCCTGGCCTGTGGGGCCTCTGAGCACAACCGGCCCTCTCCCACTGGAAGACGTCCCCGGCTCCCTCCAAAGGCCGGTTTGCAAGCACTCCCGCCCACTGTTCCAACCAAGGGCGCACAACGCTCCCAAGCCCGGGAGAAAATCGCCTCGGGGTGGTGCTCTCTCCGGGCCCTTTCCCCTGAGCCTGGGGGCCAGGCAGGGGGTCCACACTCCCAGGCCAAGGCAGAACGACATGCACACGTCTGTTCCTGCCCCATGCACCGGCAGAGAGCTCGGGGGAGCCAGAGTCTGTCAGGCAGCTGCTGGGCTGGCCGCCTGTGTGGGAAGGGGCAGAGCCGACCTAGGGGCAAGTTGGGCCTCTTGCTCTCCCTGCTGCCCTGAGGCTGCTGGGCCAAAGAGATCTTGGGCATCCAGCCCCTTGCTTGTCCCTTCCCTCTGACGAGGCCCTCTGAGCTCCAGCACCTTGCAGTGTGGAGACAGCCCCTGCCAGCAACCTCCTCTCCAAGGAGGCCTCAACCGAGGCCTAGGCCCAGGGGAAAGGCACCAGCGGGGATGAGCCTGGGAAGGCGCCCGGGCATGTCTGGACCCAGTCCCCGCAGCCTGCCCCTTGGTGGGGCAGTACCCCCGGAGGCCAGGAAGGTCTGGGCAAGGCTGGCCAGGGGCAGGGGCCCTGCTGGGTCCTGCCCCTGGCCTGTGGGGCCTCTGAGCACACCCGGCCCTCTCCCACTGGAAGATTTCCCCGGCTGCCTCCAAAGGCCGGTTTGCCAACACTCCCGCCCGCTGTTCCCGCCAGGCACGCACAATTCTCCCAAGCCCGGGAGAAAAGCGCTTCGGGGTGGTGCTCTCTCCGGGCACTTGCCCCTGAGCCTGGGGGCGAGGCAGTGGGTCCACACTCCCAGACCAACGCAGAACCACATGCACACGTCTGTTCCTGACCTCTGCACCGGCAGAGAGCTCGGGGGAGCCAGAGTCTGTCAGGCAGCTGCTGGGCTGGCCGCCTGTGTGGGAAGGGGCAGAGCCGACCTAGGGGCAAGTTGGGCCTCTTCCTCTCCCTGCTGCCCTGAGACTGCTGGGCCAAAGGGGTCTTGGGCATCCAGCCCCTTGCTGGTCCCTTCCCTCTGACGAGGCCCTCTGAGCTCCAGCACCTTGCAGTGTGGAGACAGCCCCTGCCACCAACCTCCTCTCCAAGGAGGCCTCAACCGAGGCCTAGGCCCAGGGGAAAGGCACCAGCGGGGATGAGCCTGGGGAGGCGCCCGGCCATGTCTGGACCCAGTCCCCGCAGCCTGCCCCTTGGTGGGGCAGTACCCCCGGAGGCCAGGAGGGTCTGGGCAAGGCTGCCAGGGGCAGGGACACTGCTGGGTCCTGCCCCTGGCCTGTGGGGCGTCTGAGCACAACCGGCACTCTCCCGCTGGAAGACCTCCCCGGCTGCCTCCAAAGGCCGGTTTGCAAGCACTCCCGCCCGCTGTTCCCGCCAGGCACGCACAATGCTCCCAAGCCCGGGAGAAAAGCGCTTCGGGGTGCTGCTCTCTCCGGGCCCTTGCCCCTGAGCCTGGGGGACAGGCAGGGGGAACACACTCCCAGGCCAAGGCAGAACGACATGCACATGTCTGTTCCTGCCCCCTACACCGGCAGAGAGTTCGGGGGAGCCAGAGACTGCCAGGCTGCTGCTGGGCTGGCTGCCTGTGTGGGACGGGGTAGAGCCGACCTAGGGGCAAGTTGGGCCTCTTGCTCTCCCTGCTGCCCTGAGGCTGCTGGGTCAAAGAGGTCTTGGGCATCCAGCCCTTTGCTGGTCCTTTCCCTCTGACGAGGCCCTCTGAGCTCCAGCACCTTGCAGTGTGCAGACAGCCCCTGCCGGCAACCTCCTCTCCAAGGAGGCCTCAACCGAGGCCTAGGCCCAGGGGAAAGGCACCAGCGGGGATGAGCCTGGGGAGGCGCCCGGGCATGTCTGGACCCAGGCCCCGCAGCCTGCCCCTTGGTGGGGTAGTACCCCCGGAGGCCAGGAAGGTCTGGGCAAGGCTGCCAGAAGCAGGGACACTGCTGGGTCCTGCCCCTGGCCTGTGGGGCCTCTGAGAACAACTGGCACTCTCCCGCTGGAAGACCTCCCCGGCTGCCGCCAAAGGCTGGTTTGCAAGCACTCAATCCCGCTGTTCACGCCAGCTGCGCACAATGCTCCCAAGCCCGGGAGAAAAGCATTTTGGGGTGGTGCTCACTCCGGGCTTTGGAAGACCTCCCCGGCTGCCTCCAAGGCCGGTTTGCAAGCACTTCTGCCTGCTGTTCCCGCCACCCGCGCACAATGCTCCCAAGCCCGGGAGAAAAGCGTTTCGGGGTGGTGTTCTCTCTGGGCCCAAGAAAGACCTCCCGGGCTGCCCCCAAATGCCGGTTTGCAAGCACTCCCACTCGCTGTTCCCGCCATCCGTGCAAATGCTCCAAGCCCAGGAGAAAAGCCCTTCAGGGTGGTGCTCTCTCCCGGCCCTTGGAAGACCTCCCCGGCTGCCTCCAAAGGCTGGATTTCAAGTACTCCCTCCCGCTGTCCCGCCAGCCGCACACAATGCTCCCAATCACGGGAGAAAAGCGCTTCGGGGTGGTGCTCTCTACGGGCCCTTGGAAGACCTCCCCGTTTGTCTCCAAAGGCCGGTTTGCAAGCACTCATGCCCGCTGTTCCCGCCAGCCGCGCACAATGCTCCCAAGCCTAGGAGAAAAGCGCTTCGGGGTGGTGCTCTCTCCCGGCCCTTGGAAGACCTCCCCGGCTGCCTCCAAAGGCCGGTTTGCAAGCACTCAATCCCGCTGTTCCCGCCAGCCGCGCACAATGCTCCCAAGCCCGGGAGAAAAGCGCTTCGGGGTGGTGCTCTCTCCCGGCCCTTGGAAGACCTCCCCGGCTGCCTCCAAAGGCTGGTTTTCGAGAACTCCCTCCCGCTGACCCGCCAGCCGCACACAATGCTCCCAAGCCCGGGAGAAAAGCATTTTGGGGTGGTCTCTCTCCGGGCCCTTGGAAGACTCCCCGGCTGCCTCTAAAGGCCGGTTTGCAAGCACTCATGTCCTCTGTTCCTGACAGCCGCGAACAATGCTCCCAATTCCGTGAGAAAAGTGCTTCGGGATGGTGCTCTCTCCCGGCCCTTGGAAGACCTCCCCGTCTGCCTCCAAAAGACGGTTTGCAAGCACTCCCACCCGCTGTTCCCCCAGGCACGCACAATGCTCCCAAGCCCGGTAGAAAAGTGCTTTGGGGTGGTGCTCTCTCCGGGCCCTTGCCCCTGAGCCTGGGGCCAGGCAAGGGGAACACTCTCCCAGGCCAAGGGAGAACGACATGCACACGTCTGTTCCTGCCCCCTACACCGGCAGAGAGCTCGGGGGAGCCAGAGACTGCCAGGCTGCTGCTGGGCTGGCTGCCTGTGTGGGACGGGGCAGAGCCGACCTAGGGGCAAGTTGGGCCTCTTGCTCTCCCTGCTGCCCTGAGGCTGCTGGGTCAAAGAGGTCTTGGGCATCCAGCCCTTTGCTGGTGCCTTCCCTCTGACGAGGCCCTCTGAGCTCCAGCACCTTGCAGTGTGGAGACAGCCCCTGCCAGCAACCTCCTCTCCAAAGAGGCCTCAACCGAGGACTACACCCAGGGGAAAGGCACCAGCGGGGATGATCCTGGGGAGGCGCACGGACATGTCTGGACCCAGTCTCCACAGCCTGCCCCTTGGTGGGGCAGTACCCCCGGAGTCCAGGAAGGTCTGTTCAAGTCTGTCCATGGGCAGGGGCCCTGCTGGGTCCTGACCCTGGCCTGTGGGGCCTCTGAGCACAACCGGCCCTCTCCCACTGGAAGACCTCCCCGGCTGTCTCCAAAGTCCTGTTTGCAAACACTCCCGCCCGCTGTTCACGTCAGGCTCGCACAATGCTCCCAAGCCCGGGAGAAAAGCACTTCGGAGTGGTGCTCTCTCCGGGCCCTTGCCCCTGAGCCTGGGGGCAAGGCAGGGGGAACACACTCCCAGGCCAAGGCAGAAACACATGCCCACGTCTGTTCCTGTCCCCTGCACCGGCAGAGAGCTTGGGGGAGCCAGAGTCTGTCAGGCAGGTGCTGGGTTGGCCGCCTGTGTGGGAAGGGGCAGAGCCGACCTAGGGGCAAGTTGGGCCTCTTGCTCTCCCTGCTGCCCTGAGGCTGCTGGGCCAAAGACGTCTTGGGCATCCAGCCCCTCGCTGGTCCCTTCACTCTGACGAGGCCCTCTGAGCTCCAGCACCTTGCAGTGTGGAGACAGCCCCTGCCAGCAACCTCCTCTCCAAGGAGGCCTCAACCGAGGCCTAGGCCCAGGGGAAAGGCACCAGCGGGGATGAGCCAGGGGAGGCGCCCGAGCATGTCTGGACCCAGTTCCCGCAGCCTGCCCCTTGGTGGGGCAGTACCCCCGGAGGCCAGGAAGGTCTGGGCAAGGCTGGCCAGGGGCAGGGTCCCTGCTGGGTCCTGCCCCTGGCCTGTGGGGCCTCTGAGCACAACCGGCCCTCTCCCACTGAAAGACCTCCCCGGCTGCCTCCAAAGGCCGGTTTGCAAGCGCTACCGCCCACTGTTCCCAGCAGGCGTGCACAATGCTCCTAAGCCCGGGAGAAAAGCGCTTCAGGGTGGTGCTCTCTCTGGGCCCTTGCCCCTGAGCCTGGGGGCAAGGCAGGGTGTCCACACTCCCAGGCCAAGGCAGAACCACATGCACACGTCTGATCTGCCCCCTGCACCGGCAGAGAGCTCGGGGGAGCCAGAGTCTGTCAGGCAGCTGCTGGGCTGGCCGCCTGTGTGGGAAGTGGCAGAGCTGACCTAGGGGCAAGTTGGGCCTCTTGCCCTCCCTGCTGCCCTGAGGCTGCTGGGCCAAAGAGGTCTTGGGCATCCAACCCCTTGCTGGTCCCTTCCCTCTGACGAGGCCCTCTGAGCTCCAGCACCTTGCAGTGTGGAGACAGCCCCTGCCAGCAACCTCCTCTCCAAGGAGGCCTAAACCGAGGCCTAGGCACAGGGGAAAGGCACCAGTGGGGATGAGCCTGGGGAGGCGCCCGGGCATGTATGGACCCAGTCCCCGGAGCCTGCCCCTTGGTGGGGCAGTACCCCCGGAGGCGAGGAAGGTCTGGGCAAGGCTGGCCAGGGGCAGGGGACCTGCTGGGTCCTGCCCCTGGCCTGTGGGGCCTCTGAGCACAACCGGCCCTCTCCCACTGGAAGACTTCCCCGGCTGTCTCCAAAGGCCGGTTTGCCAACACTCCCGCCCGCTGTTCCAACCAAGGGCGCACAATGCTCCCAAGCCCGGGAGAAAATCGCCTCAGGGTGGTGCTCTCTCCGGGCCCTTTCCCCTGAGCCTGGGGGCCAGGCAGGGGGTCCACACTCCCAGGCCAAGGCAGAACGACATGCACACGTCTGTTCCTGCCCCATGCACCGGCAGAGAGCTCGGGGGAGCCAGAGTCTGTCAGGCAGCTGCTGGGCTGGCCGCCTGTGTGGGAAGGGGCAGAGCCGACCTAGGGGCAAGTTGGGCCTCTTGCTCTCCCTGCTGCGCTGAGGCTGCTGGGCCAAAGAGATCTTGGGCATCCAGCCCCTTGCTTGTCCCTTCCCTCTGACGAGGCCCTCTGAGCTCCAGCACCTTGCAGTGTGGAGACAGCCCCTGCCAGCAACCTCCTCTCCAAGGAGGCCTCAACCGAGGCCTAGGACCAGGGGAAAGGCACCAGCGGGGATGAGCCTGGGGAGGCGCCCGGGCATGTCTGGACCCAGTCCCCGCAGCCTGCCCCTTGGTGGGGCAGTACCCCCGGAGGCCAGGAAGGTCTGGGCAAGGCTGGCCACGGGCAGGGGCCCTGCTGGGTCCTGCCCCTGGCCTGTGGGGCCTCTGAGCACAACCGGCCCTCTCCCACTGGAAGACTTCCCCGGCTGCCTCCAAAGGCCGGTTTGCCAACACTCCCGCCCGCTGTTCCCGCCAGGCGCGCACAATTCTCCCAAGCGCGTGAGAAAAGTGCTTCGGGGTCGTGCTCTCTCCGGGCCCTTGCCCCTGAGCGTGGGGGCGAGGCAGTGGGTCCACACTCCCAGACCAACGCAGAACCACATGCACACGTGTGTTCCTGACCCCTGCACCGGCAGAGAGCTCGGGGAGCCAGAGTCTGTCAGGCAGCTGCTGGGCTGGCCGCCTGTGTGGGAAGGGGCAGAGCCGACCTAGGGGCAAGTTGGGCCTCTTCCTCTCCCTGCTGCCCTGAGGCTGCTGGGCCAAAGAGGTCTTGGGCATCCAGCCCCTTGCTGGTCCCTTCCCTCTGACGAGGCCCTCTGAGCTCCAGCACCTTGCAGTGTGGAGACAGCCCCTGCCAGCAACCTCCTCTCCAAGGAGGCCTCAACCGAGGCCTAGGCCCAGGGGAAAGGCACCAGCGGGGATGAGCCTGGGGAGGCGCCCGGCCATGTCTGGACCCAGTCCCCGCAGCCTGCCCCTTGGTGGGGCAGTACCCCCGGAGGCCAGGAGGGTCTGGGCAAGGCTGCCAGGGGCAGGGACACTGCTGGGTCCTGCCCCTGGCCTGTGGGGCGTCTGAGCACAACCGGCACTCTCCCGCTGGAAGACCTCCCCGGCTGCCTCCAAAGGCCGGTTTGCAAGCACTCCCGCCCGCTGTTCCCGCCAGGCACGCACAATGCTCCCAAGCCTGGGAGAAAAGCGCTTCGGGGTGGTGCTCTCTCCGGGCCCTTGCCCCTGAGCCTGGGGGCCAGGCAGGGGGAACACACTCCCAGGCCAAGGCAGAACGACATGCACACGTCTGTTCCCGGCCCCTACACCGGCAGAGAGTTCGGGGGAGCCAGAGACTGCCAGGCTGCTGCTGGGCTGGCTGCCTGTGTGGGACGGGGTAGAGCCGACCTAGGGGCAAGTTGGGCCTCTTGCTCTCCCTGCTGCCCTGAGGCTGCTGGGTCAAAGAGGTCTTGGGCATCCAGCCCTTTGCTGGTCCTTTCCCTCTGACGAGGCCCTCTGAGCTCCAGCACCTTGCAGTGTGCAGACAGCCCCTGCCGGCAACCTCCTCTCCAAGGAGGCCTCAACCGAGGCCTAGGCCCAGGGGAAAGGCACCAGCGGGTATGAGCCTGGGGAGGCGCCCGGGCATGTCTGGACCCAGGCCCCGCAGCCTGCCCCTTGGTGGGGTAGTACCCCCGGAGGCCAGGAAGGTCTGGGCAAGGCTGCCAGAGGCAGGGACACTTCTGGGTCCTGCCCCTGGCCTGTGGGGCCTCTGAGAACAACTGGCACTCTCCCGCTGGAAGACCTCCCCGGCTGCCTCCAAAGGCTGGTTTGCAAGCACTCAATCCCGCTGTTCACGCCAGCTGCGCACAATGCTCCCAAGCCCGGGAGAAAACCATTTTGGGGTGGTGCTCACTCCGGGCTTTGGAAGACCTCCCCGGCTGCCTCCAAGGCCGGTTTGCAAGCACTTCTGCCTGCTGTTCCCGCCACCCGCGCACAATGCTCCCAAGCCCGGGAGAAAAGCGTTTCGGGGTGGTGTTCTCTCTGGGCCCAAGAAAGACCTCCCGGGCTGCCCCCAAATGCCGGTTTGCAAGCACTCCCACTCGCTGTTCCCGCCATCCGTGCAAATGCTCCAAGCCCAGGAGAAAAGCCCTTCAGGGTGGTGCTCTCTCCCGGCCCTTGGAAGACCTCCCCGGCTGCCTCCAAAGGCTGGATTTCAAGTACTCCCTCCCGCTGTCCCGCCAGCCGCACACAATGCTCCCAATCACGGGAGAAAAGCGCTTCGGGGTGGTGCTCTCTACGGGCCCTTGGAAGACCTCCCCGTTTGTCTCCAAAGGCCGGTTTGCAAGCACTCATGCCCGCTGTTCCCGCCAGCCACGCACAATGCTCCCAAGCCTAGGAGAAAAGCGCTTCGGGGTGGTGCTCTCTCCCGGCCCTTGGAAGACCTCCCCGGCTGCCTCCAAAGGCCGGTTTGCAAGCACTCAATCCCGCTGTTCCCGCCAGCCGCGCACAATGCTCCCAAGCCCGGGAGAAAAGCGCTTCGGGGTGGTGCTCTCTCCCGGCCCTTGGAAGACCTCCCCGGCTGCCTCCAAAGGCTGGTTTTCAAGAACTCCCTCCCGCTGACCCGCCAGCCGCACACAATGCTCCCAAGCCCGGGAGAAAAGCATTTTGGGGTGGTCTCTCTCCGGGCCCTTGGAAGACTCCCCGGCTGCCTCTAAAGGCCGGTTTGCAAGCACTCATGTCCTCTGTTCCCGACAGCCGCGAACAATGCTCCCAATTCCGTGAGAAAAGTGCTTCGGGATGGTGCTCTCTCCGGGCCGTTGGAAGACCTCCCAAGCTGCCTCCAAAGGCCGGTTTGCAAGCACTCCCGCCCGCTGTTCCCGCCAGCCTCGCACAATGCTCCCAAGACCGGGAGAAAAGCACTTCGGGGTGGTGTTCTCTCCGTGCCAATGGAGGACCTCCCTGGCTGCCCCCAAAGGCCGGTTTGCAAGCACTCCCACTCGCTGTTCCCGCCAGCCACGCACAATCCTCCAAAACCCCGGAGAAAAGCGCTTCGGGGTGGTGTTCTCTCCGTGCCCATGGAAGACCTCCCGGGGTGCCCCCAAAGGCCGGTTTGGAAGCACTCCCACTCGCTGTTCCCGCCATCCGCGCACAATGCTCCCAAGCCCGGGAGAAAAGCATTTTGGGGTGGTGCTCACACCGGGCCCTGGAAGACCTCCCCGGCTGCCTCCAAAGGACGGTTTTCAAGCACTCCTGCCTGCTGTTCCCGCCACCCGCGCACAATGCTCCCAAGCCCGGGAGAAAAGCGCTTCGGGGTGGTGCTCTCTACAGGCCCTTGGAAGACCTCCCCGGCTGCCTCCAAAGGCCGGTTTGCAAGGACTCCTTCCTGCTGTTCGCGCCATCCGCGCACAATGCTCCCAAGCCCGGGAGAAAAGCATTTTGGGGTGGTGCTCACACCAGGCCCTGGAAGACCTCCCCGGCTGCCTCCAAAGGACGGTTTTCAAGCACTCCTGCCTGCTGTTCCCGCCACCCGCGCAAAATGCTCCCAAGCCCGGGAGAAAAGCGCGTCGGGGTGGTGCTCTCTACAGGCCCTTGGAAGACCTCCCCGGCTGCCTCCAAAGGCCGGTTTGCAAGGACTCCTTCCTGCTGTTCCCGCCAGCCACGCACAATGCTCCCAAGCCCGGGAGAAAAGCATTTTGGGGTGGTGCTCACTCCGGGCCCTTGGAAGACCTCCTCGGCTGCCTCCAAAGGCCAGTTTGCAAGCAGTCCTGCCTGCTGTTCCCGCCAGCCGCGCACAATGCTCCCAAGCCCGGGAGAAAAGCGCTTCGGGGTGGTGCTCTCTCCGGGCCCTTGGAAGACGTCCCCGGCTGCCTCCAAAGGCCGGTTTGCAAGCACTCATGCCCGTTGTTCCCACCAGCCGCGCACAATGCTCCCAAGCCCGGGAGAAAAGCATTTTGGGGTGGTGCTCACTCCGGGCCCTTGGAAGACCTCCCCGGCTGCCTCCAAAAGCCAGTTTGCAAGCAGTCCTGCCTGCTGTTCCCGCCAGCCGCGCACAATGTTCCCAAGCCCGGGAGAAAAGCGCTTCGGGGTGGTGCTCTCTCCGGGCCCTTGCCCCTGAGCCTGGGGGCAAGGCATGGGGAACACACTCCCAGGCCAAGGCAGAACCACATGCCCACGTCTGTTCCTGTCCCCTGCACCGGCAGAGAGCTTGGGGGAGCCAGAATCTGTCAGGCAGCTGCTGGGTTGGCCGCCTGTGTGGGAAGGGGCAGAGCCGCCCTAGGGGCAAGTTGGGCCTCTTGCTCTGCCTGCTGCCCTGAGGCTGCTGGGCCAAAGAGGTCTTGGGCATCCAGCCCTTTGCTTGTCCCTTCCCTCTGACGAGGCCCTCTGAGCTCCAGCACCTTGCAGTGTGGAGACAGCCCCTGCCAGCAACCTCCTCTCCAAGGAGGCCTCAACCGAGACCTAGGACCAGGGGAAAGGCACCAGCGGGGATGAGCCTGGGGAGGCGCCCAGGCATGTCTGGACCCAGTCCCCGCAGCCTGCCCCTTGGTGGGGCAGTACCCCCGGAGGCCAGGAAGGTCTGGGAAAGGCTGGCCAGGGGCAGGGGACCTGCTGGGTCCTGCCCCTGGCCTGTGGGGCCTCTGAGCACAACCGGCCCTCTCCCACTGGAAGACCTCCCCGGCTGCCTCCAAAGGCCGGTTTGCAAGCGCTCCCGGCCACTGTTACCAGCAGGCGGGCACAATGCTCCTAATCCCGGAAGAAAAGCGCTTCAGGGTGGTGCTCTCTCTGGGCCCTTGCCCCTGAGCCTGGGGCAAGGCAGGGTGTCCACACTCCCAGGCCAAGGCAGAACCACATGCACACGTCTGACCTGCCCCCTGCACCGGCAGAGAGCTCGGGGGAGCCAGAGTCTGTCAGGCAGCTGCTGGGCTGGCCGCCTGTGTGGGAAGTGGCAGAGCCGACCTAGGGGCAAGTTGGGCCTCTTGCTCTCCCTGCTGCCCTGAGGCTGCTGGGCCAAAGAGGTCTTGGGCATCCAGCCCCTTGCTGGTCCCTTCCCTCTGACGAGGCCCTCTGAGCTCCAGCACCTTGCAGTGTGGAGACAGCCCCTGCCAGCAACCTCCTCTCCAAGGAGGCTTCAACCGAGGCCTAGGCCCAGGGGAAAGGCACCAGCGGGGATGAGCCTGGGGAGGCGCCCGGGCATGTCTGGACCTAGTCCCCGCAGCCTGCCCTTGGTGGGGCAGTACCCCCGGAGGCCAGGAAGGTCTGGGCAAGGCTGGCCAGGGGCAGGGGCACTGCTGGGTCCTGCCCCTGGCCTGTGGGGCCTCTGAGCACAACCGCCCTCTCCCACTGGAAGAACTCCCCGGCTGCCTCCAAAGGCCAGTTTGCCAACACTCCCGCCCGCTGTTCCCGCCAGGCACGCACAATGCTCCCAAGCCCAGGAGAAAAGCACTTCGGTGTGGTGCTCTCCTCGGGCCCTTGCCCCTGAGCCTGGGGGCCAGGCAGTTGGTCCACACTCCCAGACCAAGGCAGAACCACATGCACACGTCTGTTCCTGACCCCTGCACCGGCAGAGAGCTCGGGGGAGCCAGAGTCTGTCAGGCAGCTGCTGGGCTGGCCGCCTGTGTGGGAAGGGGCAGAGCCGACCTAGGGGCAAGTTGGGCCTCTTCCTCTCCCTGCTGCCCTGAGGCTGCTGGGCTAAAGAGGTCTTGGGCATCCAGCCCCTTGCTGGTCCCTTCCCTCTGACGAGGCCCTCTGAGCTCCAGCACCTTGCAGTGTGGAGACAGCCCCTGCCAGCAACCTCCTCTCCAATGAGGCCTCAACCGAGGCCCAGGCTCAGGGGAAAGGCACCAGCGGGGATGAGCCTGGGGAGGCGCCCGGGCATGTCTGGACCCAGTCCCCGCAGCCTGCCCCTTGGTGGGGCAGTACCCCCGGAGGCCAGGAAGGTCTGTGCAAGGCTGCCAGGGGCAGGGACAGTGCTGGGTCCTGCCCCTGGCCTGTGGGACGTCTGAGCACAACCGGCACTCTCCCGCTGGAAGACCTCCCCGTCTGCCTCGAAAGGCCGGTTTGCAAGCACTCCAGCCCGCTGTTCCCGCCAGGCACGCACAATGCTCCCAAGCCCGGTAGAAAAGCGCTTCGGGGTGGTGCTCTCTCCGGGCCCTTGCCCCTAAGCCTGCGGGCCAGGCAGGGGGAACACACTCCCAGGCCAAGACAGAACGACATGAACACGTCTGTTCCTGCCCCCTACACCGGCAGAGAGCTCGGGGGAGCCAGAGTCTCTCAGGCAGGTGCTGGGCTGGCCGCCTGTGTGGGAAGGGGCAGAGCCGACCTAGGGGCAAGTTGGGCCTCTTGCTCTCCCTGCTGCCCTGAGGCTGCTGGGCTAAAGACGTCTTGGGCATCCAGCCCTTTGCTGGTCCCTTCCCTCTGACGAGGCACTCTGAGCTCCAGCACCTTGCAGTGTGGAGACAGCACCTGCCAGCAATCTCCTCTCCAAGGAGGCCTCAACCGAGGCCTAGGCCCAGGGGAAAGGCACCAGCGGGGATGAGCCTGGAGAGGCGCCCGGGCATGTCTGGACCCAGTCCCCGCAGCCTGCCCCTTGGTGGGGCAGTACCCCTGGAGGCCAGGAAGGTCTGGGCAAGGCTGACCAGGGGCAGGGGACCTGCTGGGTCCTGCCCCTGGCCTGTGGGGCCTCTGAGCACAACCGGCCCTCTCCCACTAGAAGACCTCCCCGGCTGCCTCCAAAGGCCGTTTTGCACGCACTCCCGCCCACTGTTCCCACCAAGCGCGCACAATGCTCCCATCCCGGGAGAAAAGCGCTTCGGGGTGGTGCTCTCTCCGGGCCCTTGCCCCTGAGACTGGGGGCCAGGCAGGGGGTCCACACTCCCAGGCCAAGGCAGAACCACATGCACACGTCTGTTCCTGACCCCTGCACCGGCAGAGAGCTCGGGGGAGCCAGAGTCTGTCAGGCAGCTGCTGGGTTGGCCGCCTGTGTGGGAAGGGGCAGAGCCGCCCTAGGGGCAAGTTGGGCCTCTTGCTCTCCCTGCTTCCCTGAGGCTGCTGGGCCAAAGACGTCTTGGGCATCCAGCCCCTTACTGGTCCCTTCCCTCTGACGAGGCCCTCTGAGCTCCAGCACCTTGCAGTGTGGAGACAGCCCCTGCCAGCAACCTCCTCTCCAAGGAGGCCTCAACCGAGGCCTAGGCCCAGGGGAAAGGCACCAGCGGGGATGAGCCAGGGGAGGCGCCCAAGCATGTCTGGACCCAGTCCCCGCAGCCTGCCCCTTGGTGGGGCAGTACCCCCGGAGGCCAGGAAGGTCTGGGCAAGGCTGGCCAGGGGCAGGGGCCCTGCTGCGTCCTGCCCCTGACCTGTGGGGCCTCTGAGCACAACCGGACCTCTCCCACTGGAAGACCTCCCCGGCTGCCTCCAAAGGCCGGTTTGCAAGCGCTCCCGCCCACTGTTCCCAGCAGGCGTGCACAATGCTCCCAAGCCCGGGAGAAAAGCGCTTCAGGGTGGTGCTCTCTCCGGGCCCTTGCCCCTGAGCCTGGGGTCAAGGCACGGTGTCCACACTCCCAGGCCAATTCAGAACCACATGCACACGTCTGATCCTGCCCCCTGCACCGGCAGAGAGCTCGGGGGAGCCAGAGTCTGTCAGGCAGCTGCTGGGCTGGCCGCCTGTGTGGGAAGGGGCAGAGCCGACCTAGGGGCAAGTTGGGCCTCTTGCTCTCCCTGCTGCCCTGAGGCTGCTGGGCCAAAGAGGTCTTGGGCATCCATCCCGTTGCTGGTCCCTTCCCTCTGACGAGGCCCTCTGAGCTCCAGCACCTTGCAGTGTGGAGACAGCCCCTGCCAGCAACCTCCTCTCCAAGGAGGCCTCAACCGAGGCCTAGGCCCAGGGGAAAGGCACCAGCGGGGATGAGCCTGGGGAGGCGCCCGGGCATGTCTGGACCCATTCCCCGCAGCCTACCCCTTGGTGGGGCTGTAACCCCGGAGGCAGGAAGGTCTGGGCAAGGCTGGCCAGGGGCAGGGGCCCTGCTGGGTCCTGCTCCTGGCCTGTGGGGCCTCTGAGCACAACCGGCCCTCTCTCACTGGAAGACCTCCCCGGCTGCCTCCAAAGTCCGGTTTGCAAGCACTCCCGCCCACTGTTCCCACCAAGCACGCACAATTCTCCCAAGCCCGGGAGAAAAGCGCTTCGGGGTGGTGCTCTCTCCGGGCCCTTGCCCCTGAACCTGGGGGCCAGGCAGTTGGTTCACACTCGGAGACCAAGGCAGAACCACATGCACACGTCTGTTCCTGACCCCTGCACCGGCAGAGAGCTCGGGGGAGCCAGAGTCTGTCAGGCAGCTGCTGGGCTGGCCGCCTGTGTGGGAAGGGGCAGAGCCGACCTAGGGGCAAGTTGGGCCTCTTCCTCTCCCTGCTGCCCTGAGGCTGCTGGGCCAAAGAGGTCTTGGGCATCCAGCCCCTTGCTGGTCCCTTCCCTCTGATGAGGCCCTCTGAGCTCCAGCACCTTGCAGTGTGGAGACAGCCCCTGCCAGCAACCTCCTCTCCAAGGAGGCCTCAACCGAGGCCTAGGCCCAGGGGAAAGGCACCAGCGGGGATGAGCCTGGGGAGGCGCCCGGCCATGTCTGGACCCAGTCCCCGCAGCCTGCCCCTTTGTGGGGCAGTACCCCCGGAAGCCAGGAAGGTCTCGGCAAGGCTGCCAGGGGCAGGGACACTGCTGGGTCCTGCCCCTGGCCTGTTGGGCGTCTGAGCACAACCGGCACTCTCCCGCTGGAAGACCTCCCCGTCTGCCTCCAAAAGACGGTTTGCAAGCACTCCCACCCGCTGTTCCCCCAGGCACGCACAATGCTCCCAAGCCCGGGAGAAAAGCGCTTTGGGGTGGTGCTCTCTCCGGGCCCTTGCCCCTGAGCCTGGGGCCAGGCAAGGGGAACACTCTCCCAGGCCAAGGGAGAACGACATGCACACGTCTGTTCCTGCCCCTTACACCGGCAGAGAGCTCGGGGGAGCCAGAGACTGCCAGGCTGCTGCTGGGCTGGCTGCCTGTGTGGGACGGGGCAGAGCCGACCTAGGGGCAAGTTGGGCCTCTTGCTCTCCCTGCTGCCCTGAGGCTGCTGGGTCAAAGAGGTCTTGGGCATCCAGCCCTTTGCTGGTGCCTTCCCTCTGACGAGGCCCTCTGAGCTCCAGCACCTTGCAGTGTGGAGACAGCCCCTGCCAGCAACCTCCTCTCCAAAGAGGCCTCAACCGAGGACTACACCCAGGGGAAAGGCACCAGCGGGGATGATCCTGGGGAGGCGCACGGACATGTCTGGACCCAGTCTCCGCAGCCTGCCCCTTGGTGGGGCAGTACCCCCGGAGTCCAAGAAGGTCTGGGCAAGTCTGTCCATGGGCAGGGGCCCTGCTGGGTCCTGACCCTGGCCTGTGGGGCCTCTGAGCACAACCGGCCCTCTCCCACTGGAAGACCTCCCCGGCTGCCTCCAAAGTCCTGTTTGCAAACACTCCCGCCCGCTGTTCACGTCAGGCTCGCACAATGCTCCCAAGCCCGGGAGAAAAGCACTTCGGAGTGGTGCTCTCTCCGGGCCCTTGCCCCTGAGCCTGGGGGCAAGGCAGGGGGAACACACTCCCAGGCCAAGGCAGAAACACATGCCCACGTCTGTTCCTGTCCCCTGCACCGGCAGAGAGCTTGGGGGAGCCAGAGTCTGTCAGGCAGGTGCTGGGTTGGCCGCCTGTGTGGGAAGTGGCAGAGCCGACCTAGGGGCAAGTTGGGCCTCTTGCCCTCCCTGCTGCCCTGAGGCTGCTGGGCCAAAGAGGTCTTGGGCATCCAACCCCTTGCTGGTCCCTTCCCTCTGACGAGGCCCTCTGAGCTCCAGCACCTTGCAGTGTGGAGACAGCCCCTGCCAGCAACCTCCTCTCCAAGGAGGCCTAAACCGAGGCCTAGGCACAGGGGAAAGGCACCAGCGGGGATGAGCCTGGGGAGGCGCCCGGCATGTATGGACCCAGTCCCCGCAGCCTGCCCCTTGGTGGGGCAGTACCCCCGGAGGCGAGGAAGGTCTGGGCAAGGCTGGCCAGGGGCAGGGGACCTGCTGGGTCCTGCCCCTGGCCTGTGGGGCCTCTGAGCACAACCGGCCCTCTCCCACTGGAAGACTTCCCCGGCTGCCTCCAAAGGCCGGTTTGCCAACACTCCCGCCCGCTGTTCCAACCAAGGGCGCACAACGCTCCCAAGCCCGGGAGAAAATCGCCTCGGGGTGGTGCTCTCTCCGGGCCCTTTCCCCTGAGCCTGGGGGTCAGGCAGGGGGTCCACACTCCCAGGCCAAGGCAGAACGACATGCACACGTCTGTTCCTGCCCCATGCACCGGCAGAGAGCTCGGGGGAGCCAGAGTCTGTCAGGCAGCTGCTGGGCTGGCCGCCTGTGTGGGATGGGGCAGAGCCGACCTAGGGGCAAGTTGGGCCTCTTGCTCTCCCTGCTGCCCTGAGGCTGCTGGGCCAAAGAGATCTTGGGCATCCAGCCCCTTGCTTGTCCCTTCCCTCTGACGAGGCCCTCTGAGCTCCAGCACCTTGCAGTGTGGAGACAGCCCCTGCCAGCAACCTCCTCTCCAAGGAGGCCTCAACCGAGGCCTAGGACCAGGGGAAAGGCACCAGCGGGGATGAGCCTGGGGAGGCGCCCGGGCATGTCTGGACCCAGTCCCCGCAGCCTGCCCCTTGGTGGGGCAGTACCCCCGGAGGCCAGGAAGGTCTGGGCAAGGCTGGCCACGGGCAGGGGCCCTGCTGGGTCCTGCCCCTGGCCTGTGGGTCCTCTGAGCACAACCGGCCCTCTCCCACTGGAAGACTTCCCCGGCTGCCTCCAAAGGCCGGTTTGCCAACACTCCCGCCCGCTGTTCCCGCCAGGCACGCACAATTCTCCCAAGCCCGGGAGAAAAGCGCTTTGGGGTGTTGCTCTCTCCGGGCCCTTGCCCCTGAGCGTGGGGGCGAGGCAGTGGGTCCACACTCCCAGACCAACGCAGAACCACATGCACACGTCTGTTCCTGACCCCTGCACCGGCAGAGAGCTCGGGGGAGCCAGAGTCTGTCAGGCAGCTGCTGGGCTGGCCGCCTGTGTGGGAAGGGGCAGAGCCGACCTAGGGGCAAGTTGGGCCTCTTCCTCTCCCTGCTGCCCTGAGGCTGCTGGGCCAAAGAGGTCTTGGGCATCCAGCCCCTTGCTGGTCCCTTCCGTCTGACGAGGCCCTCTGAGCTCCAGCACCTTGCAGTGTGGAGACAGCCCCTGCCAGCAACCTCCTCTCCAATGAGGCCTCAACCGAGGCCTAGGCCCAGGGGAAAGGCACCAGCGGGGATGAGCCTGGGGAGGCGCCCGGGCATGTCTGGACCCAGTCCCCGCAGCCTGCCCCTTGGTGGGGCAGTACCCCCGGAGGCCAGGAAGGTCTGGGCAAGGCTGGCCAGGGGCAGGGGCCCTGCTGCGTCCTGCCCCTGGCCTGTGGGGCCTCTGAGCACAACCGGCCCTCTCCCACTGGAAGACCTCCCCGGCTGCCTCCAAAGGCCGATTTGCAAGCGCTCCCGCCCACTGTTCCCAGCAGGCGTGCACAATGCTCCCAAGCCCGGGAGAAAAGCGCTTCAGGGTGGTGCTCTCTCCGGGCCCTTGCCCCTGAGCCTGGGGTCAAGGCACGGTGTCCACACTCCCAGGCCAATTCAGAACCACATGCACACGTCTGTTCCTGCCCCCTGCACCGGCAGAGAGCTCGGGGGAGCCAGAGTCTGTCAGGCAGCTGCTGGGCTGGCCGCCTGTGTGGGAAGGGGCAGAGCCGACCTAGGGGCAAGTTGGGCCTCTTGCTCTCCCTGCTGCCCTGAGGCTGCTGGGCCAAAGAGGTCTTGGGCATCCATCCCGTTGCTGGTCCCTTCCCTCTGACGAGGCCCTCTGAGCTCCAGCACCTTGCAGTGTGGAGACAGCCCCTGCCAGCAACCTCCTCTCCAAGGAGGCCTCAACCGAGGCCTAGGCCCAGGGGAAAGGCACCAGCGGGGATGAGCCTGGGGAGGCGCCCGGGCATGTCTGGACCCATTCCCCGCAGCCTACCCCTTGGTGGGGCTGTAACCCCGGAGGCAGGAAGGTCTGGGCAAGGCTGGCCAGGGGCAGGGGCCCTGCTGGGTCCTGCCCCTGGCCTGTGGGGCCTCTGAGCACAACCGGCCCTCTCCCACTGGAAGACCTCCCCGGCTGCCTCCAAAGGCCGGTTTGCAAGCACTCCCGCCCACTGTTCCCACCAAGCACGCACAATGCTCCCAAGCCCGGGAGAAAAGCGCTTCGGGGTGGTGCTCTCTCCGGGCCCTTGCCCCTGAACCTGGGGGCCAGGCAGTTGGTTCACACTCGGAGACCAAGGCAGAACCACATGCACACGTCTGTTCCTGACCCCTGCACCGGCAGAGAGCTCGGGGGAGCCAGAGTCTGTCAGGCAGCTGCTGGGTTGGCCGCCTGTGTGGGAAGGGGCAGAGCCGCCCTAGGGGCAAGTTGGGCCTCTTGCTCTCCCTGCTTCCCTGAGGCTGCTGGGCCAAAGACGTCTTGGGCATCCAGCCCCTTACTGGTCCCTTCCCTCTGACGAGGCCCTCTGAGCTCCAGCACCTTGCAGTGTGGAGACAGCCCCTGCCAGCAACCTCCTCTCCAAGGAGGCCTCAACCGAGGCCTAGGCCCAGGGGAAAGGCACCAGCGGGGATGAGCCAGGGGAGGCGCCCGAGCATGTCTGGACCCAGTCCCCGCAGCCTGCCCCTTGGTGGGGCAGTACCCTGGAGGCCAGGAAGGTCTGGGCAAGGCTGGCCAGGGGCAGGGGCCCTGCTGCGTCCTGCCCCTGACCTGTGGGGTCTCTGAGCACAACCGGACCTCTCCCACTGGAAGACCTCCCCGGCTGCCTCCAAAGGCCGGTTTGCAAGCGCTCCCGCCCACTGTTCCCAGCAGGCGTGCACAATGCTCCCAAGCCCGGGAGAAAAGCGCTTCAGGGTGGTGCTCTCTCCGGGCCCTTGCCCCTGAGCCTGGGGTCAAGGCACGGTGTCCACACTCCCAGGCCAATTCAGAACCACATGCACACGTCTGTTCCTGCCCCCTGCACCGGCAGAGAGCTCGGGGGAGCCAGAGTCTGTCAGGCAGCTGCTGGGCTGGCCGCCTGTGTGGGAAGGGGCAGAGCCGACCTAGGGGCAAGTTGGGCCTCTTGCTCTCCCTGCTGCCCTGAGGCTGCAGGGCCAAAGACGTCTTGGGCATCCATCCCGTTGCTGGTCCCTTCCCTCTGACGAGGCCCTCTGAGCTCCAGCACCTTGCAGTGTGGAGACAGCCCCTGCCAGCAACCTCCTCTCCAAGGAGGCCTCAACCGAGGCCTAGGCCCAGGGGAAAGGCACCAGCGGGGATGAGCCTGGGGAGGCGCCCGGGCATGTCTGGACCCATTCCCCGCAGCCTACCCCTTGGTGGGGCTGTAACCCCGGAGGCAGGAAGGTCTGGGCAAGGCTGGCCAGGGGCAGGGGCCCTGCTGGGTCCTGCCCCTGGCCTGTGGGGCCTCTGAGCACAACCGGCCCTCTCCCACTGAAAGACTTCCCCGGCTGCCTCCAAAGGCCGGTTTGCCAACACTCCCGCCCGCTGTTCTCGCCAGGCACGCACAATTCTCCCAAGCCCGGGAGAGAAGCGCTTCGTTGTGTTGCTCTCTCCGGGCCCTTGCCCCTGAGTGTGGGGGCCAGGCAGTGGTTCCACACTCCCAGACCAAGGCAGAACCACATGCACACGTCTGTTCCTGACCCCTGCACCGGCAGAGAGCTCGGGGGAGCCAGAGTCTGTCAGGCAGCTGCTGGGCTGGCCGCCTGTGTGGGAAGGGGCAGAGCCGACCTAGGGGCAAGTTGGGCCTCTTGCTCTCCCTGCTGCCCTGAGGCTGCTGGGCCAAAGAGGTCTTGGGCATCCAGCCCCTTGCTGGTCCCTTCCCTCTGACGAGGCCCTCTGAGCTCCAGCACCTTGCAGTGTGGAGACAGCCCCTGCCAGCAACCTCCTCTCCAAGGAGGCCTCAACCGAGGCCTAGGCCCAGGGGAAAGGCACCAGCGGGGATGAGCCAGTGGAGGCGCACGGGCATGTCTGGACCCAGTCCCCGCAGCCTGCCCCTTGGTGGGGCAGTACCCCCGGAGGCCAGGAAGGTCTGGGCAAGGCTGGCCAGGGGCAGGGGCCCTGCTGGGTCCTGCCCCTGGCCTGTGGGGCCTCTGAGCACAACCGGCCCTTGCCCACTGGAAGACCTCCCCGGCTGCCTCCAAAGGCCGGTTTGCAAGCACTCCCGCCCACTGTTCCCGCCAGGCGCGCACAATGCTCCCAAGCTCGGGAGAAAAGCGCTTCGGGGTGGTGGTCTCTCCGGGCCCCTGCCCCTGAGCCTGGGGGCCAGGCAGGGGATCCACAGTCCCAGGCCAAGGCAGAACCACATGCACACGTCTGTTCCTGCCCCCTCCACCGGCAGAGAGCTGGGGGGAGCCAGAGTCTGTCAGGCAGCTGCTGGGCTTGCCGCCTGTGTGGGAAGGGGCAGAGCCGACCTAGGGGCAAGTTGGGCCTCTTGCTCTCCCTGCTGCCCTGAGGCTGCTGGGCCAAAGAGGTCTTGGGCATCCAGCCCCTTGCTGGTCCCTTCCCTCTGACGAGGCCCTCTGAGCTCCAGCACCTTGCAGTGTGGAGACAGCCCCTGCCAGCAACCTCCTCTCCAAGGAGGCCTCAACCGAGGCCTAGGCCCAGGGGAAAGGCACCAGCGGGGATGAGCCAGTGGAGGCGCACGGGCATGTCTGGACCCAGTCCCCGCAGCCTGCCCCTTGGTGGGGCAGTACCCCCGGAGGCCAGGAAGGTCTGGGCAAGGCTGGCCAGGGGCAGGGGCCCTGCTGGGTCCTGCCCCTGGGCTGTGGGGCCTCTGAGCACAACCGGCCCTCTCCCACTGGAAGACCTCCCCGGCTGCCTCCAAAGGCCGGTTTGCCAACACTCCCGCCCGCTGTTCCCGCCAGGCACGCACAATGCTCCCAAGCCCGGGAGAAAAGCGCTTCGGGGTGTTGCCCTCTCCGGGCCCTTGCCCCTGAGCCTGGGGTCCAGGCAGTGGGTCCACACTCCCAGACCAAGGCAGAACCACATGCACTCGTCTGTTCCTGACCCCTGCACCGGCAGAGAGCTCGGGGGAGCCAGAGTCTGTCAGGCAGCTGCTGGGTTGGCTGCCTGTGTGGGAAGGGGCAGAGCCGACCTAGGGGCAAGTTGGGCCTCTTCCTCTCCCTGCTGCCCTGAGGCTGCTGGGCCAAAGACGTCTTGGGCATCCAGCCCCTTACTGGTCCCTTCCCTCTGACGAGGCCCTCTGAGCTCCAGCACCTTGCAGTGTGGAGACAGCCCCTGCCAGCAACCTCCTCTCCAAGGAGGCCTCAACCGAGGCCTAGGCCCAGGGGAAAGGCACCAGCGGGGATGAGCCAGTGGAGGCGCAAGGGCATGTCTGGACCCAGTCCCCGCAGCCTGCCCCTTGGTGGGGCAGTACCCCCGGAGGCCAGGAAGGTCTGTGCAAGGCAGCCAGGGGCAGGGACAGCGCTGGGTCCTGCCCCTGGCCTGTGGGACGTCTGAGCACAACCGGCACTCTCCCGCTGGAAGACCTCCCCGTCTGCCTCGAAAGGCCGGTTTGCAAGCACTCCCGCCCGCTGTTCCCGCCAGGCACGCACAATGCTCCCAAGCCCGGTAGAAAAGCGCTTCGGGGTGGTGCTCTCTCCGGGCCCTTGCCCCAAAGCCTGAGGGCCAGGCAGGGGGAACACACTCCCAGGCCAAGACAGAACGACATGAACACGTCTGTTCCTGCCCCCTACACCGGCAGAGAGCTCGGGGGAGCCAGAGTCTCTCAGGCAGGTGCTGGGCTGGCCGCCTGTGTGGGAAGGGGCAGAGCCGACCTAGGGGCAAGTTGGGCCTCTTGCTCTCCCTGCTGCCCTGAGGCTGCTGGGCCAAAGACGTCTTGGGCATCCAGCCCTTTGCTGGTCCCTTCCCTCTGACGAGGCCCTCTGAGCTCCAGCACCTTGCAGTGTGGAGACAGCACCTGCCAGCAATCTCCTCTCCAAGGAGGCCTCAACCGAGGCCTAGGCCCAGGGGAAAGGCACCAGCGGGGATGAGCCTGGGGAGGCGCCCGGGCATGTCTGGACCCAGTCCCCGCAGCCTGCCCCTTGATGGGGCAGTACCCCTGGAGGCCAGGAAGGTCTGGGCAAGGCTGACCAGGGGCAGGGGACCTGCTGGGTCCTGCCCCTGGCCTGTGGGGCCTCTGAGCACAACCGGCCCTCTCCCACTGGAAGACCACCCCGGCTGCCTCCAAAGGCCGTTTTGCACGCACTCCCGCCCACTGTTCCCACCAAGCGCGCACAATGCTCCCATCCCGGGAGAAAAGCGCTTCGGGGTGGTGCTCTCTCCGGGCCCTTGCCCCTGAGACTGGGGGCCAGGCAGGGGGTCCACACTCCCAGGCCAAGGCAGAACCACATGCACACGTCTGTTCCTGACCCCTGCACCGGCAGAGAGCTCGGGGGAGCCAGAGTCTGTCAGGCAGCTGCTGGGCTGGCCGCCTTTGTGGGAAGGGGCAGAGCCGACCTAGGGGCAAGTTGGGCCTCTTGCTCTCCCTGCTGCCCTGAGGCTGCTGGGCCAAAGAGGTCTTGGGCATCCAGCCCTTTGCTTGTCCCTTCACTCTGACGAGGCCCTCTGAGCTCCAGCACCTTGCAGTGTGGAGATAGCCCCTGCCAGCAACCTCCTCTCCAAGGAGGCCTCAACCGAGACCTAGGACCAGGGGAAAGGCACCAGCGGGGATGAGCCTGGGGAGGCGCCCAGGCATGTCTGGACCCAGTCCCCGCAGCCTGCCCCTTGGTGGGGCAGTACCCCCGGAGGCCAGGAAGGTCTGGGAAAGGCTGGCCAGGGGCAGGGGACCTGCTGGGTCCTGCCCCTGGCCTGTGGGGCCTCTGAGCACAACCGGCCCTCTCCCACTGGAAGACCTCCCCGGCTGCCTCCAAAGGCCGGTTTGCAAGCGCTCCCGGCCACTGTTACCAGCAGGCGGGCACAATGCTCCTAAGCCCGGAAGAAAAGCGCTTCATGGTGGTGCTCTCTCTGGGCCCTTGCCCCTGAGCCTGGGGGCAAGTCAGGGTGTCCACAATCCCAGGCCAAGGCAGAAGCACATGCACACGTCTGACCTGCCCCCTGCACCGGCAGAGAGCTCGGGGGAGCCAGAGTCTGTCAGGCAGCTGCTGGGCTGGCCGCCTGTGTGGGAAGTGGCAGAGCCGACCTAGGGGCAAGTTGGGCCTCTTGCTCTCCCTGCTGCCCTGAGGCTGCTGGGCCAAAGACGTCTTGGGCATCCAGCCCCTTGCTGGTCCCTTCCCTCTGACGAGGCCCTCTGAGCTCCAGCACCTTGCAGTGTGGAGACAGCCCCTGCCAGCAACCTCCTCTCCAAGGAGGCCTCAACCGAGGCCTAGGCCCAGGGGAAAGGCACCAGCGGGGATGAGCCTGGGGAGGCGCCCGGGCATGTCTGGACCCAGTCCCCGCAGCCTGCCCCTTGGTGGGGCAGTACCCCCGGAGGCCAGGAAGGTCTGGGCAAGGCTGGCCAGGGGCAGGGGCCCTGCTGGGTCCTGCCCCTGGCCTGTGGGGCCTCTGAGCACAACCGGCCCTCTCCCACTGGAAGAACTCTCCGGCTGCCTCCAAAGGCCAGTTTGCCAACACTCCCGCCCGCTGTTCCCGCCAGGCACGCACAATGCTCCCAAGCCCGGGAGAAAAGCACTTCGGTGTGGTGCTCTCCTCGGGCCCTTGCCCCTGAGCCTGGGGGCCAGGCAGTTGGTCCACACTCCCAGACCAAGGCAGAACCACATGCACAGGTCTGTTCCTGACCCCTGCACCGGCAGAGAGCTCGGGGGAGCCAGAGTCTGTCAGGCAGCTGCTGGGCTGGCCGCCTGTGTGGGAAGGGGCAGAGCCGACCTAGGGGCAAGTTGGGCCTCTTCCTCTCCCTGCTGCCCTGAGGCTGCTGGGCCAAAGAGGTCTTGGGCATCCAGCCCCTTGCTGGTCCCTTCCCTCTGACGAGGCCCTCTGAGCTCCAGCACCTTGCAGTGTGGAGACAGCCCCTGCCAGCAACCTCCTCTCCAATGAGGCCTCAACCGAGGCCTAGGCCCAGGGGAAAGGCACCAGCGGGGATGAGCCTGGGGAGGCGCCCGGGCATGTCTGGACCCAGTCCGCGCAGCCTGCCCCTTGGTGGCGCAGTACCCCCGGAGGCCAGGAAGGTCTGTGCAAGGCTGCCAGGGGCAGGGACAGCGCTGGGTCCTGCCCCAGGCCTGTGGGACGTCTGAGCACAACCGGCACTCTTCCGCTGGAAGACCTCCCCGTCTGCCTCGAAAGGCCGGTTTGCAAGCACTCCCGCACGCTGTTCCCGCCAGGCATGCACAATGCTCCCAAGCCCGGTAGAAAAGCGCTTCGGGGTGGTGCTCTCTCCGGGCCCTTGCCCCTAAGCCTGGGGGCCAGGCAGGGGGAACACACTCCCAGGCCAAGACAGAACGACATGAACACGTCTGTTCCTGCCCCCTACACCGGCAGAGAGCTCGGGGGAGCCAGAGTCTCTCAGGCAGGTGCTGGGCTGGCCGCCTGTGTGGGAAGGGGCAGAGCCGACCTAGGGGCAAGTTGGGCCTCTTGCTCTCCCTGCTGCCCTGAGGCTGCTGGGCCAAAGACGTCTTGGGCATCCAGCCCTTTGCTGGTCCCTTCCCTCTGACGAGGCACTCTGAGCTCCAGCACCTTGCAGTGTGGAGACAGCACCTGCCAGCAATCTCCTCTCCAAGGAGGCCTCAACCGAGGCCTAGGCCCAGGGGAAAGGCACCAGCGGGGATGAGCCTGGAGAGGCGCCCGGGCATGTCTGGACCCAGTCCCCGCAGCCTGCCCCTTGGTGGGGCAGTACCCCTGGAGGCCAGGAAGGTCTGGGCAAGGCTGACCAGGGGCAGGGGACCTGCTGGGTCCTGCCCCTGGCCTGTGGGGCCTCTGAGCACAACCGGCCCTCTCCCGCTGGAAGACCTCCCCGGCTGCCTCCAAAGTCCTGTTTGCCAACACTCCCACCCGCTGTTCACGCCAGACTTGCACAATGCTCCCAAGCCCGGGAGAAAAGCGCTTCGGGGTGGTGCTCTCTCCGGGCCCTTGCCCCTGAGCCTGGGGGCAAGGCATGGGGATCACACTCCCAGGCCAAGGCAGAACCACATGCCCACGTCTGTTCCTGTCCCCTGCACCGGCAGAGAGCTTGGGGGAGCCAGAGTCTGTCAGGCAGCTGCTGGGTTGGCCGCCTGTGTGGGAAGGGGCAGAGCCGCCCTAGGGGCAAGTTGGGCCTCTTGCTCTCCCTGCTGCCCTGAGGCTGCTGGGCCAAAGACGTCTTGGGCATCCAGCCCCTTACTGGTCCCTTCCCTCTGACGAGGCCCTCTGAGCTCCAGCACCTTGCAGTGTGGAGACAGCCCCTGCCAGCAACCTCCTCTCCAAGGAGGCCTCAACCGAGGCCTAGGCCCAGGGGAAAGGCACCAGCGGGGATGAGCCAGGGGAGGCGCCCGAGCATGTCTGGACCCAGTCCCCGCAGCCTGCCCCTTGGTGGGGCAGTACCCCCGGAGGCCAGGAAGGTCTGGGTAAGACTGGCCAGGGGCAGGGTCCCTGCTGGGTCCTGCCCCTGGCCTGTGGGGCCTCTGAGCACAACCGGCCCTCTCCCACTGGAAGACCTCCCCGGCTGCCTCCAAAGGCCGGTTTGCAAGCGCTCCCGGCCACTGTTACCAGCAGGCGGGCACAATGCTCCTAAGCCCGGAAGAAAAGCGCTTCAGGGTGGTGCTCTCTCTGGGCCCTTGCCCCTGAGCCTGGGGGCAAGGCAGGGTGTCCACACTCCCAGGCCAAGGCAGAACCACATGCACACGTCTGACCTGCCCCCTGCACCGGCAGAGAGCTCGGGGGAGCCAGAGTCTGTCAGGCAGCTGCTGGGCTGGCCGCCTGTGTGGGAAGTGGCAGAGCCGACCTAGGGGCAAGTTGGGCCTCTTCCTCTCCCTGCTGCCATGAGGCTGCTGGGCCAAAGAGGTCTTGGGCATCCAGCCCCTTGCTGGTCCCTTCCCTCTGACGAGGCCCTCTGAGCTCCAGCACCTTGCAGTGTGGAGACATCCCCTGCCAGCAACATCCTCTCCAAGGAGGCCTCAACCGAGGCCTAGGCCCAGGGGAAAGGCACCAGCGGGGATGAGCCTGGGGAGGCGCCCGGGCATGTCTGGACCCAGTCCCCGCAGCCTGCCCCTTGGTGGGGCAGTACCCCCGGAGGCCAGGAAGATCTGGGCAAGGCTGGCCAGGGGCAGGGGCCCTGCTGGGTCCTCCCCATGGCCTGTGGGGCCTCTGAGCACAACCGGCCCTCTCCCACTGGAAGACCTCCCCGGCTGCCTCCAAAGGCCAGTTTGCCAACACTCCTGCCCGCTCTTCCCGCCAGGCACGCACAATGCTCCCAAGCCCGGGAGAAAAGCGCTTCGGGGTGGTGCTCTCTCCGGGCCCTTGCCCCTGAGCCTGTGGGCAAGGCAGGGGGAACACACTCCCAGACCAAGGCAGAAACACATGCACACGTCTGTTCCTGTCCCCTGCACCGGCAGAGAGCTCGGGGGAGCCAGACTCTCTCAGGCACGTGCTGGGCTGGCCGCCTGTGTGGGAAGGGGCAGAGCCGACCTAGGGGCAAGTTGGGCCTCTTGCTCTCCCTGCTGCCCTGAGGCTGCTGGGCCAAAGAGGTCTTGGGCATCCAGCCCCTTGCTGGTCCCTTCCCTCTGACGAGGCCCTCTGAGCTCCAGCACCTTGCAGTGTGGAGACAGCCCCTGCCAGCAACCTCCTCTCCAAGGAGGCCTCAACCGAGGCCTAGGCCCAGGGGAAAGGCACCAGCGGGGATGAGCCTGGGGAGGCGCCCGGGCATGTCTGGACCCAGTCCCCGCAGCCTGCCCCTTGGTGGGGCAGTACCCCCGGAGGCCAGGAAGATCTGGGCAAGGCTGGCCAGGGGCAGGGGCCCTGCTGGGTCCTCCCCATGGCCTGTGGGGCCTCTGAGCACAACCGGCCCTCTCCCACTGGAAGACCTCCCCGGCTGCCTCCAAAGGCCAGTTTGCCAACACTCCTGCCCGCTCTTCCCGCCAGGCACGCACAATGCTCCCAAGCCCGGGAGAAAAGCGCTTCGGGGTGGTGCTCTCTCCGGGCCCTTGCCCCTGAGCCTGTGGGCAAGGCAGGGGGAACACACTCCCAGACCAAGGCAGAAACACATGCACACGTCTGTTCCTGTCCCCTGCACCGGCAGAGAGCTCGGGGGAGCCAGACTCTCTCAGGCAGGTGCTGGGCTGGCCGCCTGTGTGGGAAGGGGCAGAGCCGACCTAGGGGCAAGTTGGGCCTCTTGCTCTCCCTGCTGCCCTGAGGCTGCAGGGCCAAAGACGTCTTGGGCATCCAGCCCCTTACTGGTCCCTTCCCTCTGACAAGGCCCTCTGAGCTCCAGCACCTTGCAGTGTGGAGACAGCCCCTGCCAGCAATCTCCTCTCCAAGGAGGCCTCATCCGAGGCCTAGGCCCAGGGGAAAGGCACCAGCGGGGATGAGCCTGGGGAGGCGCCCGGGCATGTCTGGACCCAGTCCCCGTATCCTGCCCCTTGGTGGGGCAGTACCCCCGGAGGCCAGGAAGGTCTGGGCAAGGCTGCCAGGGGCAGGGACACTGCTGGGTCCCGCCCCTGGCCTGTGGGGCCTCTGAGCACAACCGGCCCTCTCCCACTCGAAGAACTCCCCGGCTGCCTCCAAAGTCCTGTTTGCAAGCACTCCCGCCCACTGTTCCCGCCAGGCGCGCACAATGCTCCCAAGCCCGGGAGAAAAGCGCTTCGGGGTGGTGGTCTCTCCGGGCCCTTGCCCCTGAGCCTGGGGGCCAGGCAGGGGATCCACAGTCCCAGGCCAAGGCACAACAACATACACACGTCTGTTCCTGCCCCCTCCACCGGCAGAGAGCTAGGGGGAGCCAGAGTCTGTCAGGCAGCTGCTGGGCTGGCCGCCTGTGTGGGAAGGGGCAGAGCCGACCTAGGGGCAAGTTGGGCCTCTTGCTCTCCCTGCTGCCCTGAGGCTGCTGGGCCAAAGAGGTCTTAGGCATCCAGCCCCTTGCTGGTCCCTTCCCTCTGACGAGGCCCTCTGAGCTCCAGCACCTTGCAGTGTGGAGACAGCCCCTGCCAGCAACCTCCTCTCCAAGTAGGCCTCAACCGAGGCCTAGGCACAGGGGAAAGGCACCAGCGGGGATGAGCCAGTGGAGGCGCACGGGCATATCAGGACCCAGTCCCTGCAGCCTGCCCCTTGGTGGGGCAGTACCCCCGGAGGCCAGGAAGGTCTGGGCAAGGCTGGCCAGGGGCAGGGGCCCTGCTGCGTCCTGCCCCTGGCCTGTGGGGCCTCTGAGCACAACCGGCCCTCTCCCACTGGAAGACCTCCCCGGCTGCCTCCAAAGGCGGGTTTGCCAACACTCCCGCCTGCTGTTCCCGCCAGGCACGCACAACGCTCCCAAGGCCAGGAGAAAAGCGCTTCGGGGTGTTGCTCTCTCCGGGCCCTTGCCCCTGAGCCTGGGGTCCAGGCAGTGGGTCCACACTCCCAGACCAAGGCAGAACCACATGCACACGTCTGTTCCTGACCCCTGCACCGGCAGAGAGCTCGGGGGAGCCAGAGTCTGTCAGGCAGCTGCTGGGTTGGCTGCCTGTGTGGGAAGGGGCAGAGCCGACCTAGGGGCAAGTTGGGCCTCTTGCTCTCCCTGCTGCCCTGAGGCTGCTGGGCCAAAGAGGTCTTGGGCATCCAGCCCCTTGCTGGTCCCTTCCCGCTGACGAGGCCCTCTGAGCTCCAGCACCTTGCAGTGTGGAGACAGCCCCTGCCAGCAACCTCCTCTCCAAGGAGGCCTCAACCGAGGCCTAGGCCCAGGGGAAAGGCACCAGCGGGGATGAGCCTGGGGAGGCGCCTGGGCATGTCTGGACCCAGGCCCCGCAGCCTGCCCCTTGGTGGGGCAGTACCCCCGGAGGCCAGGAAGGTCTGGGCAAGGCTGGCCAGGGGCAGGGGCCCTGCTGCGTCCTGCCCCTGGCCTGTGGGGCCTCTGAGCACATCCGGCCCTCTCCCACTGGAAGACCTCCCCGGCTGCCTCCAAGGCCGGTTTGCAAGCGCTCCCGCCCACTGTTCCCAGCAGGCGTGCACAATGCTCCCAAGCCCGGGAGAAAAGCGCTTCAGGGTGGTGCTCTCTCCGGGCCCTTGCCCCTGAGCCTGGGGGCAAGGCAGGGTGTCCACACTCCCAGGACAAGGCAGAACCACATGCACACGTCTGATCTGCCCCCTGCACCGGCAGAGAGCTCGGGGGAGCCAGAGTCTGTCAGGCAGCTGCTGGGCTGGCCGCCTGTGTGGGAAGGGGCAGAGCCGACCTAGGGGCAAGTTGGGCCTCTTGCTCTCCCTGCTGCCCTGAGGCTGCTGGGCCAAAGAGGTCTTGGGCATCCAGCCCCTTGCTGGTCCCTTCCCTCTGACGAGGCCCTCTGAGCTCCAGCACCTTTCAGTGTGGAGACAGCCCCTGCCAGCAACCTCCTCTCCAAGGAGGCCTCAACCGAGGCCTAGGCCCAGGGGAAAGGCACCAGCGGGGATGAGCCTGGGGAGGCGCCCGGGCATGTCTGGACCCAGTCCCCGCAGCCTGCCCCTTGGTGGGGCAGTACCCCCGGAGGCCAGGAAGGTCTGGGCAAGGCTGCCAGGGGCAGAGACACTGCTGGGTCCTGCCCCTGGCCTGTGGGGCGTCTGAGCACAACCGGCACTCTCCCGCTGGAAGACCTCCCCGTCTGCCTCGAAAGGCCGGTTTGCAAGCACTCCCGCCCGCTGTTCCCGCCAGGCACGCACAATGCTCCCAAGCCCGGGAGAAAAGCGCTTCGGGGTGGTGCTCTCTCCGGGCCCTTGCCCCTGAGCCTGGGGGCAAGGCATGGGGAACACACTCCCAGGCCAAGGCAGAACCACATGCCCACGTCTGTTCCTGTCCCCTGCACCGGCAGAGAGCTTGGGGGAGCCAGAGTCTGTCAGGCAGCTGCTGGGTTGGCCGCCTGTGTGGGAAGGGGCAGAGCCGACCTAGGGGCAAGTTGGGCCTCTTGCTCTCCCTGCTGCCCTGAGGCTGCTGGGCCAAAGACGTCTGGGGCATCCAGCCCCTTACTGGTCCCTTCCCTCTGACGAGGCCCTCTGAGCTCCAGCACCTTGCAGTGTGGAGACAGCCCCTGCCAGCAACCTCCTCTCCAAGGAGGCCTCAACCGAGGCCTAGGCCCAGGGGAAAGGCACCAGCGGGGATGAGCCAGGGGAGGCGCCCGAGCATGTCTGGACCCAGTCCCCGCAGCCTGCCCCTTGGTGGGGCAGTACCCCCGGAGGCCAGGAAGGTCTGGGTAAGACTGGCCAGGGGCAGGGGGCCTGCTGGGTCCTGCCCCTGGCCTGTGGGGCCTCTGAGCACAACCGGCCCTCTCCCACTGGAAGACCTCCCCGGCTGCCTCCAAAGGCCGGTTTGCAAGCGCTCCCGGCCACTGTTACCAGCAGACGGGCACAATGCTCCTAAGCCCGGAAGAAAAGCGCTTCAGGGTGGTGCTCTCTCTGGGCCCTTGCCCCTGAGCCTGGGGGCAAGGCAGGGTGTCCACACTCCCAAGCCAAGGCAGAACCACATGCACACGTCTGACCTGCCCCCTGCACCGGCAGAGAGCTCGGGGGAGCCAGAGTCTGTCAGGCAGCTGCTGGGCTTGCCGCCTGTGTGGGAAGTGGCAGAGCCGACCTAGGGGCAAGTTGGGCCTCTTGCTCTCCCTGCTGCCCTGAGGCTGCTGGGCCAAAGAGGTCTTGGGCATCCAGCCCCTTGCTGGTCCCTTCCCTCTGACGAGGCCCTCTGAGCTCCAGCACCTTGCAGTGTGGAGACAGCCCTTGCCAGCAACCTCCTCTCCAAGGAGGCCTCAACCGAGGCCTAGGCCCAGGGGAAAGGCACCAGCGGGGATGAGCCTGGGGAGGCGCCCGGGCATGTCTGGACCCAGTCCCCGCAGCCTGCCCCTTGGTGGGGCAGTACCCCCGGAGGCCAGGAAGGTCTGGGCAAGGCTGGCCAGGGGCAGGGGGCCTGCTGGGTCCTGCCCCTGGCCTGTGGGGCCTCTGAGCACAACCGGCCCTCTCCCACTGGAAGAACTCCCCGGCTGCCTCCAAAGGCCAGTTTGCCAACACTCCCGCCCGCTGTTCCCGCCAGGCACGCACAATGCTCCCAAGCCCGGGAGAAAAGCGCTTCAGGGTGGTGCTCTCTCCGGGCCCTTGCCCCTGAGCCTGGGGGCAAGGCAGGGGGAACACACTCCCAGGCCAAGGCAGAACCACATGCACACGTCTGTTCCTGACCCCTGCACCGGCAGAGAGCTGGGGGGAGCCAGAGTCTGTCAGGCAGCTGCTGGGCTGGCCGCCTGTGTGGGAAGGGGCAGAGCCGACCTAGGGGCAAGTTGGGCCTCTTGCTCTCCCTGCTGCCCTGAGGCTGCTGGGCCAAAGAGGTCTTGGGCATCCAGCCCCTTGCTTGTCCCTTCCCTCTGACGAGGCCCTCTGAGCTCCAGCACCTTGCAGTGTGGAGACAGCACCTGCCAGCAATCTCCTCTCCAAGGAGGCCTGAACCGAGGCCTAGGCCCAGGGAAAAGGCACCAGCGGGGTTGAGCCAGGGGAGGCGCCCGGGCATGTCTGGACCCTGTCCCCGCAGCCTGCCCCTTGGTGGGGCAGTACCCCCGGAGGCCAGGAAGGTCTGGGCAAGGCTGGCCAGGGGCAGGGGCCCTGCTGGGTCCTGCCCCTGGCCTGTGGGGCCTCTGAGCACAACCGGCCCTTGCCCACTGGAAGACCTCCCCGGCTGCCTCCAAAGGCCGGTTTGCAAGCACTCCCGCCCACTGTTCCCGCCAGGCGTGCACAATGCTCCCAAGACCGGGAGAAAAGCGCTTCGGGGTGGTGGTCTCTCCGGGCCCCTGGCCCTGAGCCTGGGGGCCAGGCAGGGGATCCACAGTCCCAGGCCAAGGCAGAACCACATGCACACGTCTGTTCCTGCCCCCTCCACCGGCAGAGAGCTCGGGGGAGCCAGAGTCTGTCAGGCAGCTGCTGGGCTGGCCGCCTGTGTGGGAAGGGGCAGAGCCGACCTAGGGGCAAGTTGGGCCTCTTGCTCTCCCTGCTGCCCTGAGGCTGCTGGGCCAAAGAGGTCTTGGGCATCCAGCCCCTTGCTGGTCCCTTCCCTCTGACGAGGCCCTCTGAGCTCCAGCACCTTGCAGTGTGGAGACAGCCCCTGCCAGCAACCTCTTCTCCAAGGAGGCCTCAACCGAGGCCTAGGCCCAGGGGAAAGGCACCAGCGGGGATGAGCCAGTGGAGGCGCACGGGCATGTCTGGACCCAGTCCCCGCAGCCTGCCCCTTGGTGGGGCAGTACCCCCGGAGGCCAGGAAGGTCTGGGCAAGGGTGGCCAGGGGCAGGGGCCCTGCTGGGTCCTGCCCCTGGCCTGTGGGGCCTCTGAGCACAACCGGCCCTCTCCCACTGGAAGACCTCCCCGGCTGCCTCCAAAGGCCGGTTTGCCAACACTCCCGCCCGCTGTTCCCGCCAGGCACGCACAATGCTCCCAAGCCCGGGAGAAAAGCGCTTCGGGGTGTTGCCCTCTCCGGGCCCTTGCCCCTGAGCCTGGGGTCCAGGCAGTGGGTCCACACTCCCAGACCAAGGCAGAACCACATGCACACGTCTGTTCCTGACCCCTGCACCGGCAGAGAGCTCGGGGGAGCCAGAGTCTGTCAGGCAGCTGCTGGGTTGGCTGCCTGTGTGGGAAGGGGCAGAGCCGACCTAGGGGCAAGTTGGGCCTCTTCCTCTCCCTGCTGCCCTGAGGCTGCTGGGCCAAAGATGTCTTGGGCATCCAGCCCCTTACTGGTCCCTTCCCTCTGACGAGGCCCTCTGAGCTCCAGCACCTTGCAGTGTGGAGACAGCCCCTGCCAGCAACCTCCTCTCCAAGGAGGCCTCAACCGAGGCCTAGGCCCAGGGGAAAGGCACCAGCGGGGATGAGCCAGTGGAGGCGCAAGGGCATGTCTGGACCCAGTCCCCGCAGCCTGCCCCTTGGTGGGGCAGTACCCCCGGAGGCCAGGAAGGTCTGGGCAAGGCTGCGAGGGGCAGGGGCCCTTCTGGGTCGTGCCCCTGGCCTGTGGGGCGTCTGAGCACAACCGGCACTCTCCCGCTGGAAGACCTCCCCGTCTGCCTCCAAAGGCCGGTTTGCAAGCACTCCCGCCCGCTGTTCCCGCCAGGCAGGCACAATGCTCCCAAGCCCGGGAGAAAAGCGCTTCGGGGTGGTGCTCTCCTCGGGCCCTTGCCCCTGAGCCTGGGGGCCAGGGAGTTGGAACACACTCCCAGGCCAAGGCAGAACGACATGCACACGTCTGTTCCTGCCCCCTACACCGGCAGAGAGCTCGGGGGAGCCAGAGACTGCCAGGCTGCTACTGGGCTGGCTGCCTGTGTGGGACGGGGCAGAGCCGACCTAGGGGCAAGTTGGGCCTCTTGCTCTCCCTGCTGCCCTGAGGCTGCTGGGTCAAAGAGGTCTTGGGCATCCAGCCCTTTGCTGGTCCCTTCCCTCTGACGAGGCCCTCTGAGCTCCAGCACCTTGCAGTGTGGAGACAGCCCCTGCCAGCAACCTCCTCTCCAAAGAGGCCTCAACCGAGGCCTACGCCCAGGGGAAAAGCACCAGCGGGGATGATCCTGGGGAGGCGCACGGACATGTCTGGACCCAGTCCCCGCAGCCTGCCCCTTGGTGGGGCAGTACCCCCGGAGGCCAGGAAGGTCTGGGCAAGGCTGGCCAGGGGCAGGGTCCCTGCTGGGTCCTGCCCCTGGCCTGTGAGGCCTCTGAGCACAACCGGCCCTCTCCCACTGGAAGACCTCCCCAGCTGCCTCCAAAGTCCTGTTTGCAAACACTCCAGCCCGCTGTTCACGCCAGGCTCGCACAATGCTCCCAAGCCCGGGAGAAAAGCGCTTCGGGGTGGTGCTCTCTCCGGGCCCTTGCCCCTGAGCCTGGGGGCCAGGCAGTGGGTCCACACTCCCAGACCAAGGCAGAACCACATGCACACGTCTGTTCCTGTCCCCTGCACCGGCAGAGAGCTCGGGGGAGCCAGAGTCTGTCAGGCAGCTGCTGGGCTGGCCGCCTGTGTGGGAAGGGGCAGAGCCGACCTAGGGGCAAGTTGGGCCTCTTGCTCTCCCTGCTGCCCTGAGGCTGCTGGGCCAAAGAGGTCTTGGGCATCCAGCCCCTTGCTGGTCCCTTCCCTCTGACGAGGCCCTCTTAGCTCCAGCACCTTGCAGTGTGGAGACAGCCCCTGCCAGCAACATCCTATCCAAGGAGGCCTCAACCGAGGCCTAGGCCCAGGGGAAAGGCACCAGCGGGGATGAGCCTGGGGAGGCGCCCGGGCATGTCTGGACCCGGTCCCCGCAGCCTGCCCCTTGGTGGGGCAGTACCCCCGGAGGCCAGGAAGATCTGGGCAAGGCTGGCCAGGGGCAGGGGCCCTGCTGGGTCCTCCCCATGGCCTGTGGGGCCTCTGAGCACAACCGGCCCTCTCCCACTGGAAGACCTCCCCGGCTGCCTCCAAAGGCCAGTTTGCCAACACTCCTGCCCGCTCTTCCCGCCAGGCACGCACAATGCTCCCAAGCCCGGGAGAAAAGCGCTTCGGGGTGGTGCTCTCTCCGGGCCCTTGCCCCTGAGCCTGTGGGCAAGGCAGGGGGAACACACTCCCAGACCAAGGCAGAAACACATGCACACGTCTGTTCCTGTCCCCTGCACCGGCAGAGAGCTCGGGGGAGCCAGACTCTCTCAGGCAGGTGCTGGGCTGGCCGCCTGTGTGGGAAGGGGCAGAGCCGACCTAGGGGCAAGTTGGGCCTCTTGCTCTCCCTGCTGCCCTGAGGCTGCAGGGCCAAAGACGTCTTGGGCATCCAGCCCCTTACTGGTCCCTTCCCTCTGACGAGGCCCTCTGAGCTCCAGCACCTTGCAGTGTGGAGACAGCCCCTGCCAGCAATCTCCTCTCCAAGGAGGCCTCATCCGAGGCCTAGGCCCAGGGGAAAGGCACCAGCGGGGTTGAGCCAGGGGAGGCGCCCGGGCATGTCTGGACCCTGTCCCCGCAGCCTGCCCCTTGGTGGGGCAGTACGCCCGGAGGCCAGGAAGGTCTGGGCAAGGCTGGCCAGGGGCAGGGGCCCTGCTGGGTCCTGCCCCTGGCCTGTGGGGCCTCTGAGCACAACCGGCCCTCTCCCACTGGAAGACCTCCCCGGCTGCCTCCAAAGGCCGGTTTGCAAGCACTCCCGCCCACTGTTCCCGCCAGGCGCGCACAATGCTCCCAAGCCTGGGAGAAAAGCGCTTCGGGGTGGTGGTCTCTCCGGGCCCTTGCCCCTGAGCCTGGGGGCCAGGCAGGGGATCCACAGTCCCAGGCCAAGGCACAACAACATGCACACGTCTGTTCCTGCCCCCTCCACCGGCAGAGAGCTCGGGGGAGCCAGAGTCTGTCAGGCAGCTGCTGGGCTGGCCGCCTGTGTGGGAAGGGGCAGAGCCGACCTAGGGGCAAGTTGGGCCTCTTGCTCTCCCTGCTGCCCTGAGGCTGCTGGGCCAAAGAGTTCTTGGGCATCCAGCCCCTTGCTGGTCCCTTCCCTCTGACGAGGCCCTCTGAGCTCCAGCACCTTGCAGTGTGGAGACAGCCCCTGCCAGCAACCTCCTCTCCAAGGAGGCCTCAACCGAGGCCTAGGCACAGGGGAAAGGCACCAGCGGGGATGAGCCAGTGGAGGCGCACGGGCATATCAGGACCCAGTCCCCGCAGCCTGCCCCTTGGTGGGGCAGTACCCCCGGAGGCCAGGAAGGTCTGGGCAAGGCTGGCCAGGGGCAGGGTCCCTGCTGGGTCCTGCCCCTGGCCTGTGGGGCCTCTGAGCACAACCGGCCCTCTCCCACTGGAAGACCTCCCCGGCTGCCTCCAAAGGCGGGTTTGCCAACACTCCCGCCCGCTGTTCCCGCCAGGCACGCACAACGCTCCCAAGGCCAGGAGAAAAGCGCTTCGGGGTGTTGCTCTCTCCGGGCCCTTGCCCCTGAGCCTGGGGTCCAGGCAGTGGGTCCACACTCCCAGACCAAGGCAGAACCACATGCACACGTCTGTTCCTGACCCCTGCACCGGCAGAGAGCTCGGGGGAGCCAGAGTCTGTCAGGCAGCTGCTGGGTTGGCTGCCTGTGTGGGAAGGGGCAGAGCCGACCTAGGGGCAAGTTGGGCCTCTTGCTCTCCCTGCTGCCCTGAGGCTGCTGGGCCAAAGAGGTCTTGGGCAGCCAGTCCCTTGCTGGTCCCTTCCCGCTGACGAGGCCCTCTGAGCTCCAGCACCTTGCAGTGTGGAGACAGCCCCTGCCAGCAACCTCCTCTCCAAGGAGGCATCAACCGAGGCCTATGCCCAGGGGAAAGGCACCAGCGGGGATGAGCCTGGGGAGGCGCCCAGGCATGTCTGGACCCAGTCCGCGCAGCCTGCCCCTTGGTGGGGCAGTACCCCCGGAGGCCAGGAAGGTCTGGGCAAGGCTGGCCAGGGGCAGGGGCCCTACTGGGTCCTGCCCCTGGCCTGTGGGGCCTCTGAGCACAACCGGCCCTCTCCCACTCGAAGAACTCCCCGGCTGCCTCCAAAGGCCAGTTTGCCAACACTCCCGCCCGCTGTTCCCGCCAGGCACGCACAATGCTCCCAAGCCCGTGAGAAAAGCGCTTCGGGGTGGTGCTCTCCTCGGGCCCTTGCCCCTGAGCCTGGGGGCCAGGCAGTTGGTCAACACTCCCAGACCAAGGCAGAACCACATGCACACGTCTGTTCCTGACCCCTGCACCGGCAGAGAGCTCGGGGGAGCCAGAGTCTGTCAGGCAGCTGCTGGGCTGGCCGCCTGTGTGGGAAGGGGCAGAGCCGACCTAGGGGCAAGTTGGGCCTCTTCCTCTCCCTGCTGCCCTGAGGCTGCTGGGCCAAATAGGTCTTGGGCATCCAGCCCCTTGCTGGTCCCTTCACTCTGACGAGGCCCTCTGAGCTCTAGCACCTTGCAGTGTGGAGACAGCCCCTTCCAGCAACATCCTCTCCAAGGAGGCCTCAACCGAGGCCTAGGCCCAGGGGAAAGGCACCAGCGGGGATGAGCCTGGGGAGGCGCCCGGGCATGTCTGGACCCAGTCCCCGCAGCCTGCCCCTTGGTGGGGCAGTACCCCCGGAGGCCAGGAAGATCTGGGCAAGGCTGGCCAGGGGCAGGGGCCCTGCTGGGTCCTCCCCATGGCCTGTGGGGCCTCTGAGCACAACCGGCCCTCTCCCACTGGAAGACCTCCCCGGCTGCCTCCAAAGGCCAGTTTGCCAACACTCCTGCCCGCTCTTCCCGCCAGGCACGCACAATGCTCCCAAGCCCGGGAGAAAAGCGCTTCGGGGTGGTGCTCTCTCCGGGCCCTTGCCCCTGAGCCTGTGGGCAAGGCAGGGGGAACACACTCCCAGACCAAGGCAGAAACACATGCACACGTCTGGTCCTGTCCCCTGCACCGGCAGAGAGCTCGGGGGAGCCAGAGTCTCTCAGGCAGGTGCTGGGCTGGCCGCCTGTGTGGGAAGGGGCAGAGCCGACCTAGGGGCAAGTTGGGACTCTTGCTCTCCCTGCTGCCCTGAGGCTGCAGGGCCAAAGACGTCTTGGGCATCCAGCCCCTTACTGGTCCCTTCCCTCTGACGAGGCCCTCTGAGCTCCAGCACCTTGCAGTGTGGAGACAGCCCCTGCCAGCAATCTCCTCTCCAAGGAGGCCTCAACCGAGGCCTAGGCCCAGGGGAAAGGCACCAGCGGGGATGAGCCAGGGGAGGCGCCCGAGCATGTCTGGACCCAGTCCCCGCAGCCTGCGCCTTGGTGGGGCAGTACCCCCGGAGGCCAGGAAGGTCTGGGTAAGACTGGCCAGGGGCAGGGGCCCTGCTGGGTCCTGCCCCTGGCCTGTGGGGCCTCTGAGCACAACCGGCCCTCTCCCACTGGAAGACCTCCCCGGCTGCCTCCAAAGGCCGGTTTGCAAGCGCTCCCGGCCACTGTTACCAGCAGGCGGGCACAATGCTCCCAAGACCGGGAGAAAAGCGCTTCGGGGTGGTGGTCTCTCCGGGCCCCTGGCCCTGAGCCTGGGGGCCAGGCAGGGGATCCACAGTCCCAGGCCAAGGCAGAACCACATGCACACGTCTGTTCCTGCCCCCTCCACCGGCAGAGAGCTCGGGGGAGCCAGAGTCTGTCAGGCAGCTGCTGGGCTGGCCGCCTGTGTGGGAAGGGGCAGAGCCGACCTAGGGGCAAGTTGGGCCTCTTGCTCTCCCTGCTGCCCTGAGGCTGCTGGGCCAAAGAGGTCTTGGGCATCCAGCCCCTTGCTGGTCCCTTCCCTCTGACGAGGCCCTCTGAGCTCCAGCACCTTGCAGTGTGGAGACAGCCCCTGCCAGCAACCTCTTCTCCAAGGAGGCCTCAACCGAGGCCTAGGCCCAGGGGAAAGGCACCAGCGGGGATGAGCCAGTGGAGGCGCACGGGCATGTCTGGACCCAGTCCCCGCAGCCTGCCCCTTGGTGGGGCAGTACCCCCGGAGGCCAGGAAGGTCTGGGCAAGGGTGGCCAGGGGCAGGGGCCCTGCTGGGTCCTGCCCCTGGCCTGTGGGGCCTCTGAGCACAACCGGCCCTCTCCCACTGGAAGACCTCCCCGGCTGCCTCCAAAGGCCGGTTTGCCAACACTCCCGCCCGCTGTTCCCGCCAGGCACGCACAATGCTCCCAAGCCCGGGAGAAAAGCGCTTCGGGGTGTTGCCCTCTCCGGGCCCTTGCCCCTGAGCCTGGGGTCCAGGCAGTGGGTCCACACTCCCAGACCAAGGCAGAACCACATGCACACGTCTGTTCCTGACCCCTGCACCGGCAGAGAGCTCGGGGGAGCCAGAGTCTGTCAGGCAGCTGCTGGGTTGGCTGCCTGTGTGGGAAGGGGCAGAGCCGACCTAGGGGCAAGTTGGGCCTCTTCCTCTCCCTGCTGCCCTGAGGCTGCTGGGCCAAAGACGTCTTGGGCATCCAGCCCCTTACTGGTCCCTTCCCTCTGACGAGGCCCTCTGAGCTCCAGCACCTTGCAGTGTGGAGACAGCCCCTGCCAGCAACTTCCTCTCCAAGGAGGCCTCAACCGAGGCCTAGGCCCAGGGGAAAGGCACCAGCGGGGATGAGCCAGTGGAGGCGCAAGGGCATGTCTGGACCCAGTCCCCGCAGCCTGCCCTTGGTGGGGCAGTACCCCCGGAGGCCAGGAAGGTCTGGGCAAGGCTGCGAGGGGCAGGGGCCCTGCTGGGTCGTGCCCCTGGCCTGTGGGGCCTCTGAGCACAACCGGCCCTCTCCCACTGGAAGACCTCCCCGGCTGCCTCCAAAGGCCGGTTTGCAAGCACTCCCGCCCACTGTTCCCGCCAGGCGCGCACAATGCTCCCAAGCCTGGGAGAAAAGCGCTTCGGGGTGGTGGTCTCTCCGGGCCCTTGCCCCTGAGCCTGGGGGCCAGGCAGGGGATCCACAGTCCCAGGCCAAGGCACAACAACATGCACACGTCTGTTCCTGCCCCCTCCACCGGCAGAGAGCTCGGGGGAGCCAGAGTCTGTCAGGCAGCTGCTGGGCTGGCCGCCTGTGTGGGAAGGGGCAGAGCCGACCTAGGGGCAAGTTGGGCCTCTTGCTCTCCCTGCTGCCCTGAGGCTGCTGGGCCAAAGAGGTCTTGGGCATCCAGCCCCTTGCTGGTCCCTTCCCTCTGACGAGGCCCTCTGAGCTCCAGCACCTTGCAGTGTGGAGACAGCCCCTGCCAGCAACCTCCTCTCCAAGGAGGCCTCAACCGAGGCCTAGGCACAGGGGAAAGGCACCAGCGGGGATGAGCCAGTGGAGGCGCACGGGCATATCAGGACCCAGTCCCCGCAGCCTGCCCCTTGGTGGGGCAGTACCCCCGGAGGCCAGGAAGGTCTGGGCAAGGCTGGCCAGGGGCAGGGTCCCTGCTGGGTCCTGCCCCTGGCCTGTGGGGCCTCTGAGCACAACCGGCCCTCTCCCACTGGAAGACCTCCCCGGCTGCCTCCAAAGGCGGGTTTGCCAACACTCCCGCCCGCTGTTCCCGCCAGGCACGCACAACGCTCCCAAGGCCAGGAGAAAAGCGCTTCGGGGTGTTGCTCTCTCCGGGCCCTTGCCCCTGAGCCTGGGGTCCAGGCAGTGGGTCCACACTCCCAGACCAAGGCAGAACCACATGCACACGTCTGTTCCTGACCCCTGCACCGGCAGAGAGCTCGGGGGAGCCAGAGTCTGTCAGGCAGCTGCTGGGTTGGCTGCCTGTGTGGGAAGGGGCAGAGCCGACCTAGGGGCAAGTTGGGCCTCTTGCTCTCCCTGCTGCCCTGAGGCTGCTGGGCCAAAGAGGTCTTGGGCAGCCAGTCCCTTGCTGGTCCCTTCCCGCTGACGAGGCCCTCTGAGCTCCAGCACCTTGCAGTGTGGAGACAGCCCCTGCCAGCAACCTCCTCTCCAAGGAGGCATCAACCGAGGCCTATGCCCAGGGGAAAGGCACCAGCGGGGATGAGCCTGGGGAGGCGCCCAGGCATGTCTGGACCCAGTCCGCGCAGCCTGCCCCTTGGTGGGGCAGTACCCCCGGAGGCCAGGAAGGTCTGGGCAAGGCTGGCCAGGGGCAGGGGCCCTACTGGGTCCTGCCCCTGGCCTGTGGGGCCTCTGAGCACAACCGGCCCTCTCCCACTCGAAGAACTCCCCGGCTGCCTCCAAAGGCCAGTTTGCCAACACTCCCGCCCGCTGTTCCCGCCAGGCACGCACAATGCTCCCAAGCCCGTGAGAAAAGCGCTTCGGGGTGGTGCTCTCCTCGGGCCCTTGCCCCTGAGCCTGGGGGCCAGGCAGTTGGTCAACACTCCCAGACCAAGGCAGAACCACATGCACACGTCTGTTCCTGACCCCTGCACCGGCAGAGAGCTCGGGGGAGCCAGAGTCTGTCAGGCAGCTGCTGGGCTGGCCGCCTGTGTGGGAAGGGGCAGAGCCGACCTAGGGGCAAGTTGGGCCTCTTCCTCTCCCTGCTGCCCTGAGGCTGCTGGGCCAAATAGGTCTTGGGCATCCAGCCCCTTGCTGGTCCCTTCACTCTGACGAGGCCCTCTGAACTCTAGCACCTTGCAGTGTGGAGACAGCCCCTTCCAGCAACATCCTCTCCAAGGAGGCCTCAACCGAGGCCTAGGCCCAGGGGAAAGGCACCAGCGGGGATGAGCCTGGGGAGGCGCCCGGGCTTGTCTGGACCCAGTCCCCGCAGCCTGCCCCTTGGTGGGGCAGTACCCCCGGAGGCCAGGAAGATCTGGGCAAGGCTGGCCAGGGGCAGGGGCCCTGCTGGGTCCTCCCCATGGCCTGTGGGGCCTCTGAGCACAACCGGCCCTCTCCCACTGGAAGACCTCCCCGGCTGCCTCCAAAGGCCAGTTTGCCAACACTCCTGCCCGCTCTTCCCGCCAGGCACGCACAATGCTCCCAAGCCCGGGAGAAAAGCGCTTCGGGGTGGTGCTCTCTCCGGGCCCTTGCCCCTGAGCCTGTGGGCAAGGCAGGGGGAACACACTCCCAGACCAAGGCAGAAACACATGCACACGTCTGGTCCTGTCCCCTGCACCGGCAGAGAGCTCGGGGGAGCCAGAGTCTCTCAGGCAGGTGCTGGGCTGGCCGCCTGTGTGGGAAGGGGCAGAGCCGACCTAGGGGCAAGTTGGGACTCTTGCTCTCCCTGCTGCCCTGAGGCTGCAGGGCCAAAGACGTCTTGGGCATCCAGCCCCTTACTGGTCCCTTCCCTCTGACGAGGCTCTCTGAGCTCCAGCACCTTGCAGTGTGGAGACAGCCCCTGCCAGCAATCTCCTCTCCAAGGAGGCCTCAACCGAGGCCTAGGCCCAGGGGAAAGGCACCAGCGGGGTTGAGCCAGGGGAGGCGCCCGGGCATGTCTGGACCCTGTCCCCGCAGCCTGCCCCTTGGTGGGGCAGTACCCCCGGAGGCCAGGAAGGTCTGGGCAAGGCTGGCCAGGGGCAGGGGCCCTGCTGGGTCCTGCCCCTGGCCTGTGGGGCCTCTGAGCACAACCGGCCCTCTCCCACTGGAAGACCTCCCCGGCTGCCTCCAAAGTCCTGTTTGCAAGCACTCCCGCCCACTGTTCCCGCCAGGCGAGCACAATGCTCCCAAGCCCGGGAGAAAAGCGCTTCGGGGTGGTGGTCTCTCCGGGCCCTTGCCCCTGAGCCTGGGGGCCAGGCAGGGGATCCACAGTCCCAGGCCAAGGCGCAACAACATGCACACGTCTGTTCCTGCCCCCTCCACCGGCAGAGAGCTGGGGGGAGCCAGAGTCTGTCAGGCAGCTGCTGGGCTGGCCGCCTGTGTGGGAAGGGGCAGAGCCGACCTAGGGGCAAGTTGGGCCTCTTGCTCTCCCTGCTGCCCTGAGGCTGCTGGGCCAAAGAGGTCTTGGGCATCCAGCCCCTTGCTTGTCCCTTCCCTCTGACGAGGCCCTCTGAGCTCCAGCACCTTGCAGTGTGGAGACAGCCCCTGCCAGCAACCTCCTCTCCAAGGAGGCCTCAACCGAGGCCTAGGCACAGGGGAAAGGCACCAGCGGGGATGAGCCAGTGGAGGCGCACGGGCATATCAGGACCCAGTCCCTGCAGCCTGCCCCTTGGTGGGGCAGTACCCCCGGAGGCCAGGAAGGTCTGGGCAAGGCTGGCCAGGGGCAGTGTCCCTGCTGGGTCCTGCCCCTGGCCTGTGGGGCCTCTGAGCACAACCGGCCCTCTCCCACTGGAAGACCTCCCCGGCTGCCTCCAAAGGCGGGTTTGCCAACACTCCCGCCCGCTGTTCCCGCCAGGCACGCACAACGCTCCCAAGGCCAGGAGAAAAGCGCTTCGGGGTGTTGCTCTCTCCGGGCCCTTGCCCCTGAGCCTGGGGTCCAGGCAGTGGGTCCACACTCCCAGACCAAGGCAGAACCACATGCACACGTCTGTTCCTGACCCCTGCACCGGCAGAGAGCTCGGGGGAGCCAGAGTCTGTCAGGCAGCTGCTGGGTTGGCTGCCTGTGTGGGAAGGGGCAGAGCCGACCTAGGGGCAAGTTGGGCCTCTTGCTCTCCCTGCTGCCCTGAGGCTGCTGGGCCAAAGAGGTCTTGGGCATCCAGCCCCTTGCTGGTCCCTTCCCGCTGACGAGGCCCTCTGAGCTCCAGCACCTTGCAGTGTGGAGACAGCCCCTGCCAGCAACCTCCTCTCCAAGGAGGCCTCAACCGAGGCCTAGGCCCAGGGGAAAGGCACCAGCGGGGATGAGCCTGGGGAGGCGCCCGGGCATGTCTGGACCCAGGCCCCGCAGCCTGCCCCTTGGTGGGGCAGTACCCCCGGAGGCCAGGAAGGTCTGGGCAAGGCTGGCCTGGGGCAGGGGCCCTGCTGCGTCCTGCCCCTGGCCTGTGGGGCCTCTGAGCACAAACGGCCCTCTCCCACTGGAAGACCTCCCCGGCTGCCTCCAAGGCCGGTTTGCAAGCGCTCCCGCCCACTGTTCCCAGCAGGCGTGCACAATGCTCCCAAGCCCGGGGGAAAAGCGCTTCGGGGTGGTGCTCTCCTCGGGCCCTTTCCCCTGAGCCTGGGGGCCAGGGAGTTGGAACACACTCCCAGGCCAAGGCAGAACGACATGCACACGTCTGTTCCTGCCCCCTACACCGGCAGAGAGCTCGGGGGAGCCAGAGACTGCCAGGCTGCTACTGGGCTGGCTGCCTGTGTGGGACGGGGCAGAGCCGACCTAGGGGCAAGTTGGGCCTCTTGCTCTCCCTGCTGCCCTGAGGCTGCTGGGTCAAAGAGGTCTTAGGCATCCAGCCCTTTGCTGGTCCCTTCCCTCTGACGAGGCCCTCTGAGCTCCAGCACCTTGCAGTGTGGAGACAGCCCCTGGCAGCAACCTCCTCTCCAAAGAGGCCTCAACCGAGGCCTACGCCCAGGGGAAAAGCACCAGCGGGGATGATCCTGGGGAGGCGCACGGACATGTCTGGACCCAGTCCCCGCAGCCTGCCCCTTGGTGGGGCAGTACCCCCGGAGGCCAGGAAGGTCTGGGCAAGGCTGGCCAGGGGCAGGGTCCCTGCTGGGTCCTGCCCCTGGCCTGTGAGGCCTCTGAGCACAACCGGCCCTCTCCCACTGGAAGACCTCCCCAGCTGCCTCCAAAGTCCTGTTTGCAAACACTCCCGCCCGCTGTTCACGCCAGGCTCGCACAATGCTCCCAAGCCCGGGAGAAAAGCGCTTCGGGGTGGTGCTCTCTCCGGGCCCTTGCCCCTGAGCCTGGGGGCCAGTCAGTGGGTCCACACTCCCAGACCAAGGCAGAACCACATGCACACGTCTGTTCCTGACCCCTGCACCGGCAGAGAGCTCGGGGGAGCCAGAGTCTGTCAGGCAGCTGCTGGGCTGGCCGCCTGTGTGGGAAGGGGCAGAGCCGACCTAGGGGCAAGTTGGGCCTCTTGCTCTCCCTGCTGCCCTGAGGCTGCTGGGCCAAAGAGGTCTTGGGCATCCAGCCCCTTGCTGGTCCCTTCCCTCTGACGAGGCCCTCTGAGCTCCAGCACCTTGCAGTGTGGAGACAGCCCCTGCCAGCAATCTCCTCTCCAATGAGGCCTCAACCGAGGCCTAGGCCCAGGGGAAAGGCACCAGCGGGGATGAGCCTGGGGAGGCGCCCGGGCATGTCTGGACCCAGTCCCCGCAGCCTGCCCCTTGGTGGGGCAGTACCCCTGGAGGCCAGGAAGGTCTGGGCAAGGCTGACCAGGGGCAGGGGACCTGCTGGGTCCTGCCCCTGGCCTGTGGGGCCTCTGAGCACAACCGGGCCTCTCCCACTGGAAGACCTCCCCGGCTGCCTCCAAAGGCCGTTTTGCACGCACTCCCGCCCACTCTTCCCACCAAGCGCGCACAATGCTCCCAAGCCCGGGAGAAAAGCGCTTCGGGGTGGTGCTCTCTCCGGGCCCTTGCCCCTGAGACTGGGGTCCAGGCAGGGGGTCCACACTCCCAGGCCAAGGCAGAACCACATGCACACGTCTGTTCCTGACCCCTGCACCGGCAGAGAGCTCGGGGGAGCCAGAGTCTGTCAGGCAGCTGCTGGGCTGGCCGCCTTTGTGGGAAGGGGCAGAGCCGACCTAGGGGCAAGTAGGGCCTCTTGCTCTCCCTGCTGCCCTGAGGCTGCTGGGCCAAAGAGGTCTTGGGCATCCAGCCCTTTGCTTGTCCCTTCCCTCTGACGAGGCCCTCTGAGCTCCAGCACCTTGCAGTGTGGAGACAGCCCCTGCCAGCAACCTCCTCTCCAAGGAGGCCTCAACCGAGACCTAGGACCAGGGGAAAGGCACCAGCGGGGATGAGCCTGGGGAGGCGCCCAGGCATGTCTGGACCCAGTCCCCGCAGCCTGCCCCTTGGTGGGGCAGTACCCACGGAGGCCAGGAAGGTCTGGGAAAGGCTGGCCAGGGGCAGGGGACCTGCTGGGTCCTGCCCCTGGCCTGTGGGGCCTCTGAGCACAACCGGCCCTCTCCCACTGGAAGACCTGCCCGGCTGCCTCCAAAGTCCTGTTTGCCAACACTCCCACCCGCTGTTCACGCCAGACTTGCACAATGCTCCCAAGCCCGGGAGAAATGCGCTTCGGGGTGGTGCTCTCTCCGGGCCCTTGCCCCTGAGCCTGGGGGCAAGGCATGGGGAACACACTCCCAGGCCAAGGCAGAACCACATGCCCACGTCTGTTCCTGTCCCCTGCACCGGCAGAGAGCTTGGGGTAGCCAGAGTCTGTCAGGCAGCTGCTGGGTTGGCCACCTGTGTGGGAAGGGGCAGAGCCGCCCTAGGGGCAAGTTGGGCCTCTTGCTCTCCCTGCTGCCCTGAGGCTGCTGGGCCAAAGACGTCTTGGGCATCCAGCCCCTTACTGGTCCCTTCCCTCTGACGAGGCCCTCTGAGCTCCAGCACCTTGCAGTGTGGAGACAGCCCCTGCCAGCAACCTCCTCTCCAAGGAGGCCTCAACCGAGGCCTAGGCCCAGGGGAAAGGCACCAGCGGGGATGAGCCTGGGGAGGCGCCCGAGCATGTCTGGACCCAGTCCCCGCAGCCTGCCCCTTGGTGGGGCAGTACCCCCGGAGGCCAGGAAGGTCTGGGAAAGGCTGGCCAGGGGCAGGGGACCTGCTGGGTCCTGCCCCTGGCCTGTGGGGCCTCTGAGCACAACCGGCCCTCTCCCACTGGAAGACCTCCCCGGCTGCCTCCAAAGGCCGGTTTGCAAGCGCTCCCGGCCACTGTTACCAGCAGGCGGGCACAATGCTCCTAAGCCCGGAAGAAAAGCGCTTCAGGGTGGTGCTCTCTCTGGGCCCTTGCCCCTGAGCGTGGGGGCAAGGCAGGGTGTCCACACTCCCAGGCCAAGGCAGAACCACATGCACACGTCTGACCTGCCCCCTGCACCGGCAGAGAGCTCGGGGGAGCCAGAGTCTGTCAGGCAGCTGCTGGGCTGGCCGCCTCTGTGGGAAGTGGCAGAGCCGACCTAGGGGCAAGTTGGGCCTCTTGCTCTCCCTGCTGCCCTGAGGCTGCTGGGCCAAAGAGGTCTTGGGCATCCAGCCCCTTGCTGGTCCCTTCCCTCTGACGAGGCCCTCTGAGCTCCAGCACCTTGCAGTGTGGAGACAGCCCCTGCCAGCAACCTCCTCTCCAAGGAGGCCTCAACCGAGGCCTAGGCCCAGGGGAAAGGCACCAGCGGGGATGAGCCTGGGGAGGCGCCCGGGCATGTCTGGACCCAGTCCCCGCAGCCTGCCCCTTGGTGGGGCAGTACCCCCGGAGGCCAGGAAGGTCTGGGCAAGGCTGGCCAGGGGCAGGGGCCCTGCTGGGTCCTGCCCCTGGCCTGTGGGGCCTCTGAGCACAACCGGCCCTCTCCCACTGGAAGAACTCCCCGGCTGCCTCCAAAGGCCAGTTTGCCAACACTCCCGCCCGCTGTTCCCGCCAGGCACGCACAATGCTCCCAAGCCCAGGAGAAAAGCGCTTCGGGGTGGTGCTCTCCTCGGGCCCTTGCCCCTGAGCCTGGGGGCCAGGCAGTTGGTCCACACTCCCAGACCAAGGCAGAACCACATGCACACGTCTGTTCCTGACCCCTGCACCGGCAGATAGCTCGGGGGAGCCAGAGTCTGTCAGGCAGCTGCTGGGCTGGCCGCCTGTGTGGGAAGGGGCAGAGCCGACCTAGGGGCAAGTTGGGCCTCTTCCTCTCCCTGCTGCCCTGAGGCTGCTGGGCCAAAGAGGTCTTGGGCATCCAGCCCCTTGCTGGTCCCTTCCCTCTGACGAGGCCCTCTGAGCTTCAGCACCTTGCAGTGTGGAGACAGCCCCTGCCAGCAACATCCTCTCCAAGGAGGCCTCAACCGAGGCCTAGGCCCAGGGGAAAGGCACCAGCGGGGATGAGCCTGGGGAGGCGCCCGGGCATGTCTGGACCCAGTCCCCGCAGCCTGCCCCTTGGTGGGGCAGTACCCCCGGAGGCCAGGAAGATCTGGGCAAGGCTGGCCAGGGGCAGGGGCCCTGCTGGGTCCTCCCCATGGCCTGTGGGGCCTCTGAGCACAGCCGGCCCTCTCCCACGGGAAGACCTCCCCGGCTGCCTCCAAAGGCCAGTTTGCCAACACTCCTGCCCGCTCTTCCCGCCAGGCACGCACAATGCTCCCAAGCCCGGGAGAAAAGCGCTTCGGGGTGGTGGTCTCTCCGGGCCCTTGCCCCTGAACCTGGGGGCCAGGCAGGGGATCCATAGTCCCAGGCCAAGGCACAACAACATGCACACGTCTGTTCCTGCCCCCTCCACCGGCAGAGAGCTCGTGGGAGCCAGAGTCTGTCAGGCAGCTGCTGGGCTGGCCGCCTGTGTGGGAAGGGGCAGAGCCGACCTAGGGGCAAGTTGGGCCTCTTGCTCTCCCTGCTGCCCTGAGGCTGCTGGGCCAAAGAGGTCTTGGGCATCCAGCCCCTTGCTGGTCCCTTCCCTCTGACGAGGCCCTCTGAGCTCCAGCACCTTGCAGTGTGGAGACAGCCCCTGCCAGCAACCTCCTCTCCAAGGAGGCCTCAACCTAGGCCTAGGCCCAGGGGAAAGGCACCAGCGGGGATGAGCCAGTGGAGGCGCACGGGCATATCAGGACCCAGTCCCCGCAGCCTGCCCCTTGGTGGGGCAGTACCCCCGGAGGCCAGGAAGGTCTGGGCAAGGCTGGCCAGGGGCAGGGTCCCTGCTGGGTCCTGCCCCTGGCCTGTGGGGCCTCTGAGCACAACCGGCCCTCTCCCACTGGAAGACCTCCCCGGCTGCCTCCAAAGGCGGGTTTGCCAACACTCCCGCCCGCTGTTCCCGCCAGGCACGCACAACGCTCCCAAGGCCAGGAGAAAAGCGCTTCGGGGTGTTGCTCTCTCCGGGCCCTTGCCCCTGAGCCTGGGGTCCAGGCAGTGGGTCCACACTCCCAGACCAAGGCAGAACCACATGCACACGTCTGTTCCTGACCCCTGCACCGGCAGAGAGCTCGGGGGAGCCAGAGTCTGTCAGGCAGCTGCTGGGTTGGCTGCCTGTGTGGGAAGGGGCAGAGCCGACCTAGGGGCAAGTTGGGCCTCTTGCTCTCCCTGCTGCCCTGAGGCTGCTGGGCCAAAGAGGTCTTGGGCATCCAGCCCCTTGCTGGTCCCTTCCCTCTGACGAGGCCCTCTGAGCTCCAGCACCTTGCAGTGTGGAGACAGCCCCTGCCAGCAACATCCTCTCCAAGGAGGCATCAACCGAGGCCTATGCCCAGGGGAAAGGCACCAGCGGGGATGAGCCTGGGGAGGCGCCCAGGCATGTCTGGACCCAGTCCCCGCAGCCTGCCCCTTGGTGGGGCAGTACCCCCGGAGGCCAGGAAGGTCTGGGCAAGGCTGGCCAGGGGCAGGGGCCCTGCTGGGTCCTGCCCCTGGCCTGTGGGGCCTCTGAGCACAACCGGCCCTCTCCCACTGGAAACACTCCCCGGCTGACTCCAAAGGCCAGTTTGCCAACACTCCCGCCCGCTGTTCCCGCCAGGCACGCACAATGCTCCCAAGCCCGGGAGAAAAGCACTTCGGGGTGGTGCTCTCCTCGGGCCCTTGCCCCTGAGCCTGGGGGCCAGGCAGTTGGTCCACACTCCCAGACCAAGGCAGAACCACATGAACACGTCTGTTCCTGACCCCTGCACCGGCAGAGAGCTCGGGGGAGCCAGAGTCTGTCAGGCAGCTGCTGGGCTGGCCGCCTGTGTGGGAAGGGGCAGAGCCGACCTAGGGGCAAGTTGGGCCTCTTGCTCTCCCTGCTGCCCTGAGGCTGCTGGGCCAAAGAGGTCTTGGGCATCCAGCCCCTTGCTGGTCCCTTCCCTCTGACGAGGCCCTCTGAGCTCTAGCACCTTGCAGTGTGGAGACAGCCCCTGCCAGCAACATCCTATCCAAGGAGGCCTCAACCGAGGCCTAGGCCCAGGGGAAAGGCACCAGCGGGGATGAGCCTGGGGAGGCGCCCGGGCATGTCTGGACCCAGTCCCCGCAGCCTGCCCCTTGGTGGGGCAGTACCCCCGGAGGCCAGGAAGATCTGGGCAAGGCTGGCCAGGGGCAGGGGCCCTGCTGGGTCCTCCCCATGGCCTGTGGGGCCTCTGAGCACAACCGGCCCTCTCCCACTGGAAGACCTCCCCGGCTGCCTCCAAAGGCCAGTTTGCCAACACTCCTGCCCGCTCTTCCCGCCAGGCACGCACAATGCTCCCAAGCCCGGGAGAAAAGCGCTTCGGGGTGGTGCTCTCTCCGGGCCCTTGCCCCTGAGCCTGTGGGCAAGGCAGGGGGAACACACTCCCAGACCAAGGCAGAAACACATGCACACGTCTGGTCCTGTCCCCTGCACCGGCAGAGAGCTCGGGGGAGCCAGAGTCTCTCAGGCAGGTGCTGGGCTGGCCGCCTGTGTGGGAAGGGGCAGAGCCGACCTAGGGGCAAGTTGGGCCTCTTGCTCTCCCTGCTGCCCTGAGGCTGCAGGGCCAAAGACGTCTTGGGCATCCAGCCCCTTACTGGTCCCTTCCCTCTGACGAGGCCCTCTGAGCTCCAGCACCTTGCAGTGTGGAGACAGCCCCTGCCAGCAATCTCCTCTCCAAGGAGGCCTCAACCGAGGCCTAGGCCCAGGGGAAAGGCACCAGCGGGGTTGAGCCAGGGAAGGCGCCCGGGCATGTCTGGACCCTGTCCCCGCAGCCTGCCCCTTGGTGGGGCAGTACCCCCGGAGGCCAGGAAGGTCTGGGCAAGGCTGGCCAGGGGCAGGGGCCCTGCTGGGTCCTGCCCCTGGCCTGTGGGGCCTCTGAGCACAACCGGCCCTCTCCCACTGGAAGACCTCCCCGGCTGCCTCCAAAGGCCGGTTTGGAAGCACTCCCGCCCACTGTTCCCGCCAGGCGCGCACAATGCTCCCAAGCCCGGGAGAAAAGCGCTTCGGGGTGGTGGTCTCTCCGGGCCCTTGCCCCTGAGCCTGGGGGCCAGGCAGGGGATCCACAGTCCGAGGCCAAGGCACAACAACATGCACACGTCTGTTCCTGACCCCTGCACCGGCAGAGAGCTCGGGGGAGCCAGAGTCTGTCAGGCAGCTGCTGGGCTGGCCGCCTTTGTGGGAAGGGGCAGAGCCGACCTAGGGGCAAGTAGGGCCTCTTGCTCTCCTTGCTGCCCTGAGGCTGCTGGGCCAAAGAGGTCTTGGGCATCCAGCCCTTTGCTTGTCCCTTCCCTCTGACGAGGCCCTCTGAGCTCCAGCACCTTGCAGTGTGGAGACAGCCCCTGCCAGCAACCTCCTCTCCAAGGAGGCCTCAACCGAGACCTAGGACCAGGGGAAAGGCACCAGCGGGGATGAGCCTGGGGAGGCGCCCAGGCATGTCTGGACCCAGTCCCCGCAGCCTGCCTCTTGGTGGGGCAGTACCCACGGAGGCCAGGAAGGTCTGGGAAAGGCTGGCCAGGGGCAGGGGACCTGCTGGGTCCTGCCCCTGGCCTGTGGGGCCTCTGAGCACAACCGGCCCTCTCCCACTGGAAGACCTCCCCGGCTGCCTCCAAAGTCCTGTTTGCCAACACTCCCACCCGCTGTTCACGCCAGACTTGCACAATGCTCCCAAGCCCGGGAGAAAAGCGCTTCGGGGTGGTGCTCTCTCCGGGCCCTTGCCCCTGAGCCTGGGGGAAAGGCATGGGGAACACACTCCCAGGCCAAGGCAGAACCACATGCCCACGTCTGTTCCTGTCCCCTGCAACGGCAGAGAGCTTGGGGTAGCCAGAGTCTGTCAGGCAGCTGCTGGGTTGGCCGCCTGTGTGGGAAGGGGCAGAGCCGCCCTAGGGGCAAGTTGGGCCTCTTGCTCTCCCTGCTGCCCTGAGGCTGCTGGGCCAAAGACGTCTTGGGCATCCAGCCCCTTACTGGTCCCTTCCCTCTGACGAGGCCCTCTGAGCTCCAGCACCTTGCAGTGTGGAGACAGCCCCTGCCAGCAACCTCCTCTCCAAGGAGGCCTCAACCGAGGCCTAGGCCCAGGGGAAAGGCACCAGCGGGGATGAGCCTGGGGAGGCGCCCGAGCATGTCTGGACCCAGTCCCCGCAGCCTGCCCCTTGGTGGGGCAGTACCCCCGGAGGCCAGGAAGGTCTGGGAAAGGCTGGCCAGGGGCAGGGGCCCTGCTGGGTCCTGCCCCTGGCCTGTGGGGCCTCTGAGCACAACCGGCCCTCTCCCACTGGAAGAACTCCCCGGCTGCCTCCAAAGGCCAGTTTGCCAACACTCCCGCCCGCTGTTCCCGCCAGGCACGCACAATGCTCCCAAGCCCGAGAGAAAAGCGCTTCGGGGTGGTGCTCTCCTCGGGCCCTTGCCCCTGAGCCTGGGGGCCAGGCAGTTGGTCCACACTCCCAGACCAAGGCAGAACCACATGCACACGTCTGTTCCTGACCCCTGCACCGGCAGATATCTCGGGGGAGCCAGAGTCTGTCAGGCAGCTGCTGGGCTGGCCGCCTGTGTGGGAAGGGGCAGAGCCGACCTAGGGGCAAGTTGGGCCTCTTCCTCTCCCTGCTGCCCTGAGGCTGCTGGGCCAAAGAGGTCTTGGGCATCCAGCCCCTTGCTGGTCCCTTCCCTCTGACGAGGCCCTCTGAGCTTCAGCACCTTGCAGTGTGGAGACAGCCCCTGCCAGCAACATCCTCTCCAAGGAGGCCTCAACCGAGGCCTAGGCCCAGGGGAAAGGCACCAGCGGGGATGAGCCTGGGGAGGCGCCCGGGCATGTCTGGACCCAGTCCCCGCAGCCTGCCCCTTGGTGGGGCAGTACCCCCGGAGGCCAGGAAGATCTGGGCAAGGCTGGCCAGGGGCAGGGGCCCTGCTGGGTCCTCCCCATGGCCTGTGGGGCCTCTGAGCACAACCGGCCCTCTCCCACTGGAAGACCTCCCCGGCTGCCTCCAAAGGCCAGTTTGCCAACACTCCTGCCCGCTCTTCCCGCCAGGCACGCACAATGCTCCCAAGCCCGGGAGAAAAGCGCTTCGGGGTGGTGGTCTCTCCGGGCCCTTGCCCCTGAGCCTGGGGGCCAGGCAGGGGATCCACAGTCCCAGGCCAAGGCACAACAACATGCACACGTCTGTTCCTGCCCCCTCCACCGGCAGAGAGCTGGGGGGAGCCAGAGTCTGTCAGGCAGCTGCTGGGCTGGCCGCCTGTGTGGAAAGGGGCAGAGCCGACCTAGGGGCAAGTTGGGCCTCTTGCTCTCCCTGCTGCCCTGAGGCTGCTGGGCCAAAGAGGTCTTGGGCATCCAGCCCCTTGCTGGTCCCTTCCCTCTGACGAGGCCCTCTGAGCTCCAGCACCTTGCAGTGTGGAGACAGCCCCTGCCAGCAACCTCCTCTCCAAGGAGGCCTCAACCTAGGCCTAGGCCCAGGGCAAAGGCACCAGCGGGGATGAGCCAGTGGAGGCGCACGGGCATATCAGGACCCAGTCCCCGCAGCCTGCCCCTTGGTGGGGCAGTACCCCCGGAGGCCAGGAAGGTCTGGGCAAGGCTGGCCAGGGGCAGGGTCCCTGCTGGGTCCTGCCCCTGGCCTGTGGGGCCTCTGAGCACAACCGGCCCTCTCCCACTGGAAGACCTCCCCGGCTGCCTCCAAAGGCGGGTTTGCCAACACTCCCGCCCGCTGTTCCCGCCAGGCACGCACAACGCTCCCAAGGCCAGGAGAAAAGCGCTTCGGGGTGTTGCTCTCTCCGGGCCCTTGCCCCTGAGCCTGGGGTCCAGGCAGTGGGTCCACACTCCCAGACCAAGGCAGAACCACATGCACACGTCTGTTCCTGACCCCTGCACCGGCAGAGAGCTCGGGGGAGCCAGAGTCTGTCAGGCAGCTGCTGGGTTGGCTGCCTGTGTGGGAAGGGGCAGAGCCGACCTAGGGGCAAGTTGGGCCTCTTGCTCTCCCTGCTGCCCTGAGGCTGCTGGGCCAAAGAGGTCTTGGGCATCCAGCCCCTTGCTGGTCCCTTCCCTCTGACGAGGCCCTCTGAGCTCCAGCACCTTGCAGTGTGGAGCCAGCCCCTGCCAGCAACCTCCTCTCCAAGGAGGCATCAACCGAGGCCTATGCCCAGGGGAAAGGCACCAGCGGGGATGAGCCTGGGGAGGCGCCCAGGCATGTCTGGACCCAGTCCCCGCAGCCTGCCCCTTGGTGGGGCAGTACCCCCGGAGGCCAGGAAGGTCTGGGCAAGGCTGGCCAGGGGCAGGGGCCCTGCTGGGTCCTGCCCCTGGCCTGTGGGGCCTCTGAGCACAACCGGCCCTCTCCCACTGGAAGAACTCCCCGGCTGACTCCAAAGGCCAGTTTGCCAACACTCCCGCCCGCTGTTCCCGCCAGGCACGCACAATGCTCCCATGCCCGGGAGAAAAGCACTTCGGGGTGGTGCTCTCCTCTGGCCCTTGCCCCTGAGCCTGGGGGCCAGGCAGTTGGTCCACACTCCCAGACCAAGGCAGAACCACATGCACACGTCTGTTCCTGACCCCTGCACCGGCAGAGAGCTCGGGGGAGCCAGAGTCTGTCAGGCAGCTGCTGGGCTGGCCGCCTGTGTGGGAAGGGGCAGAGCCGACCTAGGGGCAAGTTGGGCCTCTTGCTCTCCCTGCTGCCCTGAGGCTGCTGGGCCAAAGAGGTCTTGGGCATCCAGCCCCTTGCTGGTCCCTTCCCTCTGACGAGGCCCTCTGAGCTCTAGCACCTTGCAGTGTGGAGACAGCCCCTGCCAGCAACATCCTATCCAAGGAGGCCTCAACCGAGGCCTAGGCCCAGGGGAAAGGCACCAGCGGGGATGAGCCTGGGGAGGCGCCCGGGCATGTCTGGACCCAGTCCCCGCAGCCTGCCCCTTGGTGGGGCAGTACCCCCGGAGGCCAGGAAGATCTGGGCAAGGCTGGCCAGGGGCAGGGGCCCTGCTGGGTCCTCCCCATGGCCTGTGGGGCCTCTGAGCACAACCGGCCCTCTCCCACTGGAAGACCTCCCCGGCTGCCTCCAAAGGCCAGTTTGCCAACACTCCTGCCCGCTCTTCCCGCCAGGCACGCACAATGCTCCCAAGCCCGGGAGAAAAGCGCTTCGGGGTGGTGCTCTCTCCGGGCCCTTGCCCCTGAGCCTGTGGGCAAGGCAGGGGGAACACACTCCCAGACCAAGGCAGAAACACATGCACACGTCTGGTCCTGTCCCCTGCACCGGCAGAGAGCTCGGGGGAGCCAGAGTCTCTCAGGCAGGTGCTGGGCTGGCCGCCTGTGTGGGAAGGGGCAGAGCCGACCTAGGGGCAAGTTGGGCCTCTTGCTCTCCCTGCTGCCCTGAGGCTGCAGGGCCAAAGACGTCTTGGGCATCCAGCCCCTTACTGGTCCCTTCCCTCTGACGAGGCCCTCTGAGCTCCAGCACCTTGCAGTGTGGAGACAGCCCCTGCCAGCAATCTCCTCTCCAAGGAGGCCTCAACCGAGGCCTAGGCCCAGGGGAAAGGCACCAGCGGGGTTGAGCCAAGGGAGGCGCCCGGGCATGTCTGGACCCTGTCCCCGCAGCCTGCCCCTTGGTGGGGCAGTACCCCCGGAGGCCAGGAAGGTCTGGGCAAGGCTGGCCAGGGGCAGGGGCCCTGCTGGGTCCTGCCCCTGGCCTGTGGGGCCTCTGAGCACAACCGGCCCTCTCCCACTGGAAGACCTCCCCGGCTGCCTCCAAAGGCCGGTTTGGAAGCACTCCCGCCCACTGTTCCCGCCAGGCGCGCACAATGCTCCCAAGCCCGGGAGAAAAGCGCTTCGGGGTGGTGGTCTCTCCGGGCCCTTGCCCCTGAGCCTGGGGGCCAGGCAGGGGATCCACAGTCCCAGGCCAAGGCACAACAACATGCACACGTCTGTTCCTGCCCACTCCACCGGCAGAGAGCTGGGGGGAGCCAGAGTCTGTCAGGCAGCTGCTGGGCTGGCCGCCTGTGTGGGAAGGGGCAGAGCCGACCTAGGGGCAAGTTGGGCCTCTTGCTCTCCCTGCTGCCCTGAGGCTGCTGGGCCAAAGACGTCTTGGGCATCCAGCCCCATGCTGGTCCCTTCCCTCTGACGAGGCCCTCTGAGCTCCAGCACCTTGCAGTGTGGAGACAGCCCCTGCCAGCAACCTCCTCTCCAAGGAGGCCTCAACCGAGGCCTAGGCACAGGGGAAAGGCACCAGCGGGGATGAGCCAGGGGAGGCGCCCGGGCATGTCTGGACCCAGTCCCCGCAGCCTGCCCCTTGGTGGGGCAGTACCCCCGGAGGCCAGGAAGGTCTGGGCAAGGCTGGCCAGGGGCAGGGGCCCTGCTGGGTCCTGCCCCTGGCCTGTGGGGCCTCTGAGCACAACCGGCCCTCTCCCACTGGAAGACCTCCCCGGCTGCCTCCAAAGGCGGGTTTGCCAACACTCCCGCCCGCTGTTCCGCCAGGCACGCACAACACTCCCAAGGCCAGGAGAAAAGCGCTTCGGGGTGTTGCTCTCTCCGGGCCCTTGCCCCTGAGCCTGGGGTCCAGGCAGTGGGTCCACACTCCCAGACCAAGGCAGAACTACATGCACACGTCTGTTCCTGACCCCTGCACCGGCAGAGAGCTCGGGGGAGCCAGAGTCTGTCAGGCAGCTGCTGGGTTGGCTGCCTGTGTGGGAAGGGGCAGAGCCGACCTAGGGGCAAGTTGGGCCTCTTGCTCTCCCTGCTGCCCTGAGGCTGCTGGGCCAAAGAGGTCTTGGGCATCCAGCCCCTTGCTGGTCCCTTCCCGCTGACGAGGCCCTCTGAGCTCCAGCACCTTGCAGTGTGGAGACAGCCCCTGCCAGCAACCTCCTCTCCAAGGAGGCATCAACCGAGGCCTATGCCCAGGGGAAAGGCACCAGCGGGGATGAGCCTGGGGAGGCGCCCAGGCATGTCTGGACCCAGTCCCCGCAGCCTGCCCCTTGGTGGGGCAGTACCCCCGGAGGCCAAGAAGGTCTGGGCAAGGCTGGCCAGGGGCAGGGGACCTCCTGGGTCCTGCCCCTGGCCTGTGAGGCCTCTGAGCACAACCGGCCCTCTCCCTCTGGAAGACCTCCACGGCTGCCTCCAAAGTCCTGTTTGCAAACACTCCCGCCCGCTGTTCACGCCAGGCTCGCACAATGCTCCCAAGCCCGTGAGGAAAGCGCTTCGGGGTGGTGCTCTCTCCGGGCCCTTGCCCCTGAGCCTGGGGGCAAGGCAGGGGGAACACACTCCCAGGCCAAGGCAGAACCACATGCCCACGTCTGTTCCTGTCCCCTTCACCGGCAGAGAGCTTGGGGGAGCCAGAGTCTGTCAGGCAGCTGCTGGGTTGGCCGCCTGTGTGGGAAGGGGCAGAGCCGACCTAGGGGCAAGTTGGGCCTCTTGCTCTCCCTGCTGCCCTGAGGCTGCTGGGCCAAAGAGGTCTTGGGCATCCAGCCCCTTACTGGTCCCTTCCCTCTGACGAGGCCCTCTGAGCTCCAGCACCTTGCAGTGTGGAGACAGCCCCTGCCAGCAACCTCCTCTCCAAGGAGGCCTCAACCGAGGCCTAGGCCCAGGGGAAAGGCACCAGCGGGGATGAGCCTGGGGAGGCGCCCGGGCATGTCTGGACCCAGGCCCCGCAGCCTGCCCCTTGGTGGGGCAGTACCCCCGGAGGCCAGGAAGGTCTGGGCAAGGCTGGCCAGGGGCAGGGGCCCTGCTGCGTCCTGCCCCTGGCCTGTGGGGCCTCTGAGCACAACCGGCCCTCTCCCACTGGAAGACCTCCCCGGCTGCCTCCAAAGGCCGGTTTGCAAGCGCTCCCGCCCACTGTTCCCAGCAGGCGTGCACAATGCTCCCAAGCCTGGGAGAAAAGCGCTTCAGGGTGGTGCTCTCTCCGGGCCCTTGCCCCTGAGCCTGGGGGCAAGGCAGGGTGTCCACACTCCCAGGATAAGGCAGAACCACATGCACACGTCTGATCTGCCCCCTGCACCGGCAGAGAGCTCGGGGGTGCCAGAGTCTGTCAGGCAGCTGCTGGGCTGGCCGCCTGTGTGGGAAGGGGCAGAGCCAACCTAGGGGCAAGTTGGGCCTCTTGCTCTCCCTGCTGCCCTGAGGCTGCTGGGCCAAAGAGGTCTTGGGCATCCAGCCCCTTGCTGGTCCCTTCCCTCTGACGAGGCCCTCTGAGCTCCAGCACCTTGCAGTGTGGAGACAGCCCCTGCCAGCAACCTCCTCTCCAAGGAGGCCTCAACCGAGGCCTAGGCCCAGGGGAAAGGCACCAGCGGGGATGAGCCTGGGGAGGCGCCCGGGCATGTCTGGACCCAGTCCCCGCAGCCTGCCCCTTGGTGGGGCAGTACCCCCGGAGGCCAGGAAGGTCTGGGCAAGGCTGCCAGGGGCAGGGACACTGCTGGGTCCTGCCCCTGGCCTGTGGGGCGTCTGAGCACAACCGGCACTCTCCCGCTGGAAGACCTCCCCGTCTGCCTCGAAAGGCCGGTTTGCAAGCACTCCCGCCCGCTGTTCCCGCCAGGCACGCACAATGCTCCCAAGCCCGGGAGAAAAGCGCTTCGGGGTGGTGCTCTCACCGGGCCCTTGCCCCTGAGCCTGGGGGCCAGGCAGGGGGAACACACTCCCAGGCCAGGGCAGAACGACATGCACACGTCTGTTCCGGCCCCCTACACCGGCAGAGAGCTCGGGGGAGCCAGAGACTGCCAGGCTGCTGCTGGGCTGGCCGCCTGTGTGGGACGGGGCAGAGCCGACCTAGGGGCAAGTTGGGCCTCTTGCTCTCCCTGCTGCCCTGAGGCTGCTGGGTCAAAGAGGTCTTGGGCATCCAGCCCTTTGCTGGTCCCTTCCCTCTGACGAGGCCCTCTGAGCTCCAGCGCCTTGCAGTGTGGAGACAGCCCCTGCCAGCAACCTCCTCTCCAAGGAGGCCTCAACCGAGGCCTAGGCCCAGGGGAAAGGCACCAGCGGGGATGAGCCTGGGGAGGCGCCCGGGGATGTCTGGACCCAGTCCCCGCAGCCTGCCCCTTGGTGGGGCAGTACCCCCGGAGGCCAGGAAGGTCTGGGCAAGGCTGGCCAGGGGCAGGGGCCCTGCTGGGTCCTGCCCCTGGCCTGTGGGGCCTCTGAGCACAACCGGCCCTCTCCCACTGGAAGACCTCCCCGGCTGCCTCCAAAGTCCTGTTTGCAAACACTCCCGCCCGCTGTTCACGCCAGGCTCGCACAATGCTCCCAAGCCCGGGAGAAAAGCGCATGGGGGTGGTTCTCTCTCCGGGCCCTTGCCCCTGAGCCTGGGGGCAAGGCACGGGGAACACACTCCCTGGCCAAGGCAGAACCACATGCCCACGTCTGTTCCTGTCCCCTGCACCGGCAGAGAGCTTGGGGGAGCCAGAGTCTGGCAGGCAGCTGCTGGGTTGGCTGCCTGTGTGGGAAGGGGCAGAGCCGACCTAGGGGCAAGTTGGGCCTCTTGCTCTCCCTGCTGCCCTGAGGCTGCTGGGCCAAAGACGTCTTGGGCATCCAGCCCCTTACTGGTCCCTTCCCTCTGACGAGGCCCTCTGAGCTCCAGCACCTTGCAGTGTGGAGACAGCCCCTGCCAGCAACCTCCTCTCCAAGGAGGCCTCAACCGAGGCCTAGGCCCAGGGGAAAGGCACCAGCGGGGATGAGCCAGGGGAGGCACCCGAGCATGTCTGGACCCAGTCCCCGCAGCCTGCCCCTTGGTGGGGCAGTACCCCCGGAGGCCAGGAGGTCTGGGCAAGGCTGGCCAGGGGCAGGGGCCCTGCTGCGTCCTGCCCCTGGCCTGTGGGGCCTCTGAGCACAACCGGCCCTCTCCCACTGTAAGACCTCCCCGGCTGCCTCCAAAGGCCGGTTTGCAAGCGCTCCCGCCCACTGTTCCCAGCAGGCGTGCACAATGCTCCCAAGCCCGGGAGAAAAGCGCTTCAGGGTGGTGCTCTCTCCGGGCCCTTGCCCCTGAGCCTGGGGTCAAGGCACGGTGTCCACACTCCCAGGCCAAGTCAGAACCACATGCCCACGTCTGTTCCTGCCCCCTGCACCGGCAGAGAGCTCGGGGGAGCCAGAGTCTGTCAGGCAGCTGCTGGGCTGGTCGCCTGTGTGGGAAGGGGAGAGCCGACCTAGGGGCAAGTTGGGCCTCTTGCTCTCCCTGCTGCCCTGAGGCTGCTGGGCCAAAGAGGTCTTGGGCATCCATCCCGTTGCTGGTCCCTTCCCTCTGACGAGGCCCTCTGAGCTCCAGCACCTTGCAGTGTGGAGACAGCCCCTGCCAGCAACCTCCTCTCCAAGGAGGCCTCAACCGAGGCCTAGGCCCAGGGGAAAGGCACCAGCGGGGATGAGCCTGGGGAGGCGCCCGGGCATGTCTGGGCCCATTCCCCGCAGCCTACCCCTTGATGGGGCTGTAACCCCGGAGGCAGGAAGGTCTGGGCAAGGCTGGCCAGGGGCAGGGGCCCTGGTGGGTCCTGCCCCTGGCCTGTGGGGCCTCTGAGCACAACCGGCCCTCTCCCACTGGAAGACCTCCCCGGCTGCCTCCAAAGGCCGGTTTGCAAGCACTCCCGCCCACTGTTCCCACCAAGCGTGCACAATTCTCCCAAGCCCGGGAGAAAAGCGCTTCGGGGTGCTGCTCTCTCCGGGCCCTTGCCCCTGAACCTGGGGGCCAGGCAGTTGGTCCACACTCGGAGACCAAGGCAGAACCACATGCACACGTCTGTTCCTGACCCCTGCACCGGCAGAGAGCTCGGGGGAGCCAGAGTCTGTCAGGCAGCTGCTGGGCTGGCCGCCTGTGTGGGAAGGGGCAGAGCCGACCTAGGGGCAAGTTGGGCCTCTTCCTCTCCCTGCTGCCCTGAGGCTGCTGGGCCAAAGAGGTCTTGGGCATCCAGCCCCTTGCTGGTCCCTTCCCTCTGATGAGGCCCTCTGAGCTCCAGCACCTTGCAGTGTGGAGACAGCCCCTGCCAGCAACCTCCTCTCCAAGGAGGCCTCAACCGAGGCCTAGGCCTAGGGGAAAGGCACCAGCGGGGATGAGCCTGGGGAGGCGCCCGGCCATGTCTGGACCCAGTCCCCGCAGCCTGCCCCTTGGTGGCGCAGTACCCCCGGAAGCCAGGAAGGTCTCGGCAAGGCTGCCAGGGGCAGGGACACTGCTGGGTCCTGCCCCTGGCCTGTTGGGCGTCTGAGCACAACCGACACTCTCCCGCTGGAAGACCTCCCCGTCTGCCTCCAAAAGACGGTTCGCAAGCACTCCCACCCGCTGTTCCCCCAGGCACGCACAATGCTCCCAAGCCCGGGAGAAAAGCGCTTCGGGGTGGTGCTCTCTCCGGGCCCTTGCCCCTGAGCCTGGGACCAGGCAGGGGGAACACACTCCCAGGCCAATGGAGAACGACATGCACACGTCTGTTCCTGCCCCCTACACCGGCAGAGAGCTCGGGGGAGCCAGAGACTGCCAGGCTGCGGCTGGGCTGGCTGCCTGTGTGGGACGGGGCAGAGCCGACCTAGGGGCAAGTTGGGCCTCTTGCTCTCCCTGCTGCCCTGAGGCTGCTGGGTCAAAGAGGTCTTGGGCATCCAGCCCTTTGCTGGTGCCTTCCCTCTGACGAGGCCCTCTGAGCTCCAGCACCTTGCAGTGTGGAGACAGCCCCTGCCAGCAACCTCCTCTCCAAAGAGGCCTCAACCGAGGACTACACCCAGGGGAAAGGCACCAGCGGGGATGATCCTGGGGAGGCGCACGGACATGTCTGGACCCAGTCTCCGCAGCCTGCCCCTTGGTGGGGCAGTACCCCCGGAGGCCAGGAAGGTCTGGGCAAGTCTGGCCAGGGGCAGGGGCCCTGCTGGGTCCTGCCCCTGGCCTGTGGGGCCTCTGAGCACAACCGGCCCTCTCCCACTGGAAGACCTCCCCGGCTGCCTCCAAAGTCCTGTTTGCAAACACTCCCGCCCGCTGTTCACGTCAGGCTCGCACAATGCTCCCAAGCCCGGGAGAAAAGGACTTCGGAGTGGTGCTCTCTCCGGGCCCTTGCCCCTGAGCCTGGGGGCAAGGCAGGGGGAACACACTCCCAGGCCAAGGCAGAACCACATGCCCACGTCTGTTCCTGTCCCCTGCACCGGCAGAGAGCTTGGGGGAGCCAGAGTCTGTCAGGCAGGTGCTGGGTTGGCCGCCTCTGTGGGAAGGGGCAGAGCCGACCTAGGGGCAAGTTGGGCCTCTTGCTCTCCCTGCTGCCCTGAGGCTGCTGGGCCAAAGACGTCTTGGGCATCCAGCCCCTCGCTGGTCCCTTCACTCTGACGAGGCCCTCTGAGCTCCAGCACCTTGCAGTGTGGAGACAGCCCCTGCCAGCAACCTCCTCTCCAAGGAGGCCTCAACCGAGGCCTAGGCCCAGGGGAAAGGCACCAGAGGGGATGAGCCAGGGGAGGCGCCCGAGCATGTCTGGACCCAGTTACCGCAGCCTGCCCCTTGGTGGGGCAGTACCCCCGGAGGCCAGGAAGGGCTGGGCAAGGCTGGCCAGGGGCAGGGGCCCTGCTGGGTCCTGCCCCTGGCCTGTGGGGCCTCTGAGCACAACCGGCCCTCTCCCACTGATAGACCTCCCCGGCTGCCTCCAAAGGCTGGTTTGCAAGCACTCAATCCCGCTGTTCACGCCAGCTGCGGACAATGCTCCCAAGCCCGGGAGAAAAGCATTTTGGGGTGGTGCTCACTCCGGGCTTTGGAAGACCTCCCCGGCTGCCTCCAAGGCCGGTTTGCAAGCACTTCTGCCTGCTGTTCCCGCCACCCGCGCACAATGCTCCCAAGCCCGGGAGAAAAGCGTTTCGGGGTGGTGTTCTCTCTGGACCCAAGAAAGACCTCCTGGGCTGCCCCCAAATGCCGGTTTGCAAGCACTCCCACTCACTGTTCCCGCCATCCGTGCAAATGCTCCAAGCCCAGGAGAAAAGCCCTTCAGGGTGGTGCTCTCTCCCGGCCCTTGGAAGACCTCCCCGGCTGCCTCCAAAGGCTGGATTTCAAGTACTCCCTCCCGCTGTCCCGCCAGCCGCACACAATGCTCCCAATCACGGGAGAAAAGCGCTTCGGGGTGGTGCTCTCTACGGGCCCTTGGAAGACCTCCCCGTTTGTCTCCAAAGGCCGGTTTGCAAGCACTCATGCCCGCTGTTCCCGCCAGCCGCGCACAATGCTCCCAAGCCTAGGAGAAAAGCGCTTCGGGGTGGTGCTCTCTCCCGGCCCTTGGAAGACCTCCCCGGCTGCCTCCAAAGGCCGGTTTGCAAGCACTCAATCCCGCTGTTCCCGCCAGCCGCGCACAATGCTCCCAAGCCCGGGAGAAAAGCGCTTCGGGGTGGTGCTCTCTCCCGGCCCTTGGAAGACCTCCCCGGCTACCTCCAAAGGCTGGTTTTCAAGAACTCCCTCCCGCTGACCCGCCAGCCGCACACAATGCTCCCAAGCCCGGGAGAAAAGCATTTTGAGGTGGTCTCTCTCCGGGCCCTTGGAAGACTCCCCGGCTGCCTCTAAAGGCCGGTTTGCAAGCACTCATGTCCTCTGTTCCCGACAGCCGCGAACAATGCTCCCAATTCCGTGAGAAAAGTGCTTCGGGATGGTGCTCTCTCCGGGCCCTTGGAAGACCTCCCAAGCTGCCTCCAAAGGCCGGTTTGCAAGCACTCCCGCCCGCTGTTCCCGCCAGCCTCGCACAATGCTCCCAAGCCCGGGAGAAAAGCGCTTCGGGGTGGTGTTCTCTCCGTGCCAATGGAGGACCTCCCTGGCTGCCCCCAAAGGCCGGTTTGCAAGCACTCCCACTCGCTGTTCCCGCCAGCCACGCACAATCCTCCAAAACCCCGGAGAAAAGCGCTTCGGGGTGGTGTTCTCTCCGTGCCCATGGAAGACCTCCCGGGGTGCCCCCAAAGGCAGGTTTGGAAGCACTCCCACTCGCTGTTCCCGCCATCCGCGCACAATGCTCCCAAGCCCGGGAGAAAAGCATTTTGGGGTGGTGCTCACACCGGGCCCTGGAAGACCTCCCCGGCTGCCTCCAAAGGACGGTTTTCAAGCACTCCTGCCTGCTGTTCCCACCACCCGCGCACAATGCTCCCAAGCCTGGGAGAAAAGCGCTTCGGGGTGGTGCTCTCTACAGGCCCTTGGAAGACCTCCCCGGCTGCCTCCAAAGGCCGGTTTGCAAGGACTCCTTCCTGCTGTTCCCGCCATCCGCGCACAATGCTCCCAAGCCCGGGAGAAAAGCATTTTGGGGTGGTGCTCACACCGGGCCCTGGAAGACCTCCCCGGCTGCCTCCAAAGAACGGTTTTCAAGCACTCCTGCCTGCTGTTCCCGCCACCCGCGCAAAATGCTCCGAAGCCCGGGAGAAAAGCGCTTCGGGGTGGTGCTCTCTACAGGCCCTTGGAAGACCTCCCCGGCTGCCTCCAAAGGCCGGTTTGCAAGGACTCCTTTCTGCTGTTCCCGCCAGCCACGCACAATGCTCCCAAGCCCGGGAGAAAAGCATTTTGGGGTGGTGCTCACACCGGGCCCTGGAAGTCCTCCCCGGCTGCCTCCAAAGGACGGTTTTCAAGCACTCCTGCCTGCTGTTCCCGCCACCCGCGCAGAATGCTCCCAAGCACGGGAGAAAAGCGCTTCGGGGTGGTGCTCTCTACAGGCCCTTGGAAGACCTCCCCGGCTGCCTCCAAAGGCCGGTTTGCAAGGACTCCTTCCTGCTGTTCCCGCCAGCCACGCACAATGCTCCCAAGCCCGGGAGAAAAGCATTTTGGGGTGGTGCTCACTCCGGGCCCTTGGAAGACCTCCCCGGCTGCCTCCAATGGCCAGTTTGCAAGCACTCATGTCCGCTGTTCCCACCAGCCGCGCACAATGCTCCCAAGCCCGGGAGAAAAGCTTTTTGGGGTGGTGCTCACTCCGGGCCCTGGAAGACCTCCCCGGCTGCCTCCAAAGGCCAGTTTTCAAGCACTCCTGCCTGCTGTTCCCGCCACCTGCGCACAATGCTCCCAAGCCCGGGAGAAAAGCGCTTCGGGGTGGTGCTCTCTACAGGCCCTTGGAAGACCTCCCCGGCTGCCTCCAAAGGCCGGTTTGCAAGGACTCCTTCCTGCTGTTCCCGCCAGCCACGCACAATGCTCCCAAGCCCGGGAGAGAAGCATTTTGGGGTGGTGCTCTCTACAGGCCCTTGGAAGACCTCCCCGGCTGCCTCCAGTGGCCAGTTTGCAAGCACTCATGCCCGCTGTTCCCACCAGCCGCGCACAATGCTCCCAAGCCCGGGAGAAAAGCTTTTTGGGGTGGTGCTCACACCGGGCCCTGGAAGACCTCCCCGGCTGCCTGCAAAGGCCGGTTTTCAAGCACTCCTGCCTGCTGTTCCTGCCACCCGCGCACAATACTCCCAAGCCCGGGAGAAAAGCGCTTCGGGGTGGTGCTCTCTACAGGCCCTTGGAAGACCTCCCCCGCTGCCTCCAAAGGCCGGTTTGCAAGGACTCCTTCCTGCTGTTCCCGCCAGCCACGCACAATGCTCCCAAGCCCGGGAGAAAAGTGCTTCGGGGTGGTGATCTCTCCGGGCCCTTGGAAGTCGTCCCCGGCTGCCTCCAAAGGCCGGTTTGCAAGCACTCATGCCCGTTGTTCCCACCAGCCGCGCACAATGCTCCCAAGCCCGGGAGAAAAGCATTTTGGGGTGGTGCTCACTCCGGGCCCTTGGAAGACCTCCCCGGCTGCCTCCAAAGGCTAGTTTGCAAGCAGTCCTGCCTGCTGTTCCCGCCAGCCGCGCACAATGCTCCCAAGCCCGGGAGAAAAGCGCTTCGGGGTGGTGCTCTCTCTGGGCCCTTGGAAGACGTCCCCGCCTGCCTCCAAAGGCCGGTTTGCAAGCACTCATGCCCGTTGTTCCCACCAGCCGCGCACAATGCTCCCAAGCCCGGGAGAAAAGCATTTTGGGGTGGTGCTCACTCCGGGCCCTTGGAAGACCTCCCCGGCTGCCTCCAAAGGCCAGTTTGCAAGCAGTCCTGCCTGCTGTTCCCGCCAGCCGCGCACAATGTTCCCAAGCCCGGGAGAAAAGCGCTTCGGGGTGGTGCTCTCTCCGGGCACTTTCAAGACCTCCCCGGCTGCCTCCAAAGGCCGGTTTGTAAGTACTCATTCCCGCTGCTTCCGCCAGCCACGCACAATGCTCCCAAGCCCGGGAGAAAAGCATTTTGGGGTGGTGCTCTCTCCAGGCCCTTGGAAGACCTCCCGGGCTGCCTCCAAAGGCCGGTTTGCAAGCATTCATGTCCGTTGTTCCCGACAGCCGCGCACAATGCTCCCAAGCCCGGGAGAAAAGCGCTTCGGGGTGGTGCTCTCTCCGGGCCCTTGCCCCTGAGCCTGGGGGCCAGGCAGGGGGTCCACAGTCCCAGGCCAAGGCAGAACCACATGCACACGTCTGATCTGCCCCCTGCACCGGCAGAGAGCTCGGGGGAGCCAGAGTCTGTCAGGCAGCTGCTGGGCTGGCGGCCTGTGTGGGAAGTGGCAGAGCCGACCTAGGGGCAAGTTGGGCCTCTTGCTCTCCCTGCTGCCCTGAGGCTGCTGGGCCATAGAGGTCTTGGGCATCCAGCCCCTTGCTGGTCCCTTCCCTCTGACGAGGCCCTCTGAGCTCCAGCACCTTGCAGTGTGGAGACAGCCCCTGCCAGCAACCTCCTCTCCAAGGAGGCCTCAACCGAGGCCTAGGCCCAGGGGAAAGGCACCAGCGGGGATGAGCCTGGGGAGGCGCCCGGGCATGTCTGGACCCAGTCCCCGCAGCCTGCCCCTTGGTGGGGCAGTACCCCCGGAGGCCAGGAAGGTCTGGGCAAGGCTGTCCAGGGGCAGGGGCCCTGCTGGGTCCTGCCCCTGGCCTGTGGGGCCTCTGAGCACAACCGGCCCTCTCCCACTGGAAGAACTCCCCGGCTCCCTCCAAAGGCCAGTTTGCCAACACTCCCGCCCGCTGTTCCCGCCAGGCACGCACAATGCTCCCAAGCCCGGGAGAAAAGCGCTTCGGGGTGGTGCTCTCCTCGGGCCCTTGCCCCTGAGCCTGGGGTCCAGGTAGTTGGTCCACACTCCCAGACCAAGGCAGAACCACATGCACACGTCTGTTCCTGACCCCTGCACCGGCAGAGAGTTCGGGGGAGCCAGAGTCTGTCAGGCAGCTGCTGGGCTGGCCGCCTGTGTGGGAAGGGGCAGAGCCGACCTAGGGGCAAGTTGGGCCTCTTCCTCTCCCTGCTGCCCTGAGGCTGCTGGGCCAAAGAGGTCTTGGGCATCCAGCCCCTTGCTGGTCCCTTCCCTCTGACGAGGCCCTCTGAGCTCCAGCACCTTGCAGTGTGGAGACAGCCCCTGCCAGCAACATCCTCTCCAAGGAGGCCTCAACCGAGGCCTAGGCCCAGGGGAAAGGCACCAGCGGGGATGAGCCTGGGGAGGCGCCCGGGCATGTCTGGACCCAGTCCCCGCAGCCTGCCCCTTGGTGGGGCAGTACCCCCGGAGGCCAGGAAGATCTGGGCAAGGCTGGCCAGGGGCAGGGGCCCTGCTGGGTCCTCCCCATGGCCTGTGGGGCCTCTGAGCACAACCGGCCCTCTCCCACTGGAAGACCTCCCCGGCTGCCTCCAAAGGCCGGTTTGCAAGCACTCCCGCCCACTGTTCCCGCCAGGCGCGCACAATGCTCCCAAGCCCGGGAGAAAAGCGCTTCGGGGTGGTGCTCTCTCCGGGCCCTTGCCCCTGAGCCTGTGGGCAAGGCAGGGGGAACACACTCCCAGACCAAGGCAGAAACACATGCACACGTCTGTTCCTGTCCCCTGCACCGGCAGAGAGCTCGGGGGAGCCAGAGTCTCTCAGGCAGGTGCTGGGCTGGCCGCCTGTGTGGGAAGGGGCAGAGCCGACCTAGGGGCAAGTTGGGCCTCTTGCTCTCCCTGCTGCCCTGAGGCTGCAGGGCCAAAGACGTCTTGGGCATCCAGCCCCTTACTGGTCCCTTCCCTCTGACGAGGCCCTCTGAGCTCCAGCACCTTGCAGTGTGGAGACAGCCCCTGCCAGCAATCTCCTCTCCAAGGAGGCCTCAACCGAGGCCTAGGCCCAGGGGAAAGGCACCAGCGGGGTTGAGCCAGGGGAGGCGCCCGGGCATGTCTGGACCCTGTCCCCGCAGCCTGCCCCTTGGTGGGGCAGTACCCCCGGAGGCCAGGAAGGTCTGGGCAAGGCTGGCCAGGGGCAGGGGCTCTGCTGGGTCCTGCCCCTGGCCTGTGGGGCCTCTGAGCACAACCGGCCCTCTCCCACTGGAAGACCTCCCCGGCTGCCTCCAAAGGCCGGTTTGGAAGCACTCCCGCCCACTGTTCCCGCCAGGCGCGCACAATGCTCCCAAGCCCGGGAGAAAAGCGCTTCGGGGTGGTGGTCTCTCCGGGCCCTTGCCCCTGAGCCTGGGGGCCAGGCAGGGGATCCACAGTCCCAGGCCAAGGCACAACAACATGCACACGTCTGTTCCTGCCCCCTCCACCGGCAGAGAGCTGGGGGGAGCCAGAGTCTGTCAGGCAGCTGCTGGGCTGGCCGCCTGTGTGGGAAGGGGCAGAGCCGACCTAGGGGCAAGTTGGGCCTCTTGCTCTCCCTGCTGCCCTGAGGCTGCTGGGCCAAAGAGGTCTTGAGCATCCAGCCCCTTGCTGGTCCCTTCCCTCTGACGAGGCCCTCTGAGCTCCAGCACCTTGCAGTGTTGAGACAGACCCTGCCAGCAACCTCCACTCCAAGGAGGCCTCAACCAAGGCCTAGGCCCAGGGGAAAGGCACCAGCGGGGATGAGCCAGTGGAGGGGCCCGGGCATGTCTGGACCCAGTCCCCGCAGCCTGCCCCTTGGTGGGGCAGTACCCCCGGAGGCCAGGAAGGTCTGGGCAAGGCTGGCCAGGGGCAGGGTCCCTGCTGGGTCCTGCCCCTGGCCTGTGGGGCCTCTGAGCACAACCGGCCCTCTCCCACTGGAAGACCTCCCCGGCTGCCTTCAAAGGCGGGTTTGCCAACACTCCCGCCCGCTGTTCCCGCCAGGCACGCACAACGCTCCCAAGGCCAGGAGAAAAGCGCTTCGGGGTGTTGCTCTCTCCGGGCCCTTGCCCCTGAGCCTGGGGTCCAGGCAGTGGGTCCACACTCCCAGACCAAGGCAGAACCACATGCACACGTCTGTTCCTGACCCCTGAACCGGCAGAGAGCTCGGGGGAGCCAGAGTCTATCAGGCAGCTGCTGGGTTGGCTGCCTGTGTGGGAAGGGGCAGAGCCGACCTAGGGGCAAGTTGGGCCTCTTGCTCTCCCTGCTGCCCTGAGGCTGCTGGGCCAAAGAGGTCTTGGGCATCCAGCCCCTTGCTGGTCCCTTCCCGCTGACGAGGCCCTCTGAGCTCCAGCACCTTGCAGTGTGGAGACAGCCCCTGCCAGCAACCTCCTCTCCAAGGAGGCATCAACCGAGGCCTATGCCCAGGGGAAAGGCACCAGCGGGGATGATCCTGGGGAGGCGCCCAGGCATGTCTGAACCCAGTCCCCGCAGCCTGCCCCTTGGTGGGGCAGTACGCCCGGAGGCGAGGAAGGTCTGGGCAAGGCTGGCCAGGGGCAGGGGACCTGCTGGGTCCTGCCCCTGGCCTGAGAGGCCTCTGAGCACAACCGGCCCTCTCCCACTGGAAGACCTCCACGGCTGCCTCCAAAGTCCTGTTTGCAAACACTCCCGCCCGCTGTTCACGCCAGGCTCGCACAATGCTCCCAAGCCCGGGAGAAAAGCGCTTCGGGGTGGTGCTCTCTCCGGGCCCTTGCCCCTGAGCCTGGGGGCAAGGCAGGGGGAACACACTCCCAGGCCAAGGCAGAACCACATGCCCACGTCTGTTCCTGTCCCCTGCACCGGCAGAGAGCTTGGGGGAGCCAGAGTCTGTCAGGCAGCTGCTGAGTTGGCCGCCTGTGTGGGAAGGGGCAGAGCCGCCCTAGGGGCAAGTTGGGCCTCTTGCTCTCCCTGCTGCCCTGAGGCTGCTGGGCCAAAGACGTCTTGGGCATCCAGCCCCTTACTGGTCCCTTCCCTCTGACGAGGCCCTCTGAGCTCCAGCACCTTGCAGTGTGGAGACAGCCCCTGCCAGCAACCTCCTCTCCAAGGAGGCCTCAACCGAGGCCTAGGCCCAGGGGAAAGGCACCAGCGGGGATGAGCCTGGGGAGGCGCCCGGGCATGTCTGGACCCAGGCCCCGCAGCCTGCCCCTTGGTGGGGCAGTACCCCCGGAGGCCAGGAAGGTCTGGGCAAGGCTGGCCAGGGGCAGGGGCCCTGCTGCGTCCTGCCCCTGGCCTGTGGGGCCTCTGAGCACAACCGGCCCTCTCCCACTGGAAGACCTCCCCGGCTGCCTCCAAAGGCCGGTTTGCAAGCGCTCCCGCCCACTGTTCCCAGCAGGCGTGCACAATGCTCCCAAGCCCGGGAGAAAAGCGCTTCAGGGTGGTGCTCTCTCCGGGCCCTTGCCCCTGAGCCTGGGGGCAAGGCAGGGTGTCCACACTCCCAGGACAAGGCAGAACCACATGCACACGTCTGATCTGCCCCCTGCACCGGCAGAGAGCTCGGGGGAGCCAGAGTCTGTCAGGCAGCTGCTGGGCTGGCCGCCTGTGTGGGAAGGGGCAGAGCCGACCTAGGGGCAAGTTGGGCCTCTTGCTCTCCCTGCTGCCCTGAGGCTGCTGGGCCAAAGAGGTCTTGGGCATCCAGCCCCTTGCTGGTCCCTTCCCTCTGACGAGGCCCTCTGAGCTCCAGCACCTTGCAGTGTGGAGACAGCCCCTGCCAGCAACCTCCTCTCCAAGGAGTCCTCAACCGAGGCCTAGGCCCAGGGGAAAGGCACCAGCGGGGATGAGCCTGGGGAGGCGCCCGGGCATGTCTGGACCCAGTCCCCGCAGCCTGCCCCTTGGTGGGGCAGTACCCCCGGAGGCCAGGAAGGTCTGGGCAAGGCTGCCAGGGGCAGGGACACTGCTGGGTCCTGCCCCTGGCCTGGGGGGCGTCTGAGCACAACCGGCACTCTCCCGCTGGAAGACCTCCCCGTCTGCCTCGAAAGGCCGGTTTGCAAGCACTCCCGCCCGCTGTTCCTGCCAGGCACGCACAATGCTCCCAAGCCCGGGAGAAAAGCGCTTCGGGGTGGTGCTCTCACCGGGCCCTTGCCCCTGAGCCTGGGGGCCAGGCAGGGGGAACACACTCCCAGGCCAAGGCAGAACGACATGCACACGTCTGTTCCTGCCCCCTACACCGGCAGAGAGCTCGGGGGAACCAGAGACTGCCAGGCTGCTGCTGGGCTGGCCGCCTGTGTGGGACGGGGCAGAGCCGACCTAGGGGCAAGTTGGGCCTCTTGCTCTCCCTGCTGCCCTGAGGCTGCTGGGTCAAAGAGGTCTTGGGCATCCAGCCCTTTGCTGGTCCCTTCCCTCTGACGAGGCCCTCTGATCTCCAGCACCTTGCAGTGTGGAGACAGCCCCTGCCAGCAACCTCCTCTCCAAGGAGGCCTCAACCGAGGCCTAGGCCCAGGGGAAAGGCACCAGCGGGGATGAGCCTGGGGAGGCGCCCGGGGATGTCTGGACCCAGTCCCCGCAGCCTGCCCCTTGGTGGGGCAGTACCCCCGGAGGCCAGGAAGGTCTGGGCAAGGCTGGCCAGGGTAAGGGGCCCTGCTGGGTCCTGCCCCTGGCCTGTGGGGCCTCTGAGCACAACCGGCCCTCTCCCACTGGAAGACCTCCCCGGCTGCCTCCAAAGTCCTGTTTGCTAACACTCCCGCCCGCTGTTCACGCCAGGCTCGCACAATGCTCCCAAGCCCGGGAGAAAAGCGCATTGGGGTGGTTCTCTCTCCGGGCCCTTGCCCCTGAGCCTGGGGGCAAGGCACGGGGAACACACTCCCTGGAAAAGGCAGAACCACATGCCCACGTCTGTTCCTGTCCCCTGCACCGGCAGAGAGCTTGGGGGAGCCAGAGTCTGACAGGCAGCTGCTGGGTTGGCCGCCTGTGTGGGAAGGGGCAGAGCCGACCTAGGGGCAAGTTGGGCCTCTTGCTCTCCCTGCTGCCTGAGGCTGCTGGGCCAAAGACGTCTTGGGCATCCAGCCCCTTACTGGTCCCTTCCCTCTGACGAGGCCCTCTGATCTCCAGCACCTTGCAGTGTGGAGACAGCCCCTGCCAGCAACCTCCTCTCCAAGGAGGCCTCAACCGAGGCCTAGGCCCAGGGGAAAGGCACCAGCGGGGATGAGCCAGGGGAGGCGCCCGAGCATGTCTGGACCCAGTCCCCGCAGCCTGCCCCTTTGTGGGGCAGTACCCCCGGAGGCCAGGAAGGTCTGGGCAAGGCTGGCCAGGGGCAGGGGCCCTGCTGCGTCCTGCCCCTGGCCTGTGGGGCCTCTGAGCACAACCGGCCCTCTCCCACTGGAAGACCTCCCCGGCTGCCTCCAAAGGCCGGTTTGCAAGCGCTCCCGCCCACTGTTCCCAGCAGGCGTGCACAATGCTCCCAAGCCCGGGAGAAAAGCGCTTCGGGGTGGTGCTCTCTCCGGGCACTTTCAAGACCTCCCCGGCTGCCTCCAAAGGCCGGTTTGTAAGTACTCATTCCCGCTGCTTCCGCCAGCCGCGCACAATGCTCCCAAGACCGTGAGAAAAGCGCTTCGGGGTGGTGTTCTCTCAGGGACCATGGAGGACCTCCCCGGCTGCCCCCAAAGGCCGGTTTGCAAGCATTCCCACTCGCTGTTCCCGCCAGGCACACACAATGTTCCAAAACCCCGGAGAAAAGCGCTTCGGGGTGGTGGTCTCTCCGGGCCCCTGCCCCTGAGCCTGGGGGCCAGGCAGGGGATCCACAGTCCCAGGCCAAGGCAGAACCACATGCACACGTCTGTTCCTGCCCCCTCCACCGGCAGAGAGCTGGGGGGAGCCAGAGTCTGTCAGGCAGCTGCTGGGCTGGCCGCCTGTGTGGGAAGGGGCAGAGCCGACCTAGGGGCAAGTTGGGCCTCTTGCTCTCCCTGCTGCCCTGAGGCTGCTGGGCCAAAGAGGTCTTGGGCATCCAGCCCCTTGCTGGTCCCTTCCCTCTGACGAGGCCCTCTGAGCTCCAGCACCTTGCAGTGTGGAGACAGCCCCTGCCAGCAATCTCCTCTCGAAGGAGGCCTCAACCGAGGCCTAGGCCCAGGGGAAAGGCACCAGCGGAGATGAGCCAGTGGAGGCGCACGGGCATGTCTGGACCCAGTCCCCGCAGCCTGCCCCTTGGTGGGGCAGTACCCCCGGAGGCCAGGAAGGTCTGGGCAAGTCTGCGAGGGGCAGGGGCCCTGCTGGGTCGTGCCCCTGGCCTGTGGGGCGTCTGAGCACAACCGGCACTCTCCCGCTGGAAGACCTCCCCGTCTGCCTCCAAAGGCCGGTTTGCAAGCACTCCCGCCCGCTGTTCCCGCCAGGCACGCACAATGCTCCCAAGCCCGGGAGAAAAGCGCTTCGGGGTGGTGCTCTCTCCGGGCCCTTGCCCCTGAGCCTGGGGGCCAGGCAGTTGGAACACACTCCCAGGCCAATGCAGAACGACATGCACACGTCTGTTCCTGCCCCCTACACCGGCAGAGAGCTCGGGGGAGCCAGAGACTGCCAGGCTGCTGCTGGGCTGGCTGCCTGTGTGGGACGGGGCAGAGCCGACCTAGGGGCAAGTTGGGCCTCTTGCTCTCCCTGCTGCCCTGAGGCTGCTGGGTCAAAGAGGTCTTGGGCATCCAGCCCTTTGCTGGTCCCTTCCCTCTGACGAGGCCCTCTGAGCTCCAGCACCTTGCAGTGTGGAGACAGCCCCTGCCAGCAACCTCCTCTCCAAAGAGGCCTCAACCGAGGCCTACGCCCAGGGGAAAAGCACCAGCGGGGATAATCCTAGGGAGGCGCACGGACATGTCTGGACCCAGTCCCCGCAGCCTGCCCCTTGGTGGGGCAGTACCCCCGGAGGCCAGGAAGGTCTGGGCAAGGCTGGCCAGGGGCAGGGGCCCTGCTTGGTCCTGCCCCTGGCCTGTGAGGCCTCTGAGCACAACCGGCCCTCTCCCACTGGAAGACCTCCCCAGCTGCCTCCAAAGTCCTGTTTGCAAACACTCCCGCCCGCTGTTCACGCCAGGCTCGCACAATGCTCCCAAGCCCTGGAGAAAAGCGCTTCGGGGTGGTGCTCTCTCCGGGCCCTTGCCCCTGAGCCTGGGGGCCAGGCAGTGGGTCCACACTCCCAGACCAAGGCAGAACCACATGCACACGTCTGTTCCTGACCCCTGCACCGGCAGAGAGCTCTGGGGAGCCAGAGTCTGTCAGGCAGGTGCTGGGCTGGCCGCCTGTGTGGGAAGGGGCAGAGCCGACCTAGGGGCAAGTTGGGCCTCTTCCTCTCCCTGCTGCCCTGAGGCTGCTGGGCCAAAGAGGTCTTGGGCATCCAGCCCCTAGCTGGTCCCTTCCCTCTGACGAGGCCCTCTGAGCTCCAGCACCTTGCAGTGTGGAGACAGCCCCTGCCAGCAACCTCCTCTCCAAGGAGGCCTCAACCGAGGCCTAGGCCCAGGGGAAAGGCACCAGCGGGGATGAGCCTGGGGAGGCGCCCGGGCATGTCTGGACCCAGTCCCCGCAGCCTGCCCCTTGGTGGGGCAGTACCCCCGGAGGCCAGGAAGGTCTGGGAAAGGCTGGCCAGGGGCAGGGGACCTGCTGGGTCCTGCCCCTGGCCTGTGGGGCCTCTGAGCACAACCGGCCCTCTCCCACTGGAAGACGTCCCCGGCTGCCTCCAAAGGCCGGTTTGCAAGCACTCCCGCCCACTGTTCCAACCAAGGGCGCACAACGCTCCCAAGCCCGGGAGAAAATCGCCTCGGGGTGGTGCTCTCTCCGGGCCCTTTCCCCTGAGCCTGTGGGCCAGGCAGGGTGTCCACACTCCCAGGCCAAGGCAGAACGACATGCACACGTCTGTTCCTGCCCCATGCACCGGCAGAGAGCTCGGGGGAGCCAAAGTCTGTCAGGCAGCTGCTGGGCTGGCCGCCTGTGTGGGAAGGGGCAGAGCCGACCTAGGGGCAAGTTGGGCCTCTTGCTCTCCCTGATGCCCTGAGGCTGCTGGGTCAAAGAGATCTTGGGCATCCAGCCCCTTGCTTGTCCCTTCCCTCTGACGAGGCCCTCTGAGCTCCAGCACCTTGCAGTGTGGAGACAGCCCCTGCCAGCAACCTCCTCTCCAAGGAGGCCTCAACCGAGGCCTAGGCCCAGGGGAAAGGCACCAGCGGGGATGAGCCTGGGGAGGCGCCCGGGCATGTCTGGACCCAGTCCCCGCAGCCTGCCCCTTGGTGGGGCAGTACCCCCGGAAGCCAGGAAGGTCTGGGCAAGGCTGGCCACGGGCAGGGGCCCTGCTGGGTCCTGCCCCTGGCCTGTGGGGCCTCTGAGCACAACCGGCCCTCTCCCACTGGAAGACTTCCCCGGCTGCCTCCAAAGGCCGGTTTGCCAACACTCCCGCCCGCTGTTCCCGCCAGGCACGCACAATTCTCCCAAGCCCGGGAGAAAAGCGCTTCGGGGTGGTGCTCTCTCCGGGCCCTTGCCCCTGAGCGTGGGGGCGAAGCAGTGGGTCCACACTCCCAGACCAACGCAGAACCACATGCACACGTCTGTTCCTGACCCCTGCACCGGCAGAGACCTCGGGGGAGCCAGAGTCTGTCAGGCAGCTGCTGGGCTGGCCGCCTGTGTGGGAAGGGGCAGAGCCGACCTAGGGGCAAGTTGGGCCTCTTCCTCTCCCTGCTGCCCTGAGGCTGCTGGGCCAAAGAGGTCTTGGGCATCCAGCCCCTTCCTGGTCCCTTCCCTCTGACGAGGCCCTCTGAGCTCCAGCACCTTGCAGTGTGGAGACAGCCCCTGCCAGCAACCTCCTCTCCAAGGAGGCCTCAACCGAGGCCTAGGCCCAGGGGAAAGGCACCAGCGGGGATGAGCCTGGGGAGGCGCCCGGCCATGTCTGGACCCAGACCCCGCAGCCTGCCCCTTGGTGGGGCAGTACCCCCGGAGGCCAGGAGGGTCTGGGCAAGGCTGCCAGGGGCAGGGACACTGCTGGGTCCTGCCTCTGGCCTGTGGGGCGTCTGAGCACAACCGGCACTCTCCAGCTGGAAGACCTCCCCGGCTGCCTCCAAAGGCCGGTTTGCAAGCACTCCCGCCTGCTGTTCCCGCCAGGCACGCACAATGCTCCCAAGCCCGGGAGAAAAGCGCTTCGGGGTGGTGCTCTCTCCGGGCCCTTGCCCCTGAGCCTGGGGGACAGGCAGGGGGAACACACTCCCAGGCCAAGGCAGAACGACATGCACACGTCTGTTCCTGCCCCCTACACCGGCAGAGAGTTCGGGGGAGCCAGAGACTGCCAGGCTGCTGCTGGGCTGGCTGCCTGTGTGGGACGGGGTAGAGCCGACCTAGGGGCAAGTTGGGCCTCTTGCTCTCCCTGCTGCCCTGAGGCTGCTGGGTCAAAGAGGTCTTGGGCATCCAGCCCTTTGCTGGTCCCTTCCCTCTGACGAGGCCCTCTGAGCTCCAGCACCTTGCAGTGTGCAGACAGCCCCTGCCGGCAACCTCCTCTCCAAGGAGGCCTCAACCGAGGCCTAGGCCCAGGGGAAAGGCACCAGCGGGGATGAGCCTGGGGAGGCGCCCGGGCATGTCTGGACCCAGGCCCCGCAGCCTGCCCCTTGGTGGGGCAGTACCCCCGGAGGCCAGGAAGGTCTGGGCAAGGCTGCCAGAGGCAGGGACACTGCTGGGTCCTGCCCCTGGCCTGTGGGGCCTCTGAGAACAACTGGCACTCTCCCGCTGGAAGACCTCCCCGGCTGCCTCCAAAGGCTGGTTTGCAAGCACTCAATCCCGCTGTTCACGCCAGCTGCGCACAATGCTCCCAAGCCCGGGAGAAAAGCATTTTGGGGTGGTGCTCACTCCGGGCTTTGGAAGACCTCCCCGGCTGCCTCCAAGGCCGGTTTGCAAGCACTTCTGCCTGCTGTTCCCGCCACCCGCGCACAATGCTCCCAAGCCCGGGAGAAAAGCGTTTCGGGGTGGTGTTCTCTCTGGGCCCAAGAAAGACCTCCCGGGCTGCCCCCAAATGCCGGTTTGCAAGCACTCCCACTCGCTGTTCCCGCCATCCGTGCAAATGCTCCAAGCCCAGGAGAAAAGCCCTTCAGGGTGGTGCTCTCTCCCGGCCCTTGGAAGACCTCCCCGGCTGCCTCCAAAGGCTGGATTTCAAGTACTCCCTCCCGCTGTCCCGCCAGCCGCACACAATGCTCCCAATCACGGGAGAAAAGCGCTTCGGGGTGGTGCTCTCTACGGGCCCTTGGAAGACCTCCCCGTTTGTCTCCAAAGGCCGGTTTGCAAGCACTCATGCCCGCTGTTCCCGTCAGCCGCGCACAATGCTCCCAAGCCTAGGAGAAAAGCGCTTCGGGGTGGTGCTCTCTCCCGGCCCTTGGAAGACCTCCCCGGCTGCCTCCAAAGGCCAGTTTGCAAGCACTCAATCCCGCTGTTCCCGCCAGCCGCGCACAATGCTCCCAAGCCCGGGAGAAAAGCGCTTCGGGGTGGTGCTCTCTCCTGGCCCTTGGAAGACCTCCCCGGCTGCCTCCAAAGGCTGGTTTTCGAGAACTCCCTCCCGCTGACCCGCCAGCCGCACACAATGCTCCCAAGCCCGGGAGAAAAGCATTTTGGGGTGGTCTCTCTCCGGGCCCTTGGAAGACTCCCCGGCTGCCTCTAAAGGCCGGTTTGCAAGCACTCATGTCCTCTGTTCCCGACAGCCGCGAACAATGCTCCCAATTCCGTGAGAAAAGTGCTTCGGGATGGTGCTCTCTCCGGGCCCTTGGAAGACCTCCCCGTCTGCCTCCAAAGGCCGGTTTGCAAGCACTCCCGCCCGCTGTTCCCGCCAGGCACGCACAATGCTCCCAAGCCCGGGAGAAAAGCGCTTCGGGGTGGTGCTCTCTCCGGGCCCTTGCCCCTGAGCCTGGGGGCCAGGCAGTTGGAACACACTCCCAGGCCAATGCAGAACGACATGCACACGTCTGTTCCTGCCCCCTACACCGGCAGAGAGCTCGGGGGAGCCAGAGACTGCCAGGCTGCTGCTGGGCTGGCTGCCTGTGTGGGACGGGGCAGAGCCGACCTAGGGGCAAGTTGGGCCTCTTGCTCTCCCTGCTGCCCTGAGGCTGCTGGGTCAAAGAGGTCTTGGGCATCCAGCCCTTTGCTGGTCCCTTCCCTCTGACGAGGCCCTCTGAGCTCCAGCACCTTGCAGTGTGGAGACAGCCCCTGCCAGCAACCTCCTCTCCAAAGAGGCCTCAACCGAGGCCTACGCCCAGGGGAAAAGCACCAGCGGGGATGATCCTGGGGAGGCGCACGGACATGTCTGGACCCAGTCCCCGCAGCCTGCCCCTTGGTGGGGCAGTACCCCCGGAGGCCAGGAAGGTCTGGGCAAGGCTGGCCAGGGGCAGGGGCCCTGCTTGGTCCTGCCCCTGGCCTGTGAGGCCTCTGAGCACAACCGGCCCTCTCCCACTGGAAGACCTCCCCAGCTGCCTCCAAAGTCCTGTTTGCAAACACTCCCGCCCGCTGTTCACGCCAGGCTCGCACAATGCTCCCAAGCCCGGGAGAAAAGCGCTTCGGGGTGGTGCTCTCTCCGGGCCCTTGCCCCTGAGCCTGGGGGCCAGGCAGTGGGTCCACACTCCCAGACCAAGGCAGAACCACATGCACACGTCTGTTCCTGACCCCTGCACCGGCAGAGAGCTCTGGGGAGCCAGAGTCTGTCAGGCAGGTGCTGGGCTGGCTGCCTGTGTGGGAAGGGGCAGAGTCGACCTAGGGGCAAGTTGGGCCTCTTCCTCTCCCTGCTGCCCTGAGGCTGCTGGGCCAAAGAGGTCTTGGGCATCCAGCCCCTAGCTGGTCCCTTCCCTCTGACGAGGCCCTCTGAGCTCCAGCACCTTGCAGTGTGGAGACAGCCCCTGCCAGCAACCTCCTCTCCAAGGAGGCCTCAACCGAGGCCTAGGCCCAGGGGAAAGGCACCAGCGGGGATGAGCCTGGGGAGGCGCCCGGGCATGTCTGGACCCAGTCCCCGCAGCCTGCCCCTTGGTGGGGCAGTACCCCCGGAGGCCAGGAAGGTCTGGGAAAGGCTGGCCAGGGGCAGGGGACCTGCTGGGTCCTGCCCCTGGCCTGTGGGGCCTCTGAGCACAACCGGCCCTCTCCCACTGGAAGACGTCCCCGGCTGCCTCCAAAGGCCGGTTTGCAAGCACTCCCGCCCACTGTTCCAACCAAGGGCGCACAACGCTCCCAAGCCCGGGAGAAAATCGCCTCGGGGTGGTGCTCTCTCCGGGCCCTTTCCCCTGAGCCTGTGGGCCAGGCAGGGTGTCCACACTCCCAGGCCAAGGCAGAACGACATGCACACGTCTGTTCCTGCCCCATGCACCGGCAGAGAGCTCGGGGGAGCCAAAGTCTGTCAGGCAGCTGCTGGGCTGGCCGCCTGTGTGGGAAGGGGCAGAGCCGACCTAGGGGCAAGTTGGGCCTCTTGCTCTCCCTGATGCCCTGAGGCTGCTGGGTCAAAGAGATCTTGGGCATCCAGCCCCTTGCTTGTCCCTTCCCTCTGACGAGGCCCTCTGAGCTCCAGCACCTTGCAGTGTGGAGACAGCCCCTGCCAGCAACCTCCTCTCCAAGGAGGCCTCAACCGAGGCCTAGGCCCAGGGGAAAGGCACCAGCGGGGATGAGCCTGGGGAGGCGCCCGGGCATGTCTGGACCCAGTCCCCGCAGCCTGCCCCTTGGTGGGGCAGTACCCCCGGAAGCCAGGAAGGTCTGGGCAAGGCTGGCCACGGGCAGGGGCCCTGCTGGGTCCTGCCCCTGGCCTGTGGGGCCTCTGAGCACAACCGGCCCTCTCCCACTGGAAGACTTCCCCGGCTGCCTCCAAAGGCCGGTTTGCAAACACTCCCGCCCGCTGTTCCCGCCAGGCACGCACAATTCTCCCAAGCCCGGGAGAAAAGCGCTTCGGGGTGGTGCTCTCTCCGGGCCCTTGCCCCTGAGCGTGGGGGCGAAGCAGTGGGTCCACACTCCCAGACCAACGCAGAACCACATGCACACGTCTGTTCCTGACCCCTGCACCGGCAGAGAGCTCGGGGGAGCCAGAGTCTGTCAGGCAGCTGCTGGGCTGGCCGCCTGTGTGGGAAGGGGCAGAGCCGACCTAGGGGCAAGTTGGGCCTCTTCCTCTCCCTGCTGCCCTGAGGCTGCTGGGCCAAAGAGGTCTTGGGCATCCAGCCCCTTCCTGGTCCCTTCCCTCTGACGAGGCCCTCTGAGCTCCAGCACCTTGCAGTGTGGAGACAGCCCCTGCCAGCAACCTCCTCTCCAAGGAGGCCTCAACCGAGGCCTAGGCCCAGGGGAAAGGCACCAGCGGGGATGAGCCTGGGGAGGCGCCCGGCCATGTCTGGACCCAGTCCCCGCATCCTGCCCCTTGGTGGGGCAGTACCCCCGGAGGCCAGGAGGGTCTGGGCAAGGCTGCCAGGGGCAGGGACACTGCTGGGTCCTGCCTCTGGCCTGTGGGGCGTCTGAGCACAACCGGCACTCTCCCGCTGGAAGACCTCCCCGGCTGCCTCCAAAGTCCTGTTTGCAAGCACTCCCGCCTGCTGTTCCCGCCAGGCACGCACAATGCTCCCAAGCCCGGGAGAAAAGCGCTTCGGGGTGGTGCTCTCTCCGGGCCCTTGCCCCTGAGCCTGGGGGACAGGCAGGGGGAACACACTCCCAGGCCAAGGCAGAACGACATGCACACGTCTGTTCCTGCCCCCTACACCGGCAGAGAGTTCGGGGGAGCCAGAGACTGCCAGGCTGCTGCTGGGCTGGCTGCCTGTGTGGGACGGGGTAGAGCCGACCTAGGGGCAAGTTGGGCCTCTTGCTCTCCCTGCTGCCCTGAGGCTGCTGGGTCAAAGAGGTCTTGGGCATCCAGCCCTTTGCTGGTCCCTTCCCTCTGACGAGGCCCTCTGAGCTCCAGCACCTTGCAGTGTGCAGACAGCCCCTGCCGGCAACCTCCTCTCCAAGGAGGCCTCAACCGAGGCCTAGGCCCAGGGGAAAGGCACCAGCGGGGATGAGCCTGGGGAGGCGCCCGGGCATGTCTGGACCCAGGCCCCGCAGCCTGCCCCTTGGTGGGGCAGTACCCCCGGAGGCCAGGAAGGTCTGGGCAAGGCTGCCAGAGGCAGGGACACTGCTGGGTCCTGCCCCTGGCCTGTGGGGCCTCTGAGAACAACTGGCACTCTCCCGCTGGAAGACCTCCCCGGCTGCCTCCAAAGGCTGGTTTGCAAGCACTCAATCCCGCTGTTCACGCCAGCTGCGCACAATGCTCCCAAGCCCGGGAGAAAAGCATTTTGGGGTGGTGCTCACTCCGGGCTTTGGAAGACCTCCCCGGCTGCCTCCAAGGCCGGTTTGCAAGCACTTCTGCCTGCTGTTCCCGCCACCCGCGCACAATGCTCCCAAGCCCGGGAGAAAAGCGTTTCGGGGTGGTGTTCTCTCTGGGCCCAAGAAAGACCTCCCGGGCTGCCCCCAAATGCCGGTTTGCAAGCACTCCCACTCGCTGTTCCCGCCATCCGTGCAAATGCTCCAAGCCCAGGAGAAAAGCCCTTCAGGGTGGTGCTCTCTCCCGGCCCTTGGAAGACCTCCCCGGCTGCCTCCAAAGGCTGGATTTCAAGTACTCCCTCCCGCTGTCCCGCCAGCCGCACACAATGCTCCCAATCACGGGAGAAAAGCGCTTCGGGGTGGTGCTCTCTACGGGCCCTTGGAAGACCTCCCCGTTTGTCTCCAAAGGCCGGTTTGCAAGCACTCATGCCCGCTGTTCCCGTCAGCCGCGCACAATGCTCCCAAGCCTAGGAGAAAAGCGCTTCGGGGTGGTGCTCTCTCCCGGCCCTTGGAAGACCTCCCCGGCTGCCTCCAAAGGCCGGTTTGCAAGCACTCAATCCCGCTGTTCCTGCCAGCCGCGCACAATGCTCCCAAGCCCGGGAGAAAAGCGCTTCGGGGTGGTGCTCTCTCCTGGCCCTTGGAAGACCTCCCCGGCTGCCTCCAAAGGCTGGTTTTCGAGAACTCCCTCCCGCTGACCCGCCAGCCGCACACAATGCTCCCAAGCCCGGGAGAAAAGCATTTTGGGGTGGTCTCTCTCCGGGCCCTTGGAAGACTCCCCGGCTGCCTCTAAAGGCCGGTTTGCAAGCACTCATGTCCTCTGTTCCCGACAGCCGCGAACAATGCTCCCAATTCCGTGAGAAAAGTGCTTCGGGATGGTGCTCTCTCCGGGCCCTTGGAAGACCTCCCAAGCTGCCTCCAAAGGCCGGTTTGCAAGCACTCCCGCCCGCTGTTCCCGCCAGCCTCGCACAATGCTCCCAAGACCGGGAGAAAAGCGCTTCGGGGTGGTGTTCTCTCCGTGCCAATGGAGGACCTCCCTGGCTGCCCCCAAAGGCCGGTTTGCAAGCACTCCCACTCGCTGTTCCCGCCAGCCACGCACAATCCTCCAAAACCCCGGAGAAAAGCGCTTCGGGGTGGTGTTCTCTCCGTGCCCATGGAAGACCTCCCGGGGTGCCCCCAAAGGCCGGTTTGCAAGCACTCCCACTCGCTGTTCCCGCCATCCGCGCACAATGCTCCCAAGCCCGGGAGAAAAGCATTTTGGGGTGGTGCTCACACCGGGCCCTGGAAGACCTCCCCGGCTGCCTCCAAAGGACGGTTTTCAAGCACTCCTGCCTGCTGTTCCCGCCACCCGCGCACAATGCTCCCAAGCCCGGGAGAAAAGCGCTTCGGGGTGGTGCTCTCTACAGGCCCTTGGAAGACCTCCCCGGCTGCCTCCAAAGGCCGGTTTGCAAGGACTCCTTCCTGCTGTTCCCGCCATCCGCGCACAATGCTCCCAAGCCCGGGAGAAAAGCATTTTGGGGTGGTGCTCACACCGGGCCCTGGAAGACCTCCCCGGCTGCCTCCAAAGGACGGTTTTCAAGCACTCCTGCCTGCTGTTCCCGCCACCCGCGCAGAATGCTCCCAAGCGCGGGAGAAAAGCGCTTCGGGGTGGTGCTCTCTACAGGCCCTTGGAAGACCTCCCCGGCTGCCTCCAAAGGCCGGTTTGCAAGGACTCCTTCCTGCTGTTCCCGCCAGCCACGCACAATGCTCCCAAGCCCGGGAGAAAAGCATTTTGGGGTGGTGCTCACTCCGGGCCCTTGGAAGACCTCCCCGGCTGCCTCCAATGGCCAGTTTGCAAGCACTCATGTCCGCTGTTCCCACCAGCCGCGCACAATGCTCCCAAGCCCGGGAGAAAAGCTTTTTGGGGTGGTGCTCACACCGGGCCCTGGAAGACCTCCCCGGCTGCCTCCAAAGGCCAGTTTTCAAGCACTCCTGCCTGCTGTTCCCGCCACCTGCGCACAATGCTCCTAAGCCCGGGAGAAAAGCGCTTCGGGGTGGTGCTCTCTACAGGCCCTTGGAAGACCTCCCCGGCTGCCTCCAAAGGCCGGTTTGCAAGGACTCCTTCCTGCTGTTCCCGCCAGCCACGCACAATGCTCCCAAGCCTGGGAGAGAAGCATTTTGGGGTGGTGCTCTCTACAGGCCCTTGGAAGACCTCCCCGGCTGCCTCCAGTGGCCAGTTTGCAAGCACTCATGCCCGCTGTTCCCACCAGCCGCGCACAATGCTCCCAAGCCCGGGAGAAAAGCTTTTTGGGGAGGTGCTCACACCGGGCCCTGGAAGACCTCCCCGGCTGCCTGCAAAGGCCGGTTTTCAAGCACTCCTGCCTGCTGTTCCCGCCACCCGCGCACAATACTCCCAAGCCCGGGAGAAAAGCACTTCGGGGTGGTGCTCTCTACAGGCCCTTGGAAGACCTCCCCCGCTGCCTCCAAAGGCCGGTTTGCAAGGACTCCTTCCTGCTGTTCCCGCCAGCCACGCACAATGATCCCAAGCCCGGGAGAAAAGTGCTTCGGGGTGGTGATCTCTCCGGGCCCTTGGAAGTCGTCCCCGGCTGCCTCCAAAAGCCGGTTTGCAAGCACTCATGCCCGTTGTTCCCACCAGCCGCGCACAATGCTCCCAAGCCCGGGAGAAAAGCATTTTGGGGTGGTGCTCACTCCGCGCCCTTGGAAGACCTCCCCGGCTGCCTCCAAAGGCCAGTTTGCAAGCAGTCCTGCCTGCTGTTCCCGCCAGCCGCGCACAATGTTCCCAAGCCCGGGAGAAAAGCGCTTCGGGGTGGTGCTCTCTCCGGGCCCTTGGAAGACGTCCCCGGCTGCCTCCAAAGGCCGGTTTGCAAGCACTCATGCCCGTTGTTCCCACCAGCCGCGCACAATGCTCCCAAGCCCGGGAGAAAAGCATTTTGGGGTGGTGCTCACTCCGGGCCCTTGGAAGACCTCCCCGGCTGCCTCCAAAGGCCAGTTTGCAAGCAGTCCTGCCTGCTGTTCCCGCCAGCCGCGCACAATGTTCCCAAGCCCGGGAGAAAAGCGCTTCGGGGTGGTGCTCTCTCCGGGCACTTTCAAGACCTCCCCGGCTGCCCCCAAAGGCCGGTTTGTAAGTACTCATTCCCGCTGCTTCCGCCAGCCACGCACAATGCTCCCAAGCCCGGGAGAAAAGCATTTTGGGGTGGTGCTCTCTCCGGGCCCTTGGAAGACCTCCCGGGCTGCCTCCAAAGGCCGGTTTGCAAGCATTCATGTCCGTTGTTCCCGACAGCCGCGCACAATGCTCCCAAGCCCGAGAGAAAAGCATTTTGGGGTGGTGATCAGTCCGGCCCTTGGAAGACCTCCCCGGCTGCCTCCAAAGGACAGTTTGCAAGCACTCATGCCCGCTGTTCCCGCCAGCCACGCACAATGCTCCCAAGCCCGGGAGAAAAGCGCTTCGGGGTGGTGTTCTCTCAGGGACCATGGAGGACCTCACCGGCTGCCCCCAAAGGCCGGTTTGCAAGCATTCCCACTCGCTGTTCCCGCCAGGCACACACAATGTTCCAAAACCCCGGAGAAAAGCGCTTCGGGGTGGTGCTCTCTCCGCGCCCTTGGAAGACTTCTCTGGCTGCTGCCAAATGCCGGTTTGCAAGAATTCCCTCCCGCTGTCCCACCAGCCGCACACAATGCTCCAAAATCCGAGAGAAAAGCGCTTCGAGGTGGTGCTCTCTCCGGGCCCTTGGAAGACCTCCCCGGCTGCCTCCAAAGGCCGGTTTGCAAGCACTCCTGCCTGCTGTTCCCGCCACGCGCGCACAATGCTCCCAAGCCCGGAAGAAAAGCATTTTGGGGTAGTGTTCTCTCCGGGCGCTTGGAAGACCTCCCGGGCGGCCTCCAAAGGCCGGTTTGCAAGCACTCATGTCCGCTGTTCCCGACAGCCGCACACAATGCTCCCAAGCCCGGGAGAAAAGCATTTTGGGGTGGTGATCAGTCCGGGCCCTTGGAAGACCTCCCCGGCTGCCTCCAAAGGACAGTTTGCAAGAACTCATGCCCGCTGTTCCCGCCAGGCACGCACAATGCTCCCAAGCCCGGGAGAAAAGCGCTTCGGGGTGGTGCTCTCACCGGTCCCTTGCCCCTGAGCCTGGGGGCAATGCAGGGGGAACACACTCCCAGGCCAAGGCAGAACCACATGCAAACGTCTGTTCCTGGTCCCTGCACCGGCAGAGAGCTCGGGGGAGCCAGAGTATGCCAGGCAGCTGCTGGGTTGGCGGCCTGTGTGGAAAGGGGCAGAGCCGACCTAGGGGCAAGTTGGGCCTCTTGCTCTCCCTGCTGCCCTGAGGCTGCTGGGCCAAAGAGGTCTTGGGCATCCAGCCCCTTGCTGGTCCCTTCCCTCTGATGAGGCCCTCTGAGCTCCAGCACCTTGCAGTGTGGAGACAGCCCCTGCCAGCAACCTCCTCTCCAAGGCGGCCTCAACCGAGGCCTAGGCCCAGGGGAAAGGCACCAGCGGGGATGAGCCTGGGGAGGCGCCCGGGCATGTCTGGACCCAGTCCCCGCAGCCTGCCCCTTGGTGGGGCAGTACCCCCGGAGGTCAGGAAGGTCTGGGCAAGGCTGCCAGGGGCAGGGACACTGCTGGGTCCTGCCCCTGGCCTGTGGGGCGTCTGAGCACAACCAGCACCCTCCCGCTGGAAGACCTCCCCGTCTGCCTCCAAAGGCCTGTTTGCACGCACTCCCACCCGCTGTTCCCGCCAGGCAAGCACAATGCTCCCAAGCCCGGGAGAAAAGTGCTTCGGGGTGGTGCTCTCCTCGGGCCCTTGCCCCTGAGCCTGGGGGCCAGGCAGGTGGAACACACTCCCAGGCCAAGGGAGAACGACATGCACACGTCTGTTCCTGCCCCCTACACCGGCAGAGAGCTCGGGGGAGCCAGAGTCTGTCAGGCAGGTGCTGGGCTGGCCGCCTGTGTGGGAAGTGGCAGAGCCGACCTAGGGGCATGTTGGGCCTCTGCTCTCCCTGCTGCCCTGAGGCTGCTGGGCCAAAGAGGTCTTGGGCATCCAGCCCCTTACTGGTCCCTTCCCTCTGACGAGGCCCTCTGAGCTCCAGCACCTTGCAGTGTGGAGACAGCCTCTGCCAGCAACCTCCTCTCCAAGGAGGCCTCAACCGAGGCCTAGCCCCAGGGGAAAGGCACCAGCTGGGAAGAGCCTGGGGAGGCGCCCGGGCATGTCTGGACCCAGTCCCCGCAGCCTGCCCCTTGGTGAGGCAGTACCCCCGGAGGCCAGGAAGGTCTGGGCAAGGCTGGTCAGGGGCAGGGGCCCTGCTGGGCCCTGCCCCTGGCCTGTGGGGCCTCTGAGCACAACCGGCCCTCTCCCACTGGAAGACCTCCCCGGGTGCCTCCAAAGGCCGGTTTGCCAACACTCCCGCCCGCTGTTCCCGCCAGGCACGCACAATTCTCCCAAGCCCGGGAGAAAAGCGCTTCGGGGTGGTGCTCTCTCCGGGCCCTTGCCCCTGAGCCTGGGGGACAGGCAGGGGGAACACACTCCCAGGCCAAGGCAGAACGACATGCACACGTCTGTTCCTGCCCCCTACACCGGCAGAGAGTTCGGGGGAGCCAGAGACTGCCAGGCTGCTGCTGGGCTGGCTGCCTGTGTGGGACGGGGTAGAGCCGACCTAGGGGCAAGTTGGGCCTCTTGCTCTCCCTGCTGCCCTGAGGCTGCTGGGTCAAAGAGGTCTTGGGCATCCAGCCCTTTGCTGGTCCCTTCCCTCTGACGAGGCCCTCTGAGCTCCAGCACCTTGCAGTGTGCAGACAGCCCCTGCCGGCAACCTCCTCTCCAAGGAGGCCTCAACCGAGGCCTAGGCCCAGGGGAAAGGCACCAGCGGGGATGAGCCTGGGGAGGCGCCCGGGCATGTCTGGACCCAGTCCCCGCAGCCTGCCCCTTGGTGGGGCAGTACCCCCGGAGGCCAGGAAGGTCTGGGCAAGGCTGCCAGAGGCAGGGACACTGCTGGGTCCTGCCCCTGGCCTGTGGGGCCTCTGAGAACAACTGGCACTCTCCCGCTGGAAGACCTCCCCGGCTGCCTCCAAAGGCTGGTTTGCAAGCACTCAATCCCGCTGTTCACGCCAGCTGCGCACAATGCTCCCAAGCCCGGGAGAAAAGCATTTTGGGGTGGTGCTCACTCCGGGCTTTGGAAGACCTCCCCGGCTGCCTCCAAGGCAGGTTTGCAAGCACTTCTGCCTGCTGTTCCCGCCACCCGCGCACAATGCTCCCAAGCCCGGGAGAAAAGCGTTTCGGGGTGGTGTTCTCTCTGGGCCCAAGAAAGACCTCCCGGGCTGCCCCCAAATGCCGGTTTGCAAGCACTCCCACTCGCTGTTCCCGCCATCCGTGCAAATGCTCCAAGCCCAGGAGAAAAGCCCTTCAGGGTGGTGCTCTCTCCCGGCCCTTGGAAGACCTCCCCGGCTGCCTCCAAAGGCTGGATTTCAAGTACTCCCTCCCGCTGTCCCGCCAGCCGCACACAATGCTCCCAATCACGGGAGAAAAGCGCTTCGGGGTGGTGCTCTCTACGGGCCCTTGGAAGACCTCCCCGTTTGTCTCCAAAGGCCGGTTTGCAAGCACTCATGCCCGCTGTTCCCGACAGCCGCGCACAATGCTCCCAAGCCTAGGAGAAAAGCGCTTCGGGGTGGTGCTCTCTCCCGGCCCTTGGAAGACCTCCCCGGCTGCCTCCAAAGGCCGGTTTGCAAGCACTCAATCCCGCTGTTCCCGCCAGCCGCGCACAATGCTCCCAAGCCCGGGAGAAAAGCGCTTCGGGGTGGTGCTCTCTCCTGGCCCTTGGAAGACCTCCCCGGCTGCCTCCAAAGGCTGGTTTTCGAGAACTCCCTCCCGCTGACCCGCCAGCCGCACACAATGCTCCCAAGCCCGGGAGAAAAGCATTTTGGGGTGGTCTCTCTCCGGGCCCTTGGAAGACTCCCCGGCTGCCTCTAAAGGCCGGTTTGCAAGCACTCATGTCCTCTGTTCCCGACAGCCGCGAACAATGCTCCCAATTCGGTGAGAAAAGTGCTTCGGGATGGTGCTCTCTCCGGGCCCTTGGAAGACCTCCCAAGCTGCCTCCAAAGGCCGGTTTGCAAGCACTCCCGCCCGCTGTTCCCGCCAGCCTCGCACAATGCTCCCAAGACCGGGAGAAAAGCGCTTCGGGGTGGTGTTCTCTCCGTGCCAATGGAGGACCTCCCTGGCTGCCCCCAAAGGCCGGTTTGCAAGCACTCCCACTCGCTGTTCCCGCCAGCCACGCACAATCCTCCAAAACCCCGGAGAAAAGCGCTTCGGGGTGGTGTTCTCTCCGTGCTCATGGAAGACCTCCCGGGGTGCCCCCAAAGGCCGGTTTGCAAGCACTCCCACTCGCTGTTCCCGCCATCCGCGCACAATGCTCCCAAGCCCGGGAGAAAAGCATTTTGGGGTGGTGCTCACACCGGGCCCTGGAAGACCTCCCCGGCTGCCTCCAAAGGACGGTTTTCAAGCACTCCTGCCTGCTGTTCCTGCCACCCGCGCACAATGCTCCCAAGCCCGGGAGAAAAGCGCTTCGGGGTGGTGCTCTCTACAGGCCCTTGGAAGACCTCCCCGGCTGCCTCCAAAGGCCGGTTTGCAAGGACTCCTTCCTGCTGTTCCCGCCATCCGCGCACAATGCTCCCAAGCCCTGGAGAAAAGCATTTTGTGGTGGTGCTCACACCGGGCCCTGGAAGACCTCCCCGGCTGCCTCCAAAGGACGGTTTTCAAGCACTCCTGCCTGCTGTTCCCGCCACCCGCGCAGAATGCTCCCAAGCGCGGGAGAAAAGCGCTTCGGGGTGGTGCTCTCTACAGGCCCTTGGAAGACCTCCCCGGCTGCCTCCAAAGGCCAGTTTGCAAGGACTCCTTCCTGCTGTTCCCGCCAGCCACGCACAATGCTCCCAAGCCCGGGAGAAAAGCATTTTGGGGTGGTGCTCACTCCGGGCCCTTGGAAGACCTCCCCGGCTGCCTCCAATGGCCAGTTTGCAAGCACTCATGTCCGCTGTTCCCACCAGCCGCGCACAATGCTCCCAAGCCCGGGAGAAAAGCTTTTTGGGGTGGTGCTCACACCGGGCCCTGGAAGACCTCCCCGGCTGCCTCCAAAGGCCAGTTTTCAAGCACTCCTGCCTGCTGTTCCCGCCACCTGCGCACAATGCTCCTAAGCCCGGGAGAAAAGCGCTTCGGGGTGGTGCTCTCTACAGGCCCTTGGAAGACCTCCCCGGCTGCCTCCAAAGGCCGGTTTGCAAGGACTCCTTCCTGCTGTTCCCGCCAGCCACGCACAATGCTCCCAAGCCCGGGAGAGAAGCATTTTGGGGTGGTGCTCTCTACAGGCCCTTGGAAGACCTCCCCGGCTGCCTCCAGTGGCCAGTTTGCAAGCACTCATGCCCGCTGTTCCCACCAGCCGCGCACAATGCTCCCAAGCCCGGGAGAAAAGCTTTTTGGGGAGGTGCTCACACCGGGCCCTGGAAGACCTCCCCGGCTGCCTGCAAAGGCCGGTTTTCAAGCACTCCTGCCTGCTGTTCCCGCCACCCGCGCACAATACTCCCAAGCCCGGGAGAAAAGCACTTCGGGGTGGTGCTCTCTACAGGCCCTTGGAAGACCTCCCCCGCTGCCTCCAAAGGCCGGTTTGCAAGGACTCCTTCCTGCTGTTCCCGCCAGCCACGCACAATGCTCCCAAGCCCGGGAGAAAAGTGCTTCGGGGTGGTGATCTCTCCGGGCCCTTGGAAGTCGTCCCCGGCTGCCTCCAAAAGCCGGTTTGCAAGCACTCATGCCCGTTGTTCCCACCAGCCGCGCACAATGCTCCCAAGCCCGGGAGAAAAGCATTTTGGGGTGGTGCTCACTCCGGGCCCTTGGAAGACCTCCCCGGCTGCCTCCAAAGGCCAGTTTGCAAGCAGTCCTGCCTGCTGTTCCCGCCAGCCGCGCACAATGCTCCCAAGCCCGGGAGAAAAGCGCTTCGGGGTGGTGCTCTCTCCGGGCCCTTGGAAGACGTCCCCGGCTGCCTCCAAAGGCCGGTTTGCAAGCACTCATGCCCGTTGTTCCCACCAGCCGCGCACAATGCTCCCAAGCCCGGGAGAAAAGCATTTTGGGGTGGTGCTCACTCCGGGCCCTTGGAAGACCTCCCCGGCTGCCTCCAAAGGCCAGTTTGCAAGCAGTCCTGCCTGCTGTTCCCGCCAGCCGCGCACAATGTTCCCAAGCCCGGGAGAAAAGCGCTTCGGGGTGGTGCTCTCTCCGGGCACTTTCAAGACCTCCCCGGCTGCCTCCAAAGGCCGGTTTGTAAGTACTCATTCCCGCTGCTTCCGCCAGCCACGCACAATGCTCCCAAGCCCGGGAGAAAAGCATTTTGGGGTGGTGCTCTCTCCGGGCCCTTGGAAGACCTCCCGGGCTGCCTCCAAAGGCCGGTTTGCAAGCATTCATGTCCGTTGTTCCCGACAGCCGCGCACAATGCTCCCAAGCCCGAGAGAAAAGCATTTTGGGGTGGTGATCAGTCCGGCCCTTGGAAGACCTCCCCGGCTGCCTCCAAAGGACAGTTTGCAAGCACTCATGCCCGCTGTTCCCGCCAGCCACGCACAATGCTCCCAAGACCGTGAGAAAAGCGCTTCGGGGTGGTGTTCTCTCAGGGACCATGGAGGACCTCACCGGCTGCCCCCAAAGGCCGGTTTGCAAGCATTCCCACTCGCTGTTCCCGCCAGGCACACACAATGTTCCAAAACCCCGGAGAAAAGCGCTTCGGGGTGGTGGTCTCTCCGGGCCCCTGCCCCTGAGCCTGGGGGCCAGGCAGGGGATCCACAGTCCCAGGCCAAGGCAGAACCACATGCACACGTCTGTTCCTGCCCCCTCCACCGGCAGAGAGCTGGGGGGAGCCAGAGTCTGTCAGGCAGCTGCTGGGCTGGCCGCCTGTGTGGGAAGGGGCAGAGCCGACCTAGGGGCAAGTTGGGCCTCTTGCTCTCCCTGCTGCCCTGAGGCTGCTGGGCCAAAGAGGTCTTGGGCATCCAGCCCCTTGCTGGTCCCTTCCCGCTGACGAGGCCCTCTGAGCTCCAGCACCTTGCAGTGTGGAGACAGCCCCTGCTAGCAACCTCCTCTCCAAGGAGGCCTCAACCGAGGCCTAGGCCCAGGGGAAAGGCACCAGCGGAGATGAGCCAGTGGAGGCGCACGGGCATGTCTGGACCCAGTCCCCGCAGCCTGCCCCTTGGTGGGGCAGTACCCCCGGAGGCCAGGAAGGTCTGGGCAAGGCTGCGAGGGGCAGGGGCCCTGCTGGGTCGTGCCCCTGGCCTGTGGGGCGTCTGAGCACAACCGGCACTCTCCCGCTGGAAGACCTCCCCGTCTGCCTCCAAAGGCCGGTTTGCAAGCACTCCCGCCCGCTGTTCCCGCCAGGCACGCACAATGCTCCCAAGCCCGGGAGAAAAGTGCTTCGGGGTGGGGCTCTCTCCGGGCCCTTGCCCCTGAGCCTGGGGGCCAGGCAGTTGGAACACACTCCCAGGCCAATGCAGAAGGACATGCACACGTCTGTTCCTGCCCCCTACACCGGCAGAGAGCTCGGGGGAGCCAGAGACTGCCAGGCTGCTGCTGGGCTGGCTGCCTGTGTGGGACGGGGCAGAGCCGACCTAGGGGCAAGTTGGGCCTCTTGCTCTCCCTGCTGCCCTGAGGCTGCTGGGTCAAAGAGGTCTTGGGCATCCAGCCCTTTGCTGGTCCCTTCCCTCTGACGAGGCCCTCTGAGCTCCAGCACCTTGCAGTGTGGAGACAGCCCCTGCCAGCAACCTCCTCTCCAAAGAGGCCTCAACCGAGGCCTACGCCCAGGGGAAAAGCACCAGCGGTGATGATCCTGGGGAGGCGCACGGACATGTCTGGACCCAGTCCCCGCAGCCTGCCCCTTGGTGGGGCAGTGCCCCCGGAGGCCAGGAAGGTCTGGGCAAGGCTGGCCAGGGGCAGGGGCCATGCTGGGTCCTGCCCCTGGCCTGTGAGGCCTCTGAGCACAACCGGCCCTCTCCCACTGGAAGACCTCCCCAGCTGCCTCCAAAGTCCTGTTTGCAAACACTCCCGCCCGCTGTTCACGCCAGGCTCGCACAATGCTCCCAAGCCCGGGAGAAAAGCGCTTCGGGGTGGTGCTCTCTCCGGGCCCTTGCCCCTGAGCCTGGGGGCCAGGCAGTGGGTCCACACTCCCAGACCAAGGCAGAACCACATGCACACGTCTGTTCCTGACCCCTGCACCGGCAGAGAGCTCTGGGGAGCCAGAGTCTGTCAGGCAGGTGATGGGCTGGCCGCCTGTGTGGGAAGGGGCAGAGCCGACCTAGGGGCAAGTTGGGCCTCTTCCTCTCCCTGCTGCCATGAGGCTGCTGGGCCAAAGAGGTCTTGGGCATCCAGCCCCTTGCTGGTCCCTTCCCTCTGACGAGGCCCTCTGAGCTCCAGCACCTTGCAGTGTGGAGACAGCCCCTGCCAGCAACCTCCTCTCCAATGAGGCCTCAACCGAGGCCTAGGCCTAGGGGAAAGACACCAGCGGGGATGAGCCTGGGGAGGCGCCCGGGCATGTCTGGACCCAGTCCCCGCAGCCTGCCCCTTGGTGGGGCAGTACCCCCGGAGGCCAGGAAGGTCTGTGCAAGGCTGCCAGGGGCAGGGACAGTGCTGGGTCCTGCCCCTGGCCTGTTGGACGTCTGAGCACAACCGGCACTCTCGCGCTGGAAGACCTCCCCGTCTGCCTCCAAAGGCCGGTTTGCAAGCACTCCCGCCCGCTGTTCCCGCCAGGCACGCACAATGCTCCCAAGCCCGGGAGAAAAGCGCTTCGGGGTGGTGCTCTCTCCGGGCCCTTGCCCCTAAGCCTGCGGGCCAGGCAGGGGGAACACACTCCCAGGCCAAGACAGAACGACATGAACACGTCTGTTCCTGCCCCCTACACCGGCAGAGAGCTCGGGGGAGCCAGAGTCTCTCAGGCAGGTGCTGGGCTGGCCGCCTGTGTAGGAAGGGGCAGAGCCGACCTAGGGGCAAGTTGGGCCTCTTGCTCTCCCTGCTGCCCTGAGGCTGCTGGGCCAAAGACGTCTTGGGCATCCAGCCCTTTGCTGGTCCCTTCCCTCTGACGAGGCCCTCTGAGCTCCAGCACCTTGCAGTGTGGAGACAGCACCTGCCAGCAATCTCCTCTCCAAGGAGGCCTCAACCGAGGCCTAGGAGCAGGGGAAAAGCACCAGCGGGGTTGAGCCTGGGGAGGCGCCCGGGCATGTCTGGACCCAGTCCCCGCAGCCGGCCCCTTGGTGGGGCAGTACCCCCGGAGGCCAGGAAGGTCTGGGAAAGGCTGGCCAGGGGCAGGGGCCCTGCTGGGTCCTGCCCCTGGCCTGTGGGGCCTCTGAGCACAACCGGCCCTCTCCCACTGGAAGACCTCCCCGGCTGCCTTCAAAGGCGGGTTTGCCAACACTCCCGCCCGCTGTTCCCGCCAGGCACGCACAACGCTCCCAAGGCCAGGAGAAAAGCGCTTCGGGGTGTTGCTCTCTCCGGGCCCTTGCCCCTGAGCCTGGGGTCCAGGCAGTGGGTCCACACTCCCAGACCAAGGCAGAACCACATGCACACGTCTGTTCCTGACCCCTGAACCGGCAGAGAGCTCGGGGGAGCCAGAGTCTATCAGGCAGCTGCTGGGTTGGCTGCCTGTGTGGGAAGGGGCAGAGCCGACCTAGGGGCAAGTTGGGCCTCTTGCTCTCCCTGCTGCCCTGAGGCTGCTGGGCCAAAGAGGTCTTGGGCATCCAGCCCCTTGCTGGTCCCTTCCCGCTGACGAGGCCCTCTGAGCTCCAGCACCTTGCAGTGTGGAGACAGCCCCTGCCAGCAAACTCCTCTCCAAGGAGGCAACAACCGAGGCCTATGCCCAGGGGAAAGGCACCAGCGGGGATGAGCCTGGGGAGGCGCCCAGGCATGTCTGGACCCAGTCCCCGCATCCTGCCCCTTGGTGGGGCAGTACCCCCGGAGGCCAGGAAGGTCTGGGCAAGGCTGGCCAGGGGCAGGGGACCTGCTGGGTCCTGCCCCTGGCTTGTGAGGCCTCCGAGCACAACCGGCCCTCTCCCACTGGAAGACCTCCACGGCTGCCTCCAAAGTCCTGTTTGCAAACACTCCCGCCCGCTGTTCACGCCAGGCTCGCACAATGCTCCCAAGCCCGGGAGAAAAGCGCTTCGGGGTGGTGCTCTCTCCGGGCCCTTGCCCCTGAGCCTGGGGGCAAGGCAGGGGGAACACACTCCCAGGCCAAGGCAGAACCACATGCCCACGTCTGTTCCTGTCCCCTGCACTGGCAGAGAGCTTGGGGGAGCCAGAGTCTGTCAGGCAGCTGCTGGGCTGGCCGCCTGTGTGGGAAGGGGCAGAGCCGACCTAGGGGCAAGTTGGGCCTCTTGCTCTCCCTGCTGCCCTGAGGCTGCTGGGCCAAAGAGGTCTTGGGCATCCAGCCCCTTGCTGGTCCCTTCCCTCGGACGAGGCCCTCTGAGCTCCAGCACCTTGCAGTGTGGAGACAGCCCCTGCCAGCAACCTCCTCTCCAAGGAGTCCTCAACCGAGGCCTAGGCCCAGGGGAATGGCACCAGCGAGGTTGAGCCTGGGGAGGCGCCCGGGCATGTCTGGACCCAGTCCCCGCAGCCTGCCCCTTGGTGGGGCAGTACCCCCGGAGGCCAGGAAGGTCTGGGCAAGGCTGCCAGGGGCAGGGACACTGCTGGGTCCTGCCCCTGGCCTGTGGGGCGTCTGAGCACAACCGGCACTCTCCCGCTGGAAGACCTCCCCGGCTGCCTCCAAAGGCCGGTTTGCAAGCGCTCCCGCCCACTGTTCCCAGCAGGCGTGCACAATGCTCCCAAGCCCGGGAGAAAAGCGCTTCAGGGTGGTGCTCTCTCCGGGCCCTTTCCCCTGAGCCTGGGGGCCAGGCAGTGGGTCCACACTCCCAGACCAAGGCAGAACCACATGCACACGTCTGTTCCTGACCCCTGCACCGGCAGAGAGCTCTGGGGAGCCAGAGTCTGTCAGGCAGGTGCTGGGCTGGCCGCCTGTGTGGGAAGGGTTAGAGCCGACCTAGGGGCAAGTTGGGCCTCTTCCTCTCCCTGCTGCCCTGAGGCTGCTGGGCCAAAGAGGTCTTGGGCATCCAGCCCCTTGCTGGTCCCTTCCCTCTGACGAGGCCCTCTGAGCTCCAGCACCTTGCAGTGTGGAGACAGCACCTGCCAGCAATCTCCTCTCCAAGGAGGCCTCAACCGAGGCCTAGGCCCAGGGGAAAAGCACCAGCGGGGATGAGCCTGGGGAGGCGCCCGGGCATGTCTGGACCCAGTCCCCGCAGCCTGCCCCTTGGTGGGGCAGTACCCCTGGAGGCCAGGAAGGTCTGGGCAAGTCTGACCAGGGGCAGGGGACCTGCTGGGTCCTGCCCCTGGCCTGTGGGGCCTCTGAGCACAACCGGCCCTCTCCCACTGGAAGACCTCCCCGGCTGCCTCCAAAGGCCGTTTTGCACGCACTCCCGCCCACTGTTCCCACCAAGTGCGCACAATGCTCCCAAGCCCGGGAGAAAAGCGCTTCGGGGTGGTGCTCTTTCCGGGTCCTTGCCCCTGAGCCTGGGGGCCAGGCAGGGGGAACACACTCCCAGGCCAAGGCAGAACCACATGCACACGTCTGTTCCTGACCCCTGCACCGGCAGAGAGCTCGGGGGAGCCAGAGTCTGTCAGGCAGCTGCTGGGCTGGCCGCCTTTGTGGGAAGGGGCAGAGCCGACCTAGGGGCAAGTTGGGCCTCTTGCTCTCCCTGCTGCCCTGAGGCTGCTGGGCCAAAGAGGTCTTGGACATCCAGCCCTTTGCTTGTCCCTTCCCTCTGACGAGGCCCTCTGAGCTCCAGCACCTTGCAGTGTGGAGACAGCCCCTGCCAGCAACCTCCTCTCCAAGGAGGCCTCAACCGAGACCTAGGACCAGGGGAAAGGCACCAGCGGGGATGAGCCTGGGGAGGCGCCCGGGCATGTCTGGACCCAGTCCCCGCAGCCTGCCCCTTGGTGGGGCAGTACCCCCGGAGGCCAGGAAGGTCTGGGAAAGGCTGGCCAGGGGCAGGGGACCTACTGGGTCCTGCCCCTGGCCTGTGGGGCCTCTGAGCACAACCGGCCCTCTCCCACTGGAAGACCTCCCCGGCTGCCTCCAAAGTCCTGTTTGCCAACACTCCCACCCGCTGTTCACGCCAGACTTGCACAATGCTCCCAAGCCCGGGAGAAAAGCGCTTCGGGGTGGTGCTCTCTCCGGGCCCTTGCCCCTGAGCCTGGGGGCAAGGCACGGTGTCCACACTCCCAGGCCAAGTCAGAACCACATGCACACGTCTGTTCCTGCCCCCTGCACCGGCAGAGAGCTCGGGGGAGCCAGAGTCTGTCAGGCAGCTGCTGGGCTGGCCGCCTGTGTGGGAAGTGGCAGAGCCGACCTAGGGGCAAGTTGGGCCTCTTGCCCTCCCTGCTGCCCTGAGGCTGCTTGGCCAAAGAGGTCTTGGGCATCCAACCCCTTGCTGGTCCCTTCCCTCTGACGAGGCCCTCTGAGCTCCAGCACCTTGCAGTGTGGAGACAGCCCCTGCCAGCAACCTCCTCTCCAAGGAGGCCTAAACCGAGGCCTAGGGACAGGGGAAAGGCACCAGCGGGGATGAGCCTGGGGAGGCGCCCGGGCATGTATGGACCCAGTCCCCGCAGCCTGCCCCTTGGTGGCGCAGTACCCCCGGAGGCGAGGAAGGTCTGGGAAAGGCTGGCCAGGGGCAGGGGACCTGCTGGGTCCTGCCCCTGGCCTGTGGGGCCTCTGAGCACAACCGGCCCTCTCCCACTGGAAGACGTCCCCGGCTGCCTCCAAAGGCCGGTTTGCAAGCACTCCCGCCCACTGTTCCAACCAAGGGCGCACAACGCTCCCAAGCCCGGGAGAAAATCGCCTCGGGGTGGTGCTCTCTCCGGGCCCTTTCCCCTGAGCCTGGGGGCCAGGCAGGGTGTCCACACTCCCAGGCCAAGGCAGAACGACATGCACACGTCTGTTCCTGCCCCATGCACCGGCAGAGAGCTCGGGGGAGCCAAAGTCTGTCAGGCAGCTGCTGGGCTGGCCGCCTGTGTGGGAAGGGGCAGAGCCGACCTAGGGGCAAGTTGGGCCTCTTGCTCTCCCTGCTGCCCTGAGGCTGCTGGGTCAAAGAGGTCTTGGGCATCCAGCCCTTTGCTGGTCCCTTCCCTCTGACGAGGCCCTCTGAGCTCCAGCACCTTGCAGTGTGGAGACAGCCCCTGCCAGCAACCTCCTCTCCAAAGAGGCCTGAACCGAGGCCTACGCCCAGGGGAAAAGCACCAGCGGGGATGATCCTGGGGAGGCGCACGGACATGTCTGGACCCAGTCCCCGCAGCCTGCCCCTTGGTGGGGCAGTACCCCCGGAGGCCAGGAAGGTCCGGGCAAGGCTGGCCAGGGGCAGGGGCCCTGCTGGGTCCTGCCCCTGGCCTGTGAGGCCTCTGAGCACAACTGGCCCTCTCCCACTGGAAGACCTCCCCAGCTGCCTCCAAAGTCCTGTTTGCAAACACTCCCGCCCGCTGTTCATGCCAGGCTCGCACAATGCTCCCAAGCCCGGGAGAAAAGCGCTTCGGGGTGGTGCTCTCTGCGGGCCCTTGCCCCTGAGCCTGGGGGCCAGGCAGTGGGTCCACACTCCCAGACCAAGGCAGAACCACATGCACACGTCTGTTCCTGACCCCTGCACCGGCAGAGAGCTCTGGGGAGCCAGAGTCTGTCAGGCAGGTGCTGGGCTGGCCGCCTGTGTGGGAAGGGTTAGAGCCGACCTAGGGGCAAGTTGGGCCTCTTGCTCTCCCTGCTGCCCTGAGGCTGCTGGGCCAAAGAGGTCTTGGGCATCCAGCCCCTTGCTGGTCCCTTCCCTCTGACGAGGCCCTCTGAGCTCCAGCACCTTGCAGTGTGGAGACAGCCCCTGCCAGCAACCTCCTCTCCAATGAGGCCTCAACCGAGGCCTAGGCCTAGGGGAAAGACACCAGCGGGGATGAGCCTGGGGAGGCGCCCGGGCATGTCTGGACCCAGTCCCCGCAGCCTGCCCCTTGGTGGGGCAGTACCCCCGGAGGCCATGAAGGTCTGTGCAAGGCTGCCAGGGGCAGGGACAGTGCTGGGTCCTGCCCCTGGCCTGTTGGACGTCTGAGCACAACCGGCACTCTCGCGCTGGAAGACCTCCCCGTCTGCCTCCAAAGGCCGGTTTGCAAGCACTCCCGCCCGCTGTTCCCGCCAGGCACGCACAATGCTCCCAAGCCCGGGAGAAAAGCGCTTCGGGGTGGTGCTCTCTCCGGGCCCTTGCCCCTAAGCCTGCGGGCCAGGCAGGGGGAACACACTCCCAGGCCAAGACAGAACGACATGAACACGTCTGTTCCTGCCCCTTATACCGGCAGAGAGCTCGGGGGAGCCAGAGTCTCTCAGGCAGGTGCTGGGCTGGCCGCCTGTGTGGGAAGGGGCAGAGCCGACCTTGGGGCAAGTTGGGCCTCTTGCTCTCCCTGCTGCCCTGAGGCTGCTGGGCCAAAGACGTCTTGGGCATCCAGCCCTTTGCTGGTCCCTTCCCTCTGACGAGGCCCTCTGAGCTCCAGCACCTTGCAGTGTGGAGACAGCACCTGCCAGCAATCTCCTCTCCAAGGAGGCCTCAACCGAGGCCTAGGCCCAGGGGAAAAGCACCAGCGGGGATGAGCCTGGGGAGGCGCCCGGGCATGTCTGGACCCAGTCCCCGCAGCCTGCCCCTTGGTGGGGCAGTACCCCTGGAGGCCAGGAAGGTCTGGGCAAGTCTGACCAGGGGCAGGGGACCTGCTGGGTCCTGCCCCTGGCCTGTGGGGCCTCTGAGCACAACCGGCCCTCTCCCACTGGAAGACCTCCCCGGCTGCCTCCAAAGGCCGTTTTGCACGCACTCCCGCCCACTGTTCCCACCAAGTGCGCACAATGCTCCCAAGCCCGGGAGAAAAGCGCTTCGGGGTGGTGCTCTTTCCGGGTCCTTGCCCCTGAGCCTGGGGGCCAGGCAGGGGGAACACACTCCCAGGCCAAGTCAGAACCACATGCACACGTCTGTTCCTGACCCCTGCACCGGCAGAGAGCTCGGGGGAGCCAGAGTCTGTCAGGCAGCTGCTGGGCTGGCCGCCTTTGTGGGAAGGGGCAGAGCCGACCTAGGGGCAAGTTGGGCCTCTTGCTCTCCCTGCTGCCCTGAGGCTGCTGGGCCAAAGAGGTCTTGGACATCCAGCCCTTTGCTTGTCCCTTCCCTCTGACGAGGCCCTCTGAGCTCCAGCACCTTGCAGTGTGGAGACAGCCCCTGCCAGCAACCTCCTCTCCAAGGAGGCCTCAACCGAGACCTAGGACCAGGGGAAAGGCACCAGCGGGGATGAGCCTGGGGAGGCGCCCGGCCATGTCTGGACCCAGTCCCCGCAGCCTGCCCCTTGGTGGGGCAGTACCCCCGGAGGCCAGGAAGGTCTGGGAAAGGCTGGCCAGGGGCAGGGGACCTACTGGGTCCTGCCCCTGACCTGTGGGGCCTCTGAGCACAACAGGCCCTCTCCCACTGGAAGACCTCCCCGGCTGCCTCCAAAGGCCGGTTTGCAAGCACTCCCGCCCACTGTTCCCGCCAGGCGCGCACAATGCTCCCAAGCCCGGGAGAAAAGCGCTTCGGGGTGGTGCTCTCTCCGGGCCCTTGCCCCTGAGCCTGGGGGCAAGGCAGGGGGAACACACTCCCAGGCCAAGGCAGAACCACATGCCCACGTCTGTTCCTGTCCCCTGCACTGGCAGAGAGCTTGGGGGAGCCAGAGTCTGTCAGGCAGCTGCTGAGTTGGCCGCCTGTGTGGGAAGGGGCAGAGCCGCCCTAGGGGCAAGTTGGGCCTCTTGCTCTCCCTGCTGCCCTGAGGCTGCTGGGCCAAAGACGTCTTGGGCATCCAGCCCCTTACTGGTCCCTTCCCTCTGACGAGGCCCTCTGAGCTCCAGCACCTTGCAGTGTGGAGACAGCCCCTGCCAGCAACCTCCTCTCCAAGGAGGCCTCAACCGAGGCCTAGGCCGAGGGGAAAGGCACCAGCGGGGATGAGCCTGGGGAGGCGCCCGGGCATGTCTGGACACAGGCCCCGCAGCCTGCCCCTTGGTGGGGCAGTACCCCCGGAGGCAAGGAAGGTCTGGGCAAGGCTGGCCAGGGGCAGGGGCCCTGCTGCGTCCTGCCCCTGGCCTGTGGGGCCTCTGAGCACAACTGGCCCTCTCCCACTGGAAGACCTCCCCGGCTGCCTCCAAAGGCCGGTTTGCAAGCGCTCCCGCCCACTGTTCCCAGCAGGCGTGCACAATGCTCCCAAGCCCGGGAGAAAAGCGCTTCAGGGTGGTGCTCTCTCCGGGCCCTTGCCCCTGAGCCTGGGGGCAAGGCAGGGTGTCCACACTCCCAGGACAAGGCAGAACCACATGCACACGTCTGATCTGCCCCCTGCACCGGCAGAGAGCTCGGGGGAGCCAGAGTCTGTCAGGCAGCTGCTGGGCTGGCCGCCTGTGTGGGAAGGGGCAGAGCCGACCTAGGGGCAAGTTGGGCCTCTTGCTCTCCCTGCTGCCCTGAGGCTGCTGGGCAAAAGAGGTCTTGGGCATCCAGCCCCTTGCTGGTCCCTTCCCTCGGACGAGGCCCTCTGAGCTCCAGCACCTTGCAGTGTGGAGACAGCCCCTGCCAGCAACCTCCTCTCCAAGGAGTCCTCAACCGAGGCCTAGGCCCAGGGGAATGGCACCAGCGGGGTTGAGCCTGGGGAGGCGCCCGGGCATGTCTGGACCCAGTCCCCGCAGCCTGCCCCTTGGTGGGGCAGTACCCCCGGAGGCCAGGAAGGTCTGGGCAAGGCTGCCAGGGGCAGGGACACTGCTGGGTCCTGCCCCTGGCCTGTGGGGCGTCTGAGCACAACCGGCACTCTCCCGCTGGAAGACCTCCCCGGCTGCCTCCAAAGGCCGGTTTGCAAGCGCTCCCGCCCACTGTTCCCAGCAGGCGTGCACAATGCTCCCAAGCCCGGGAGAAAAGCGCTTCAGGGTGGTGCTCTCTCCGGGCCCTTGCCCCTGAGCCTGGGGGCCAGGCAGTGGGTCCACACTCCCAGACCAAGGCAGAACCACATGCACACGTCTGTTCCTGACCCCTGCACCGGCAGAGAGCTCTGGGGAGCCAGAGTCTGTCAGGCAGGTGCTGGGCTGGCCGCCTGTGTGGGAAGGGTTAGAGCCGACCTAGGGGCAAGTTGGGCCTCTTCCTCTCCCTGCTGCCCTGAGGCTGCTGGGCCAAAGAGGTCTTGGGCATCCAGCCCCTTGCTGGTCCCTTCCCTCTGACGAGGCCCTCTGAGCTCCAGCACCTTGCAGTGTGGAGACAGCACCTGCCAGCAATCTCCTCTCCAAGGAGGCCTCAACCGAGGCCTAGGCCCAGGGGAAAAGCACCAGCGGGGATGAGCCTGGGGAGGCGCCCGGGCATGTCTGGACCCAGTCCCCGCAGCCTGCCCCTTGGTGGGGCAGTACCCCTGGAGGCCAGGAAGGTCTGGGCAAGTCTGACCAGGGGCAGGGGACCTGCTGGGTCCTGCCCCTGGCCTGTGGGGCCTCTGAGCACAACCGGCCCTCTCCCACTGGAAGACCTCCCCGGCTGCCTCCAAAGGCCGTTTTGCACGCACTCCCGCCCACTGTTCCCACCAAGTGCGCACAATGCTCCCAAGCCCGGGAGAAAAGCGCTTCGGGGTGGTGCTCTTTCCGGGTCCTTGCCCCTGAGCCTGGGGGCCAGGCAGGGGGAACACACTCCCAGGCCAAGGCAGAACCACATGCACACGTCTGTTCCTGACCCCTGCACCGGCAGAGAGCTCGGGGGAGCCAGAGTCTGTCAGGCAGCTGCTGGGCTGGCCGCCTTTGTGGGAAGGGGCAGAGCCGACCTAGGGGCAAGTTGGGCCTCTTGCTCTCCCTGCTGCCCTGAGGCTGCTGGGCCAAAGAGGTCTTGGACATCCAGCCCTTTGCTTGTCCCTTCCCTCTGACGAGGCCCTCTGAGCTCCAGCACCTTGCAGTGTGGAGACAGCCCCTGCCAGCAACCTCCTCTCCAAGGAGGCCTCAACCGAGACCTAGGACCAGGGGAAAGGCACCAGCGGGGATGAGCCTGGGGAGGCGCCCGGGCATGTCTGGACCCAGTCCCCGCAGCCTGCCCCTTGGTGGGGCAGTACCCCCGGAGGCCAGGAAGGTCTGGGAAAGGCTGGCCAGGGTCAGGGGACCTACTGGGTCCTGCCCCTGGCCTGTGGGGCCTCTGAGCACAACCGGCCCTCTCCCACTGGAAGACCTCCCCGGCTGCCTCCAAAGTCCTGTTTGCCAACACTCCCACCCGCTGTTCACGCCAGACTTGCACAATGCTCCCAAGCCCGGGAGAAAAGCGCTTCGGGGTGGTGGTCTCTCCGGGCCCTTGCCCCTGAGCCTGGGGGCAAGGCACGGTGTCCACACTCCCAGGCCAAGTCAGAACCACATGCACACGTCTGTTCCTGCCCCCTGCACCGGCAGAGAGCTCGGGGGAGCCAGAGTCTGTCAGGCAGGTGCTGGGCTGGCCGCCTGTGTGGGACGGGGCAGAGCCGACCTAGGGGCAAGTTGGGCCTCTTGCCCTCCCTGCTGCCCTGAGGCTGCTTGGCCAAAGAGGTCTTGGGCATCCAACCCCTTGCTGGTCCCTTCCCTCTGACGAGGCCCTCTGAGCTCCAGCACCTTGCAGTGTGGAGACAGCCCCTGCCAGCAACCTCCTCTCCAAGGAGGCCTAAACCGAGGCCTAGGCACAGGGGAAAGGCACCAGCGGGGATGAGCCTGGGGAGGCGCCCGGGCATGTATGGACCCAGTCCCCGCAGCCTGCCCCTTGGTGGCGCAGTACCCCCGGAGGCGAGGAAGGTCTGGGAAAGGCTGGCCAGGGGCAGGGGACCTGCTGGGTCCTGCCCCTGGCCTGTGGGGCCTCTGAGCACAACCGGCCCTCTCCCACTGGAAGACGTCCCCGGCTGCCTCCAAAGGCCGGTTTGCAAGCACTCCCGCCCACTGTTCCAACCAAGGGCGCACAACGCTCCCAAGCCCGGGAGAAAATCGCCTCGGGGTGGTGCTCTCTCCGGGCCCTTTCCCCTGAGCCTGGGGGCCAGGCAGGGTGTCCACACTCCCAGGCCAAGGCAGAACGACATGCACACGTCTGTTCCTGCCCCATGCACCGGCAGAGAGCTCGGGGGAGCCAAAGTCTGTCAGGCAGCTGCTGGGCTGGCCGCCTGTGTGGGAAGGGGCAGAGCCGACCTAGGGGCAAGTTGGGCCTCTTGCTCTCCCTGCTGCCCTGAGGCTGCTGGGTCAAAGAGGTCTTGGGCATCCAGCCCTTTGCTGGTCCCTTCCCTCTGACGAGGCCCTCTGAGCTCCAGCACCTTGCAGTGTGGAGACAGCCCCTGCCAGCAACCTCCTCTCCAAAGAGGCCTGAACCGATGCCTACGCCCAGGGGAAAAGCACCAGCGGGGATGATCCTGGGGAGGCGCACGGACATGTCTGGACCCAGTCCCCGCAGCCTGCCCCTTGGTGGGGCAGTACCCCCGGAGGCCAGGAAGGTCCGGGCAAGGCTGGCCAGGGGCAGGGGCCCTGCTGGGTCCTGCCCCTGGCCTGTGAGGCCTCTGAGCACAACTGGCCCTCTCCCACTGGAAGACCTCCCCAGCTGCCTCCAAAGTCCTGTTTGCAAACACTCCCGCCCGCTGTTCACGCCAGGCTCGCACAATGCTCCCAAGCCCGGGAGAAAAGCGCTTCGGGGTGGTGCTCTCTGCGGGCCCTTGCCCCTGAGCCTGGGGGCCAGGCAGTGGGTCCACACTCCCAGACCAAGGCAGAACCACATGCACACGTCTGTTCCTGACCCCTGCACCGGCAGAGAGCTCTGGGGAGCCAGAGTCTGTCAGGCAGGTGCTGGGCTGGCCGCCTGTGTGGGAAGGGTTAGAGCCGACCTAGGGGCAAGTTGGGCCTCTTGCTCTCCCTGCTGCCCTGAGGCTGCTGGGCCAAAGAGGTCTTGGGCATCCAGCCCCTTGCTGGTCCCTTCCCTCTGACGAGGCCCTCTGAGCTCCAGCACCTTGCAGTGTGGAGACAGCCCCTGCCAGCAACCTCCTCTCCAATGAGGCCTCAACCGAGGCCTAGGCCTAGGGGAAAGACACCAGCGGGGATGAGCCTGGGGAGGCGCCCGGGCATGTCTGGACCCAGTCCCCGCAGCCTGCCCCTTGGTGGGGCAGTACCCCCGGAGGCCATGAAGGTCTGTGCAAGGCTGCCAGGGGCAGGGACAGTGCTGGGTCCTGCCCCTGGCCTGTTGGACGTCTGAGCACAACCGGCACTCTCGCGCTGGAAGACCTCCCCGTCTGCCTCCAAAGGCCGGTTTGCAAGCACTCCCGCCCGCTGTTCCCGCCAGGCATGCACAATGCTCCCAAGCCCGGGAGAAAAGCGCTTCGGGGTGGTGCTCTCTCCGGGCCCTTGCCCCTAAGCCTGCGGGCCAGGCAGGGGGAACACACTCCCAGGCCAAGACAGAACGACATGAACACGTCTGTTCCTGCCCCTTATACCGGCAGAGAGCTCGGGGGAGCCAGAGTCTCTCAGGCAGGTGCTGGGCTGGCCGCCTGTGTGGGAAGGGGCAGAGCCGACCTTGGGGCAAGTTGGGCCTCTTGCTCTCCCTGCTGCCCTGAGGCTGCTGGGCCAAAGACGTCTTGGGCATCCAGCCCTTTGCTGGTCCCTTCCCTCTGACGAGGCCCTCTGAGCTCCAGCACCTTGCAGTGTGGAGACAGCACCTGCCAGCAATCTCCTCTCCAAGGAGGCCTCAACCGAGGCCTAGGCCCAGGGGAAAAGCACCAGCGGGGATGAGCCTGGGGAGGCGCCCGGGCATGTCTGGACCCAGTCCCCGCAGCCTGCCCCTTGGTGGGGCAGTACCCCTGGAGGCCAGGAAGGTCTGGGCAAGTCTGACCAGGGGCAGGGGACCTGCTGGGTCCTGCCCCTGGCCTGTGGGGCCTCTGAGCACAACCGGCCCTCTCCCACTGGAAGACCTCCCCGGCTGCCTCCAAAGGCCGGTTTGCAAGCACTCCCGCCCACTGTTCCCGCCAGGCGCGCACAATGCTCCCAAGCCCGGGAGAAAAGCGCTTCGGGGTGGTGCTCTCTCCGGGCCCTTGCCCCTGAGCCTGGGGGCAAGGCAGGGGGAACACACTCCCAGGCCAAGGCAGAACCACATGCCCACGTCTGTTCCTGTCCCCTGCACTGGCAGAGAGCTTGGGGGAGCCAGAGTCTGTCAGGCAGCTGCTGAGTTGGCCGCCTGTGTGGGAAGGGGCAGAGCCGCCCTAGGGGCAAGTTGGGCCTCTTGCTCTCCCTGCTGCCCTGAGGCTGCTGGGCCAAAGACGTCTTGGGCATCCAGCCCCTTACTGGTCCCTTCCCTCTGACGAGGCCCTCTGAGCTCCAGCACCTTGCAGTGTGGAGACAGCCCCTGCCAGCAACCTCCTCTCCAAGGAGGCCTCAACCGAGGCCTAGGCCGAGGGGAAAGGCACCAGCGGGGATGAGCCTGGGGAGGCGCCCGGGCATGTCTGGACACAGGCCCCGCAGCCTGCCCCTTGGTGGGGCAGTACCCCCGGAGGCCAGGAAGGTCTGGGCAAGGCTGGCCAGGGGCAGGGGCCCTGCTGCGTCCTGCCCCTGGCCTGTGGGGCCTCTGAGCACAACTGGCCCTCTCCCACTGGAAGACCTCCCCGGCTGCCTCCAAAGGCCGGTTTGCAAGCGCTCCCGCCCACTGTTCCCAGCAGGCGTGCACAATGCTCCCAAGCCCGGGAGAAAAGCGCTTCAGGGTGGTGCTCTCTCCGGGCCCTTGCCCCTGAGCCTGGGGGCAAGGCAGGGTGTCCACACTCCCAGGACAAGGCAGAACCACATGCACACGTCTGATCTGCCCCCTGCACCGGCAGAGAGCTCGGGGGAGCCAGAGTCTGTCAGGCAGCTGCTGGGCTGGCCGCCTGTGTGGGAAGAGGCAGAGCCGACCTAGGGGCAAGTTGGGCCTCTTGCTCTCCCTGCTGCCCTGAGGCTGCTGGGCAAAAGAGGTCTTGGGCATCCAGCCCCTTGCTGGTCCCTTCCCTCGGACGAGGCCCTCTGAGCTCCAGCACCTTGCAGTGTGGAGACAGCCCCTGCCAGCAACCTCCTCTCCAAGGAGTCCTCAACCGAGGCCTAGGCCCAGGGGAATGGCACCAGCGGGGTTGAGCCTGGGGAGGCGCCCGGGCATGTCTGGACCCAGTCCCCGCAGCCTGCCCCTTGGTGGGGCAGTACCCCCGGAGGCCAGGAAGGTCTGGGCAAGGCTGCCAGGGGCAGGGACACTGCTGGGTCCTGCCCCTGGCCTGTGGGGCGTCTGAGCACAACCGGCACTCTCCCGCTGGAAGACCTCCCCGGCTGCCTCCAAAGGCCGGTTTGCAAGCGCTCCCGCCCACTGTTCCCAGCAGGCGTGCACAATGCTCCCAAGCCCGGGAGAAAAGCGCTTCAGGGTGGTGCTCTCTCCGGGCCCTTGCCCCTGAGCCTGGGGGCCAGGCAGTGGGTCCACACTCCCAGACCAAGGCAGAACCACATGCACACGTCTGTTCCTGACCCCTGCACCGGCAGAGAGCTCTGGGGAGCCAGAGTCTGTCAGGCAGGTGCTGGGCTGGCCGCCTGTGTGGGAAGGGTTAGAGCCGACCTAGGGGCAAGTTGGGCCTCTTCCTCTCCCTGCTGCCCTGAGGCTGCTGGGCCAAAGAGGTCTTGGGCATCCAGCCCCTTGCTGGTCCCTTCCCTCTGACGAGGCCCTCTGAGCTCCAGCACCTTGCAGTGTGGAGACAGCACCTGCCAGCAATCTCCTCTCCAAGGAGGCCTCAACCGAGGCCTAGGCCCAGGGGAAAAGCACCAGCGGGGATGAGCCTGGGGAGGCGCCCGGGCATGTCTGGACCCAGTCCCCGCAGCCTGCCCCTTGGTGGGGCAGTACCCCTGGAGGCCAGGAAGGTCTGGGCAAGTCTGACCAGGGGCAGGGGACCTGCTGGGTCCTGCCCCTGGCCTGTGGGGCCTCTGAGCACAACCGGCCCTCTCCCACTGGAAGACCTCCCCGGCTGCCTCCAAAGGCCGTTTTGCACGCACTCCCGCCCACTGTTCCCACCAAGTGCGCACAATGCTCCCAAGCCCGGGAGAAAAGCGCTTCGGGGTGGTGCTCTTTCCGGGTCCTTGCCCCTGAGCCTGGGGGCCAGGCAGGGGGAACACACTCCCAGGCCAAGGCAGAACCACATGCACACGTCTGTTCCTGACCCCTGCACCGGCAGAGAGCTCGGGGGAGCCAGAGTCTGTCAGGCAGCTGCTGGGCTGGCCGCCTTTGTGGGAAGGGGCAGAGCCGACCTAGGGGCAAGTTGGGCCTCTTGCTCTCCCTGCTGCCCTGAGGCTGCTGGGCCAAAGAGGTCTTGGACATCCAGCCCTTTGCTTGTCCCTTCCCTCTGACGAGGCCCTCTGAGCTCCAGCACCTTGCAGTGTGGAGACAGCCCCTGCCAGCAACCTCCTCTCCAAGGAGGCCTCAACCGAGACCTAGGACCAGGGGAAAGGCACCAGCGGGGATGAGCCTGGGGAGGCGCCCGGGCATGTCTGGACCCAGTCCCCGCAGCCTGCCCCTTGGTGGGGCAGTACCCCCGGAGGCCAGGAAGGTCTGGGAAAGGCTGGCCAGGGTCAGGGGACCTACTGGGTCCTGCCCCTGGCCTGTGGGGCCTCTGAGCACAACCGGCCCTCTCCCACTGGAAGACCTCCCCGGCTGCCTCCAAAGTCCTGTTTGCCAACACTCCCACCCGCTGTTCACGCCAGACTTGCACAATGCTCCCAAGCCCGGGAGAAAAGCGCTTCGGGGTGGTGGTCTCTCCGGGCCCTTGCCCCTGAGCCTGGGGGCAAGGCACGGTGTCCACACTCCCAGGCCAAGTCAGAACCACATGCACACGTCTGTTCCTGCCCCCTGCACCGGCAGAGAGCTCGGGGGAGCCAGAGTCTGTCAGGCAGCTGCTGGGCTGGCCGCCTGTGTGGGACGGGGCAGAGCCGACCTAGGGGCAAGTTGGGCCTCTTGCCCTCCCTGCTGCCCTGAGGCTGCTTGGCCAAAGAGGTCTTGGGCATCCAACCCCTTGCTGGTCCCTTCCCTCTGACGAGGCCCTCTGAGCTCCAGCACCTTGCAGTGTGGAGACAGCCCCTGCCAGCAACCTCCTCTCCAAGGAGGCCTAAACCGAGGCCTAGGCACAGGGGAAAGGCACCAGCGGGGATGAGCCTGGGGAGGCGCCCGGGCATGTATGGACCCAGTCCCCGCAGCCTGCCCCTTGGTGGCGCAGTACCCCCGGAGGCGAGGAAGGTCTGGGAAAGGCTGGCCAGGGGCAGGGGACCTGCTGGGTCCTGCCCCTGGCCTGTGGGGCCTCTGAGCACAACCGGCCCTCTCCCACTGGAAGACGTCCCCGGCTGCCTCCAAAGGCCGGTTTGCAAGCACTCCCGCCCACTGTTCCAACCAAGGGCGCACAACGCTCCCAAGCCCGGGAGAAAATCGCCTCGGGGTGGTGCTCTCTCCGGGCCCTTTCCCCTGAGCCTGGGGGCCAGGCAGGGTGTCCACACTCCCAGGCCAAGGCAGAACGACATGCACACGTCTGTTCCTGCCCCATGCACCGGCAGAGAGCTCGGGGGAGCCAAAGTCTGTCAGGCAGCTGCTGGGCTGGCCGCCTGTGTGGGAAGGGGCAGAGCCGACCTAGGGGCAAGTTGGGCCTCTTGCTCTCCCTGCTGCCCTGAGGCTGCAGGGCCAAAGACGTCTTGGGCATGCAGCCCCTTACTGGTCCCTTCCATCTGACGAGGCCCTCTGAGCTCCAGCACCTTGCAGTGTGGAGACAGCCCCTGCCAGCAACCTCCTCTCCAAGGAGGCCTCAACCGAGGCCTAGGCCCAGGGGAAAGGCACCAGCGGGGATGAGCCTGGGGAGGCGCCCGGGCATGTCTGGACCCTGTCCCCGCAGCCTGCCCCTTGGTGGGGCAGTACCCCCGGAGGCCAGGAAGGTCTGGGCAAGGCTGGCCAGGGGCAGGGGCTCTGCTGGGTCCTGCCCCTGGCCTGTGGGGCCTCTGAGCACAACCGGCCCTCTCCCACTGGAAGACCTCCCCGGCTGCCTCCAAAGGCCGGTTTGGAAGCACTCCCGCCCACTGTTCCCGCCAGGCGCGCACAATGCTCCCAAGCCCGGGAGAAAAGCGCTTCGGGGTGGTAGTCTCTCCGGGCCCTTGCCCCTGAGCCTGGGGGCCAGGCAGGGGATCCACAGTCCCAGGCCAAGGCACAACAACATGCACACATCTGTTCCTGCCCCCTCCACCGGCAGAGAGCTGGGGGGAGCCAGAGTCTGTCAGGCAGCTGCTGGGCTGGCCGCCTGTGTGGGAAGGGGCAGAGCCGACCTAGGGGCAAGTTGGGCCTCTTGCTCTCCCTGCTGCCCTGAGGCTGCTGGGCCAAAGAGGTCTTGAGCATCCAGCCCCTTGCTGGTCCCTTCCCTCTGACGAGGCCCTCTGAGCTCCAGCACCTTGCAGTGTTGAGACAGACCCTGCCAGCAACCTCCTCTCCAAGGAGGCCTCAACCGAGGCCTAGGCCCAGGGGAAAGGCACCAGCGGGGATGAGCCAGTGGAGGGGCCCGGGCATGTCTGGACCCAGTCCCCGCAGCCTGCCCCTTGGTGGGGCAGTACCCCCGGAGGCCGGGAAGGTCTGGGCAAGGCTGGCCAGGGGCAGGGGCCCTGCTGCGTCCTGCCCCTGGCCTGTGGGGCCTCTGAGCACAACCGGCCCTCTCCCACTGGAAGACCTCCCCGGCTGCCTCCAAAGGCCGGTTTGCAAGCGCTCCCGCCCACTGTTCCCAGCAGGCGTGCACAATGCTCCCAAGCCCGGGAGAAAAGCGCTTCAGGGTGGTGCTCTCTCCGGGCCCTTGCCCCTGAGCCTGGGGGCAAGGCAGGGTGTCCACACTCCCAGGACAAGGCAGAACCACATGCACACGTCTGATCTGCCCCCTGCACCGGCAGAGAGCTCGGGGGAGCCAGAGTCTGTCAGGAAGCTGCTGGGCTGGCCGCCTGTGTGGGAAGGGGCAGAGCCGACCTAGGGGCAAGTTGGGCCTCTTGCTCTCCCTGCTGCCCTGAGGCTCCTGGGCCAAAGAGGTCTTGGGCATCCAGCCCCTTGCTGGTCCCTTCCCTCTGACGAGGCCCTCTGAGCTCCAGCACCTTGCAGTGTGGAGACAGCCCCTGCCAGCAACCTCCTCTCCAAGGAGTCCTCAACCGAGGCCTAGGCCCAGGGGAAAGGCACCAGCGGGGATGAGCCTGGGGAGGCGTCCGGGCATGTCTGGACCCAGTCCCCGCAGCCTGCCCCTTGGTGGGGCAGTACCCCCGGAGGCCAGGAAGGTCTGGGCAAGGCTGCCAGGGGCAGGGACACTGCTGGGTCCTGCCCCTGGCCTGTGGGGCGTCTGAGCACAACCGGCACTCTCCCGCTGGAAGACCTCCCCGTCTGCCTCGAAAGGCCGGTTTGCAAGCACTCCCGCCCGCTGTTCCCGCCAGGCACGCACAATGCTCCCAAGCCCGGGAGAAAAGCGCTTCGGGGTGGTGCTCTCACCGGGCCCTTGCCCCTGAGCCTGGGGGCCAGGCAGGGGGAACACACTCCCAGGCCAAGGCAGAACGACATGCACACGTCTGTTCCTGCCCCCTACACCGGCAGAGAGCTCGGGGGAGCCAGAGACTGCCAGGCTGCTGCTGGGCTGGCCGCCTGTGTGGGACGGGGCAGAGCCGACCTAGGGGCAAGTTGGGCCTCTTGCTCTCCCTGCTGCCCTGAGGCTGCTGGGTCAAAGAGGTCTTGGGCATCCAGCCCTTTGCTGGTCCCTTCCCTCTGACGAGGCCCTCTGATCTCCAGCACCTTGCAGTGTGGAGACAGCCCCTGCCAGCAACCTCCTCTCCAAGGAGGCCTCAACCGAGGCCTAGGCCCAGGGGAAAGGCACCAGCGGGGATGAGCCTGGGGAGGCGCCCGGGGATGTCTGGACCCAGTCCCCGCAGCCTGCCCCTTGGTGGGGCAGTATCCCCGGAGGCCAGGAAGGTCTGGGCAAGGCTGGCCAGGGTCAGGGGCCCTGCTGGGTCCTGCCCCTGGCCTGTGGGGCCTCTGAGCACAACCGGCCCTCTCCCACTGGAAGACCTCCCCGGCTGCCTCCAAAGTCCTGTTTGCTAACACTCCCGCCCGCTGTTCACGCCAGGCTCGCACAAAGCTCCCAAGCCCGGGAGAAAAGCGCATTGGGGTGGTTCTCTCTCCGGGCCCTTGCCCCTGAGCCTGGGGGCAAGGCACGGGGAACACACTCCCTGGCCAAGGCAGAACCACATGCCCACGTCTGTTCCTGTCCCCTGCACCGGCAGAGAGCTTGGGGGAGCCAGAGTCTGACAGGCAGCTGCTGGGTTGGCCGCCTGTGTGGGAAGGGGCAGAGCCGACCTAGGGGCAAGTTGGGCCTCTTGCTCTCCCTGCTGCCCTGAGGCTGCTGGGCCAAAGACGTCTTGGGCATCCAGCCCCTTACTGGTCCCTTCCCTCTGACGAGGCCCTCTGAGCTCCAGCACCTTGCAGTGTGGAGACAGCCCCTGCCAGCAACCTCCTCTCCAAGGAGGCCTCAACCGAGGCCTAGGCCCAGGGGAAAGGCACCAGCGGGGATGAGCCTGGGGAGGCGCCCGGGCATGTCTGGACCCAGTCCACGCAGCCTGCCCCTTGGTGGGGCAGTACCCCCGGAAGCCAGGAAGGTCTGGGCAAGGCTGGCCACGGGCAGGGGCCCTGCTGGGTCCTGCCCCTGGCCTGTGGGGCCTCTGAGCACAACCGGCCCTCTCCCACTGGAAGACTTCCCCGGGTGCCTCCAAAGGCCGGTTTGCCAACACTCCCGCCCGCTGTTCCCGCCAGGCACGCACAATTCTCCCAAGCCCGGGAGAAAAGCGCTTCGGGGTGGTGCTCTCTCCGGGCCCTTGCCCCTGAGCCTGGGGTCAAGGCACGGTGTCCACACTCCCAGGCCAAGTCAGAACCACATGCACACGTCTGTTCCTGCCCCCTGCACCGGCAGAGAGCTCGGGGGAGCCAGAGTCTGTCAGGCAGCTCCTGGGCTGGCCGCCTGTGTGGGAAGTGGCAGAGCCGACCTAGGGGCAAGTTGGGCCTCTTGCCCTCCCTGCTGCCCTGAGGCTGCTGGGCCAAAGAGGTCTTGGGCATCCAACCCCTTGCTGGTCCCTTCCCTCTGACGAGGCCCTCTGAGCTCCAGCACCTTGCAGTGTGCAGACAGCCCCTGCCAGCAACCTCCTCTCCAAGGAGGCCTAAACCGAGGCCTAGGCACAGGGGAAAGGCACCAGCGGGGATGAGCCTGGGGAGGCGCCCGGGCATGTATGGACCCAGTCCCCGCAGCCTGCCCCTTGGTGGGGCAGTACCCCCGGAGGCGAGGAAGGTCTGGGAAAGGCTGGCCAGGGGCAGGGGACCTGCTGGGTCCTGCCCCTGGCCTGTGGGGCCTCTGAGCACAACCGGCCCTCTCCCACTGGAAGACGTCCCCGGCTGCCTCCAAAGGCCGGTTTGCAAGCACTCCCGCCCACTGTTCCAACCAAGGGCGCACAACGCTCCCAAGCCCGGGAGAAAATCGCCTCGGGGTGGTGCTCTCTCCGGGCCCTTTCCCCTGAGCCTGTGGGCCAGGCAGGGTGTCCACACTCCCAGGCCAAGGCAGAACGACATGCACACGTCTGTTCCTGCCCCATGCACCGGCAGATAGCTCGGGGGAGCCAAAATCTGTCAGGCAGCTGCTGGGCTGGCCGCCTGTGTGGGAAGGGGCAGAGCCGACCTAGGGGCAAGTTGGGCCTCTTGCTCTCCCTGATGCCCTGAGGCTGCTGGGTCAAAGAGATCTTGGGCATCCAGCCCCTTGCTTGTCCCTTCCCTCTGACGAGGCCCTCTGAGCTCCAGCACCTTGCAGTGTGTAGACAGCCCCTGCCAGCAACCTCCTCTCCAAGGAGGCCTCAACCGAGGCCTAGGCCCAGGGGAAAGGCACCAGCGGGGATGAGCCTGGGGAGGCGCCCGGGCATGTCTGGACCCAGTCCACGCAGCCTGCCCCTTGGTGGGGCAGTACCCCCGGAAGCCAGGAAGGTCTGGGCAAGGCTGGCCACGGGCAGGGGCCCTGCTGGGTCCTGCCCCTGGCCTGTGGGGCCTCTGAGCACAACCGGCCCTCTCCCACTGGAAGACTTCCCCGGCTGCCTCCAAAGGCCGGTTTGCCAACACTCCCGCCCGCTGTTCCCGCCAGGAACGCACAATTCTCCCAAGCCCGGGAGAAAAGCGCTTCGGGGTGGTGCTCTCTCCGGGCCCTTGCCCCTGAGCCTGGGGGCAAGGCATGGGGAACACACTCCCAGGCCAAGGCAGAACCACATGCCCACGTCTGTTCCTGTCTCCTGCACCGGCAGAGAGCTTGGGGGAGCCAGAGTCTGTCAGGCAGCTGCTGGGTTGGCCGCCTGTGTGGGAAGGGGCAGAGCCGCCCTAGGGGCAAGTTGGGCCTCTTGCTCTCCCTGCTGCCCTGAGGCTGCTGGGCCAAAGACGTCTTGGGCATCCAGCCCCTTACTGGTCCCTTCCCTCTGACGAGGCCCTCTGAGCTCCAGCACCTTGCAGTGTGGAGACAGCCCCTGCCAGCAACCTCCTCTCCAAGGAGGCCTCAACCGAGGCCTAGGCCCAGGGGAAAGGCACCAGCGGGGATGAGCCTGGGGAGGCGCCCGGGCATGTCTGGACCCAGTCCCCGCAGCCTGCCCCTTGGTGGGGCAGTACCCCCGGAGGCCAGGAAGGTCTGGGCAAGGCTTCCAGAGGCAGGGACACTGCTGGGTCCTGCCCCTGGCCTGTGGGGCCTCTGAGAACAACTGGCACTCTCCCGCTGGAAGACCTCCCCAGCTGCCTCCAAAGGCTGGTTTGCAAGCACTCAATCCCGCTGTTCACGCCAGCTGCGCACAATGCTCCCAAGCCCGGGAGAAAAGCATTTTCGGGTGGTGCTCACTCCGGGCTTTGGAAGACCTCCCCGGCTGCCTCCAAGGCCGGTTTGCAAGCACTTCTGCCTGCTGTTCCCGCCACCCGCGCACAATGCTCCCAAGCCTGGGAGAAAAGCGTTTCGGGGTGGTGTTCTCTCTGGGCCCAAGAAAGACCTCCCGGGCTGCCCCCAAATGCCGGTTTGCAAGCACTCCCACTCGCTGTTCCCGCCATCCGTGCAAATGCTCCAAGCCCAGGAGAAAAGCCCTTCAGGGTGGTGCTCTCTCCCGGCCCTTGGAAGACCTCCCCGGCTGCCTCCAAAGGCTGGATTTCAAGTACTCCCTCCCGCTGTCCCGCCAGCTGCACACAATGCTCCCAATCACGGGAGAAAAGCGCTTCGGGGTGGTGCTCTCTACGGGCCCTTGGAAGACCTCCCCGTTTGTCTCTAAAGGCCGGTTTGCAAGCACTCATGCCCGCTGTTCCCGTCAGCCGCGCACAATGCTCCCAAGCCTAGGAGAAAAGCGCTTCGGGGTGGTGCTCTCTCCCGGCCCTTGGAAGACCTCCCCGGCTGCCTCCAAAGGCCGGTTTGCAAGCACTCAATCCCGCTGTTCCCGCCAGCCGCGCACAATGCTCCCAAGCCCGGGAGAAAAGCGCTTCGGGGTGGTGCTCTCTCCTGGCCCTTGGAAGACCTCCCCGGCTGCCTCCAAAGGCTGGTTTTCGAGAACTCCCTCCCGCTGACCCGCCAGCCGCACACAATGCTCCCAAGCCCGGGAGAAAAGCATTTTGGGGTGGTCTCTCTCCGGGCCCTTGGAAGACTCCCCGGCTGCCTCTAAAGGCCGGTTTGCAAGCACTCATGTCCTCTGTTCCCGACAGCCGCGAACAATGCTCCCAATTCCGTGAGAAAAGTGCTTCGGGATGGTGCTCTCTCCGGGCCCTTGGAAAACCTCCCAAGCTGCCTCCAAAGGCCGGTTTGCAAGCACTCCCGCCCGCTGTTCCCGCCAGCCTCGCACAATGCTCCCAAGCCCGGGAGAAAAGCGCTTCGGGGTGGTGTTCTCTCCGTGCCAATGGAGGACCTCCCTGGCTGCCCCCAAAGGCCGGTTTGCAAGCATTCCCACTCCCTGTTCCCGCCAGCCACGCACAATCCTCCAAAACCCCGGAGAAAAGCGCTTCGGGGTGGTGTTCTCTCCGTGCCCATGGAAGACCTCCCGGGGTGCCCCCAAAGGCCGGTTTGCAAGCACTCCCACTCGCTGTTCCCGCCATCCGCGCACAATGCTCCCAAGCCCGGGAGAAAAGCATTTTGGGGTGGTGCTCACACCGGGCCCTGGAAGACCTCCCCGGCTGCCTCCAAAGGACGGTTTTCAAGCACTCCTGCCTGCTGTTCCCGCCACCCGCGCACAATGCTCCCAAGCCCGGGAGAAAAGCGCTTCGGGGTGGTGCTCTCTACAGGCCCTTGGAAGACCTCCCCGGCTGCCTCCAAAGGCCGGTTTGCAAGGACTCCTTCCTGCTGTTCCCGCCATCCGCGCACAATGCTCCCAAGCCCGGGAGAAAAGCATTTTGGGGTGGTGCTCACACCGGGCCCTGGAAGACCTCCCCGGCTGCCTCCAAAGGACGGTTTTCAAGCACTCCTGCCTGCTGTTCCCGCCACCCGCGCAGAATGCTCCCAAGCGCGGGAGAAAAGCGCTTCGGGGTGGTGCTCTCTACAGGCCCTTGGAAGACCTCCCCGGCTGCCTCCAAAGGCCGGTTTGCAAGGACTCCTTCCTGCTGTTCCCGCCAGCCACGCACAATGCTCCCAAGCCCGGGAGAAAAGCATTTTGGGGTGGTGCTCACTCCGGGCCCTTGGAAGACCTCCCCGGCTGCCTCCAATGGCCGGTTTGCAAGCACTCATGTCCGCTGTTCCCACCAGCCGCGCACAATGCTCCCAAGCCCGGGAGAAAAGCTTTTTGGGGTGTTGCTCACACCGGGCCCTGGAAGACCTCCCCGGCTGCCTCCAAAGGCCAGTTTTCAAGCACTCCTGCCTGCTGTTCCCGCCACCTGCGCACAATGCTCCTAAGCCCGGGAGAAAAGCGCTTCGGGGTGGTGCTCTCTACAGGCCCTTGGAAGACCTCCCCGGCTGCCTCCAAAGGCCGGTTTGCAAGGACTCCTTCCTGCTGTTCCCGCCAGCCACGCACAAAGCTCCCAAGCCCGGGAGAGAAGCATTTTGGGGTGGTGCTCTCTACAGGCCCTTGGAAGACCTCCCCGGCTGCCTCCAGTGGCCAGTTTGCAAGCACTCATGCCCGCTGTTCCCACCAGCCGCGCACAATGCTCCCAAGCCCGGGAGAAAAGCTTTTTGGGGTGGTGCTCACACCGGGCCCTGGAAGACCTCCCCGGCTGCCTGCAAAGGCCGGTTTTCAAGCACTCCTGCCTGCTGTTCCCGCCACCCGCGCACAATACTCCCAAGCCCGGGAGAAAAGCGCTTCGGGGTGGTGCTCTCTACAGGCCCTTGGAAGACCTCCCCCGCTGCCTCCAAAGGCCGGTTTGCAAGGACTCCTTCCTGCTGTTCCCGCCAGCCACGCACAATGCTCCCAAGCCCGGGAGAAAAGTGCTTCGGGGTGGTGATCTCTCCGGGCCCTTGGAAGTCGTCCCCGGCTGCCTCCAAAGGCCGGTTTGCAAGCACTCATGCCCGTTGTTCCCACCAGCCGCGCACAATGCTCCCAAGCCCGGGAGAAAAGCATTTTGGGGTGGTGCTCACTCCGGGCCCTTGGAAGACCTCCCCGGCTGCCTCCAAAGGCCAGTTTGCAAGCAGTCCTGCCTGCTGTTCCCGCCAGCCGCGCACAATGCTCCCAAGCCCGGGAGAAAAGCGCTTCGGGGTGGTGCTCTCTCCGGGCCCTTGGAAGACGTCCCCGGCTGCCTCCAAAGGCCGGTTTGCAAGCACTCATGCCCGTTGTTCCCACCAGCCGCGCACAATGCTCCCAAGCCCGGGAGAAAAGCATTTTGGGGTGGTGCTCACTCCGGGCCCTTGGAAGACCTCCCCGGCTGCCTCCAAAGGCCAGTTTGGAAGCAGTCCTGCCTGCTGTTCCCGCCAGCCGCGCACAATGTTCCCAAGCCCGGGAGAAAAGCGTTTCGGGGTGGTGCTCTCTCCGGGCACTTTCAAGACCTCCCCGGCTGCCTCCAAAGGCCGGTTTGTAAGTACTCATTCCCGCTGCTTCCGCCAGCCACGCACAATGCTCCCAAGCCCGGGAGAAAAGCGCTTCGAGGTGGTGCTCTCTCCGGGCCCTTGGAAGACCTCCCCGGCTGCCTCCAAAGGCCGGTTTGCAAGCACTCCTGCCTGCTATTCCCACCACG